>NC_138300.1:38762500-39015000 GCF_965601325.2 Salmo salar
GTTAACTGCCTTGCTCAGGGGCAGAACAACAGATTTTTACCTTGTCAGCTCAGGGATTCAATCCAGCAACCTTTCAGTTACTGGCCCAATGCTCTAAATTACATCCTTATAATGTGTTAACAGTAAACTTACAGTGTAAGTGGAACAAGTCACTGTAACCTGGGATATAGGCCAACTGTATGCGTCAATCTTTGAACACCTGCGCCCTAAAAAAATAATATGATAAAAACAAATTAAATACTATATGCTAATTAAATTACTTAATGCATGCAAGGCTGTCACTTTGAATAAGGCGTGCTATTCCACCATACCCCCACGTCCTTCCATGACACGTGTTTTGCCATAGCTTCAATAGCATGGCTGTATATTGTTGAAAGGTAGTGAGCTGAATGTGTCATACTCAACATGCTTTAAATCTCTATTTAAATGTCAATCATCTCTGTTTGGGTATGTCAAGTATTTGCTGCAGATTTGTTCAGCATGAGTACTATCAAACATCATTAAGGTTACTCAGAAGCCTCCGTGGAGGTTATGGAAGCCTTAACTGAGTTTGCCCATTGCTTAATGAAGGATTTCACCGGATTTAGACAGATTGTAACATGCAAAACAAGTGAGAAGTGAGCATGGGAAGTAGCATTTTGTACACTGAACTAAACTGAACAGCTACTCCATTGGTGAACTCTCAAGGTCAGAAGTGACACCCCCTTTCTGTTATTGAGAACAACTCTTTAGACTATCATAGTAGGCAACACACAAAGTTTGCCACTTGAGCATCATAAAGGTGTAAAATACTCAGCAACTCTTGGGAGGACAATAGAAGTTCACCTCAAACATACTTTATTGTTAAAAAAGTGAGGTAGCTGCAGTATTGTTGTTCCATCTGATTTGAGCATCACAACAGGTCCTCAGGTATGTTTAGAGGTCGCTAGTGTTTTCCCTGCCAGTGGCTCTATTTTTCCCAGTCTGAAAGGAAACTGGCCCTCCATGACAACTCAGTCCAAGCAGCCAGGCTAAGGTCCCAGGGAGAAGGCCTGTTTTGACATGTCTCCATTCAGAGTGGCAGGCCAGATTAAGAATAGCCAGCTAATTGACATTCTAACCATAACAGGCCTATCTGTGGTCAACCATGTCCAATCCGTTGTGAACCATGCCCAAACTCAAGCACCTCCCGTCAGCTTTCAATCATGTGCTGCCTGATAGTGTTACAATGTTTCTATTCTGAAGGGTGCATAACCTGCGTATACTGTAGGCCTATGCATTGTAGCTACATTTCTATATTTCAATCTGATGAAGACTTGCATATGTGTGTGTGTTGCTGTAAAATAGGAGGTGGAGGAGCTATGTGTACTGATATACTATCTTTATTTGATCTCTGTTGTCGCAGAGAATTTTCCTGCACAGCAGGAAATGCAAACTTGTAGCAGTTGTGGACTCGAGTCACATGACTTGGACACGAGTCTGACTCGAGTCACAAATTTGATGGCTTGAGACTCGACTTGTTAGAAAATAAAATAACTTGAGACTTGACTTGGACTTGAGACTGATGACTTGAAATTATCTGGCCAGGTTTTGTAATGTTTCGTCACTTATTTTGTGGCACAGTCTTATTACTTAGTACTTATTCTTCACGCAGCCAGACACAGTAGACGCAGCATCGCCCCATGGGAAAAAAGGTGCAACAGATTGGCTAGTGAAACGCATACTTGGCTCTCTGATTGGACCAGCAAACTGTCAATCAACACAGGTCAGGTGGATCGGCTCCCCAATTCTTTGGGGTGATCAAGAGTATTAACTGTTTTTTGGGGAGAGTCGTGGAGCAAAGAGGAGACGCTACAGACGTTTTTGTGAGAAGACCAATTTTCGGGATGTCTCCTGGTCTGACAAACACCGCTGTTGCTCAGACACCTTCCACCGCAGATGTGGAAGGCCGACATAGGTGGATGCAGCCCATGCAAAAAACCTGATATCTCTAGCTTAAACTAGAGTATTTGATGGAGATCTTTTATTATGTTACTTAGACTGATACACGGGTGCATCAATAGACTCTTAAGGATTAAACCTCAAATACTCTACAAGTTTAAAGTGTCCTGCATTGCAGGAACGTTCTCCTGTAACTGGGTGATCAAATTAAGATCCAACATCTGTAGTAATGATGATGAATACTGGAGGATGAATCATAGAGCCCCCTGCCTGATAGCCTGGTCCCAGATCTGTTTGTGCTGTTTAGCCATGACCTTCATGTTTGGCATGACAATCACCATAGTAGTTGGAAAGACAGCAGAAACAGATCTGGGATCCAGGCTAGCAGTCTAGTGATGCAGTATCACATTCCCCAGAGTTGTTCTCAGCATACTTCACATTGTCTCTCTATCTAAGCTGTAAACACAAAGACATATTTTGTCAGAGAAACAACACAAGTTACATACGGGATCGTTCCTTCAGTAGTGTGATGGATTTTTGCACTTGATTAAATAATGTTATGTCATTCATTCATTCATTTGTTTCCTTATAATTTCGACTCTTTTGGAGATCCAAGGGTTCCCTGTTCTGGTTCCAACATCCTCAGAAAGGGTTAGTGTCTGTCTGTCGAAACAGATCTGAGGTAGACTATACCAAGTGACAGAGTGATGGGCTAAGGATGTGTAAGCAGTAGCAGCTGGAAGTGGAACAATTGAATCCATGTGGAATCGAATCCATGATAAGCTTCTCACGTACAGGTGTGGACGTTTGTTTGTGTGTGTGTGTGTGTGTGTGCTGTGTGTGTGTGTGTGTGGTGTGTGTGTGTGTGTGTGTGTGTGTGTGTGTGTGTGTGTGGTGTGTGTGTGTGTGTGTGTGTGTGTGTGTGTGTGTTGCATGCCTCCCTGCACGCTGGTAATCATTGACTGCAAGATTTCACTGTGTCATGGTTTAGCTTGCCTCCCTCCTTTCTCCTGCTCTATTGTGATGGTCTCCTTTCTCCTGCTCTATTGTGATGGTCCCCTTTCTCCTGCTCTATTGTGATGGTCCCCTTTCTCCTGCTCTATTGTGATGGTCTCCTTTCTCCTGCTCTATTGTGATGGTCCCCTTTCTCCTGCTCTATTGTGATGGTCCCCTTTCTCCTGCTCTATTGTGATGGTCCCCTTTCTCCTGCTCTATTGTGATGGTCTCCTTTCTCCTGCTCTATTGTGATGGTCCCCTTTCTCCTGCTCTATTGTGATGGCTCCCCCTTTCTCCTGCTCTATTGCGATGGCTCCCTCCTTTCTCCTGCTCTATTGCGATGGCTCCCCCTTTCTCCTGCTCTATTGTGATGGCTCCCCCTTTCTCCTGCTCTATTGCGATGGTCTCCCTCCTTTCTCCTGCTCTATTGCGATGGTCTCCCTCCTTTCTCCTGGTCTATTGCGATGGTCTCCCTCCTTTCTCCTGCTCTATTGCGATGGTCTCCCTCCTTTCTCCTGGTCTATTGCGATGGTCTCCCTCCTTTCTCCTGCTCTATTGCGATGGTCTCCCTCCTTTCTCCTGCTCTATTGCGATGGTCTCCCTCCTTTCTCCTGCTCTATTGTGATGGTCTCCCTCCTTTCTCCTGCTCTATTGCGATGGTCTCCCTCCTTTCTCCTGGTCTATTGCGATGGTCTCCCTCCTTTCTCCTGCTCTATTGCGATGGTCTCCCTCCTTTCTCCTGCTCTATTGCGATGGTCTCCCTCCTTTCTCCTGCTCTATTGCGATGGTCTCCCTCCTTTCTCCTGCTCTATTGCGATGGTCTCCCTCCTTTCTCCTGGTCTATTGCGATGGTCTCCCTCCTTTCTCCTGCTCTATTGTGATGGTCTCCCTCCTTTCTCCTGCTCTATTGTGATGAATCTGAGGGTGTGAAGGGTTGTTGGGTAACAGTGCAGCATTCCAACTTTTTCTTGACCTCCAGACGCCCGGCCACAGCTCAGCCTGATGGAGCTGGGACTGCGTCCCAAATTGCACCTTATTCCCATTATAGTGCACAACTTTTGACCATAGACCATGCTAGTTGTAGTGCACTACTGGTCAAAAGCAGTGCGCTTTGTAGGGAAAAGGGTGCCATTTGGGACGCAACCTGGGTCTGGGATGGTCTGACTTGCTCACTGTGCCCATATGTGGTTGAGGAGCTCTCTCTGCTTCTCTCTGCTCTCATCAAAGCTTGTGTAAATTCTCTATTGGTGTGGAATGCTACGAGCCTGACCTGACATCTGCACTGTTTGTGGGCAAAGACAATTCAAGTATTCTAATTTAAAAATATATATATTTTTTAATTTCACCTTTATTTAACCAGGTAGGCAATTTACAATTGCGACCTGGCCAAGATAAAGCAAAGCAGTTCGACAACATACAACAACACAGAGTTACACATGGAGTAAAACAAACATACACTCAATAATACAGTAGAAAAATAAGTCTATATACAATGTGAGCAAATGAGTTGAGATAAGGGAGGTAAAGGCAAAAAGGCCATGGTGGCAAAGTAAATACAATATAGCAAGTAAAACACTGGAATGGTAGATGTGTAGTAGAAGAAAGTGCAAAGTAGAAATAATGGGGTGCAAAGGAGCAAAATAAATAAATATATACAGTAGGGGAAGAAGTAGTTGTTTGGGCTAAATTATAGATGGGCTATGTGCAGTGATCTGTGAGCTGCTCTGACAGCTGGTGCTTAAAGCTAGTGAGGGCGATAAGTGTTTCGAGTTTCGGAGATTTTTGTAGTTTGTTCCAGTCATTGGCAGCAGAGAACTGGAAGGAGAGACGGCCAAAGGAGGAATTGGCTTTGGGGGTGACCAGAGAGATATACCTGCTGGTGTGCGTGCTACAGGTGGGTGCTGCTATGGTGACCAGTGAGTGGAGATAAGGGGGGACTTTACCTAGCAGGGTCTTGTAGATGACCTGGAGCCAGTGGGTTTGGCGACGAGTATGAAGCGAGGGCCAGCCAACGAGAGCGTACAGGTTGCAGTGGTGGGTAGTATATGGGGCTTTGGTGACAAAACGGATGGCACTGTGATACTCTGCATGCAGTTTTTTGAGTAGGGTATTTGAGGCTATTTTGTAAATGACATCGCCGAAGTCGAGGATCGGTAGGATGGTCAGTTTTACGAGGGAATGTTTGGCAGCATGAGTGAAGGATGCTTGGCAGCATGAGCTCATGGCTCATGCATCACCTCAGATATGGACTCGCATACAGGCAACACACACACACACACACACCACACACACACACACACACACACACACACACACACACACACACACACACACACACACAGTTCCATCATGATGAGTCCATCAGTTTCAACTAAATCTTCCCCACTTGACTGTAACCTACAGTTACTATGCTAACTTTATGGGCCAGAGTGTTACAGACCAACACTTAACCACCATGATTAAGTATGCACAGGGTTACGATGATCTAAAAGCCTGGCCTCCTCTTCCAGCCAGGCTAAATAGTCACTATACCATTTTAACTCTATTACAAAACCCTCGACTGCATCCCAAATGCTATAGCGTTCTGGTCAAAAGTAGTGCACTATATAGGGAATAAGGTGCTATTTGGGACACATACCTTCTCTTGTTTGTCCTAGTCATGTAGCTTGTGGTTGTAATAGTAGTATCCCAGTTTACTGGGCATAATAGACTATTGATTAGCTGATTCCCTGGGTAAGGGTTGTGGCGGCCGGGCTGGCGAGGCTAACTGGTGTTGTGTATTGGGAGCCTGGTCTTCTCCTAACCTACCACGTCATGCCTGTCATCCAACCTGCAATCAGGAAGCACTGTCAAGGCTTTGTCTGCCAGGGAAGGCCAGTCAGGGATATTTTTAGAAACCTACAGTCATAACAGGGATTTAAAATACTGAGATAAAGCAGATAGACTTTATTGTTGACTTATTTGGTTATTTATACTGTCATCGGGGAAGGAAGGTGCTCCTTTAGATTCTTTATGGCTGTTACCTTTGTATCTGGCTTGCTAGGAAATTTAAGTCACACTTATGTGTTTAGTGTGAACCTTGTGGCTGTCTTCATGGTCCAAGTACTGTCTGCAATGTAATGTAAAGTACTTTATTCTGTAATCTGATTATAGGACATAAATGGGATTGAAATTCAAGTCAGACTCACCAGTTGTTTTATTGATAAAACACATGGATGATTAAATCAAGGTCCCTTTTAAGCAATTAAATGGTAAAGCAAATATTCCTATTTTACAAGGTCTGTTTTATTGAGATTGAGTCCTATCCAGGACCTCATTGTTTTGAGCAGGCTAGGCTGTATGCAGGAACGACTGTCTTCTCAAAACTAGCTCCAGCCATATCTTGTTCTGAACAGTGAAAGCTGGAAAATGAACAAGAACTCTCTTCCAGACAATACAGGCAAGAATTGAGAGAGGAGACACTGGACTAGAATGCAAGATCCATGCTCACTAACCCAACCCTCAGCCACAACAGCATATATTTTCTGTCCTGATTAAGCCCAGTGAGGGGCATCATGTACTCTTGCCCGGTCAAGCTGAGATAGGAAGACTCCCAGCGATACAAACTAGCTGTGAGCGACAGCTCCAGCTCCTCTCCTTGGCAGACTGTCACAAACGTGTTGAGGTTGACAGCAGACCTCTTTCTCACCTCTCCACTTGACATCTCCTCTCTGTTTCTGGCTATGAACCTTGGCCCTGCAGCACTGGACAAGGCACTCCTATTGAGGGAAACAAAAATTCCATTAACTCACCACTCTTCTCTTCCACAGCAATATTCTCTGTCCTTGATTGCATCCCAAGTCCCTATGTAGTGCACTACTTTTGACCAGGGCCCATACCATGCACTATATAGATAGTTCTACAGGAGTGGTGTGAATTAGGGGTTGGAAAAAAATTCACATCTGTATCCTATTTCTCCCAAACTTTCAGCACATGTCTTCCAACGTATGTCAGGTAGACATATCTAATACTCACACACTTCGTTTGTTTTGCATATTTGAAATATTTACCTGAATTCCTTACCATCGCACTACACATGGGGGGGGCAGGTAGCCTAGTGGTTAGAGCGTTGGGCCAGTAACCGAAAGGTTGCTAGATCGAGTCCCTGAGCTGACAAGGTACAAATCTGTCATTCTGCCCCTGAACAAGGCAGTTAACCTTATGTTCCTAGGCTGTCATTGTAAATAAGAATTTGTTCTTAACTGACTTGCCTAGTTAAATAAAGGTTAAATAAGAAACTACTGAACATAGTATAAAGTTGCAGTAAAGGGAAAACCATGCATAGTAGTGATCATTCCGAGTAGCCTATTACAGATACATTTATTTGCATACCAAATTAACAAAAGAGTAAAAACATTATTTATTACCTGATTTTCAAAACCTTTAAGTTAATTTGGAGAAGTATAATCTCTATTGTTCTTTGTGACATGTTCAATGTTGATTGTATAAATCTGAAACCTGTTGATTGATTGAATTACTTATGCATCTAATTAATTATGTTAGATGTTTCAATTATCAATTTACCTATCTTTGTTTTGGTAAAATAACAGGCGTATCAAATGTTATTGGTCACATACACATGGTTAGCAGACGTTATTGCGAGTGGAGCGAAATGCTTGTGCTTCTAGTTCTGACAGTGCATCAATATCTAACATGTAATCTAACAATTCCACAACAACTACCTAATACACACACATCTAAGTAAAGGAATGGAATATATATATACATATAAATATATGGATGAGCAATGACCGAGCGGCATGGTCAAGACGCAATAGATGGTATAAAATACAGTATATACATATGAGGTGAGTGATACAATATATTATTATTAAAGTGGCATTATTAAAGTGACTAGTGATCCATTTATTAAAGTGGCCAATGATTTCAAGTCTGTATGTAGGCAGCAGCCTCTCTGTGTTAGTGATGACTGTTAAACAGTCTGATGGCCTTGAGATAGAAGCTGTTTTTCAGTCTCTTGGTCCCAGCTTTGATGCACCTGTACTGACCTCGCCTTCTGGATGATAGCGGGGTGAACAGGCAGTGGCTTGGGTGGTTGTTGTCTTTGATGATCGTTTTGGCCTTCCTGTGACATCGGGTGCTGTAGGTGTCCTGGAGGGCAGGTAGTTTGCCCTCGATGATGCGTTGTGCAGACCGCACTACCCTCTGGAGAGCCTTGGGTGGAGCAGTTGCCGTACCAGGCGGTGATACAGCCCGACAGGATGCTCTCAATTGTGCATCTGTAAAAGTTTGAGGGTTTTAGGCGACAAGCCAAATTTATTTAGCCTCCTGAGGTTGAAGAAGCGCTGTTGCGCCTTCTTCACCACACTGTTTGTGTGGGTGGACCATTTCAGTTTGTCCGTGATGTGTACGCTGAGGAACTTAACTTTCCACCTTCTCCACTGCTGTCCCGTTGATGTGGATAGGGGGGTGCTCCCTCTACTGTTTCCTGAAGTCCACGATCATCTCCTTTGTTTTGTTGATGTTGAGTGAGAGGTTGTTTTCCTGACACCACACTCTGAGTGCCCTCACCTCCTCCCTGTAGGCTGTCTCATCATTGTTGGTAATCAAGCCCCACTACTGTTGCGTCGTTTAGTTGGATGCGTGCATGGCCTTGCAGTCATGGGTGAACAGGGAGTACAGGAGGGGGCTGAGCATGCATCCTTGAGGACCAGCGAAGTGGAGGTGTTGTTTTCTACCTTCACTACCTAGGGGCGGCCCATCAGGAAGTCCAGGACCCAATTGCACAGGGCGGGGTTGAGACCCAGGGCCTGAAGCTTAATGATGAGCTTGAAGGGTACTATGGTGTTGAATGCTGAGCTATAGTCAATTAACAGCATTCTTAAATAAGTATTCCTCTTGTCTTGGTGGGATAGAGCAGTGTAATGGCGATTGCATCGTCTGTGGACCTATTGCAGCGGTTAGCAAATTGAAGTGGGTCTAGGGGGACAAGTAAGGTGGAGGTGATATGATCCTTGACTAGTCTCTCAAAATACTTCATGATGACAGAAGTGAGTGCTACAGGGCGATAGTAATTTAGTTCAGTTACCTTTGCTTTCTTGGATACAGGAACAATGGTGGCCGTCTTGAAGCATATGGGGACAGCAGGATAGGGAGCAATTGAATATGTCCACAAACACTCCAGCCAGCTGGTCTGTGCATGCTTTGAGGACGAGGCTAGGGATGTCGTCTGGGCCGGCAGCCTTACGAAGGATAACACGTTTAAATGTCTTAATCACGTCGGCCACAGAGAACGAGAGCCCACAGACCTTGGTAGCGGGCTGCGTCGGTGGCGCTGTATTATCCTCAAAACGGTCAAAGAAGGTGCTAAGTTTGTCTGAAAGCAAGACGTCGGTGTCCGTGATGTGGCTGGTTTTCCTATTGTAGTCCCTGATTGTCTGTAGACCCTGCCACATACATCTTGTGCCTGAGCCGTTGAATTGCGACTCTACTTTGTCTCTATACTGACATTTGGCTTGTTTGATTGCCTTGCGGAGGGAGTAACTACACTGTTTGTATTTGGCCATATTCCTAGTCACCTTTCCATGGTTAAATGCTGCTGTTTGCGCTTTCAGTTTTGCGTGAATGCCACCGTCTATCCACGGTTTCTGGTTAGGGTAGGTTTTAATAGTCACAGTAGGTACAACATCTCCAATACACTTCCTTATAAACTCACTCACCGAATCAGCATATACGTCAATATTATTCTCTGAGGCTACCCGGAACATATCCCAGTCTGCGTGATCAAAACAATCTTGAAGTGTGGATTCAGACCAGGCTTCCCCCATTTAAAAGTAGTCAACTGGGTGGTGATTCCTATGGGTTGGGGTGTGATCAGCCAATGATCAGAGAGCATTGTCTTCTTCAAATTTGGTTGCCTTTGGTTTGTAAATCAAAGACTAACATAATATCCATGGCCAAGACTAAGATTTATACCAGGACATTGGTCCCAAGATCCAGACCCATTGAGCTGAGACCATGACAAGTTAAATACCAAATTTATGAGGTCATGAATGATCTCAAGACCATGTGTTCCTTTCTTCAATAGTGTCACATCCTGGCTCTTAGATGGTGACAAGCAAGGGAGTCCACGCGTTGGCAGTTAAGGAGTAACATAAAATATTTATTAAATAACTGACAAAGTATAAAACTACAAAGGAAAGCTAACCTGTGAAGTGTGAAAGTAGGCATGTGAGGGGGGGTAATGGAAATGCATTATCCAAAAAACATAATGTAGTGATTGTTCAACAGACAATATTTTATTTTTACAGATGGAAAAATGTGGAAGAGGCAGGAAGTGTCAACTGCCAAATATCACCTGAGGAACTGGAAGGTGAGTGTACCATTTTAACAACAACAATAACAACAAACAAACAACAGCAACACATCACCTTAAAATCTCAACAGCCATTAACATGTCTAAAACCTTGTCAATGAAATAATGAAAAGCGGGCAGAGGGTTTGCTTGCTTCCTGGCAGCCTGTTTTATTGTCAAAGACTCCAGCTACCCTAGTCACTGTTCTCTCTGTTACCGCACGGGCAAGCGGTACTGGAGCACCAAGTCTAGGTCCAAGAGGCTTCTAAACAGCTTCTACCCCCAAGCCATAAGACTCCTGAACAGCTAATCAAATGACCCAGACTATTGCCCCCCCCCACCCCCCACCCCCCACGCTGCTGCTACTCTTTGTTATTATCTATACATAGTCACTTTAATAACTCTACATACATGTACATACTGTACTACCTCGACACTGGTGCCCACACACATTGACTCTGTACCAGTACCCCCTGTATATAGCCCCACTATTATTTATTGCTGCTCTTTAATTATTTGTTATTCTTATCTCTTACTTTTTTATTTTTTTAGTTTCTTAAAACTGCATTGTTGGTTAAGGGCTTATAAGTAAGCATTTCACTGTAAGGTCTACACCTGTTGTATTCGGCGAATGTGACAAATAAAATTTGATTTGATTTAACCGTAGCGTAGTCTGTAGTGGTATATGTTTCAGCCTTGCCAGTTTCCACAACACAGCCAATCTGATCTGGGCCTTTGGTCTGGCCTGACAGACATACAGCTGCTGCCTCCAGAGAAACTCATTTTATAAGTGCCTTTGAAACATTATCCTCGCTGGGCCCTGGAGGGGTGTCGGCTGTCAATTAAGTAATTAAAGAGGTAGGTGTTGGCCACAGCCGGCCCGCAGGCCTGTCAGTGGACTGTCCAGCAGACCTGGGTTCAAAAACTATTTTAAATATTTTTGAGCTGTTGGTTAGCCCACCTGGAGTGCAAAGTGGGCAGGGTTTTCACTTTTAGGACTTTACAATTGGTTCCATTGCAACAGGTAAGCTCAATCAAGTACAGCTAAAGTATTCCAAATTATTTCAAATAGTATTTGAATCCAGGGCTGTTCCAGTGGGCCCTAGGCCTGGTTAGTGAGGCCTGACCTCTCCATGTCAGACTAGGGGGCTGGCGGCTATTTGCTAGAGGCTGGGGGCTGATGGTGATGGGACAGTAAGGATAGGCATCCGGATCACCTTACCTACAACAGCTTGGAGTCCCACAACCTCACAGGGATTATGTAACATACAACAACCAAATCAAATGCAAATGGACAACAGGCAGGGCATGCCTTGACAGGGCAGGGGCCACCACCCACCACAGAGATGTATTCTGTAACCAACTCAATTCAATAAACGGTATTCATTCCCAAGAGGCAATTATTGCTGTGCATACAAGGAGTCAAGTAAACAACAAAATGATGACAGGAGAGATGTGTTCGGTAACCAGCGAAGCAGTTTTGTTGTGGTTGTTGCCTGCTGTCATAGAGATTAACATGCCTTCTGTGACTTGCAAGCCAGATAAAGCAATATACAATGTATCTCTTTCTCAAAAATGTTAGACTGAGTGTTGGCCTTGCTGTTAGTTGTTTTGCTTATGGTGACATTACATTATCACCAGCTGTGGTTGGTATGGCTCACAGGTTTTATATTTTGCAGCCACTGTTTTATCTCTGTTATGTTTACAGTATGATTCTGTGTTTATGTTTGTATGTTTACTTATGCTATATTTAATTTGTCTGCTCTTTGTTGATTATTTTACAATGTTTATTTATTCAACATCATGTATGTGTCATTTCTATATTTGTCTGCCTTTGAACTTCAATCAGTCAGTTTGTTGAATATTTTGAAATGGCACTAGTAACTGCAGTAAGTTCTGTAGTGCCTTGTAACCTTGTCTGTCCTATATATGATGCTTTGGGTGAATGTGTTGTAATGGGAGTAGTAATTCTAATGATGCAGTATATACTGTATCCCTGCTCCTCTTAATGCTGTGGATGAATGTGTTGTAATGGGAGTAGTAATTCTAATAATGCAGTATATACTGTATCCCTACTCCCTCTTAATGCTGTGGATGAATGTGTTGTAATGGGTGTAATAACTACAGATGTAGGATCTTAATTTGTTGCTGAGGATTAATAGAGTATGTATTGTTTAAAAATACTTCTAAAATGTCAGACTTGATTTGCCCTAAAGAAACATTTATCAACCCCTACAAAAAATGTCCATTAATTATAATCCACATAATAATTCAAAATTCCTGTTGCTGCAGGATTATTTTCCTGCTGTAGCAAACAGGCTCAAATTAAGATCCTACATCTGCAGTAACTCTGTGCTCTAGTGACATACTGTATCCCTGTCTGTGGATGAATGTGTTGTAATGGGTGTAGTAATTCTAATGTTGTAGTGATATGTACTCTCTCCCTACCCTTCCCAGATGATGCTGTGGGTGGTGGCCTCTCTGCTGACCCTGATAGAGGGGGTGTTCTCTGAGGAGGACCCAAAGGAGGCCCACACTGAGCAGCTCCGAGCCCAGGAGAGGACCACCACCGCTGGGACCTGGCTCCCAGACCACTACCCAGAGGTCCACGAGCTGGAAGAGAAGAGGGGAGGCCATGGCCAGGCCTCCTGGCCTAGTCTTTTCGGTTAGTACTTCCTCAGCACACTCCACGACCTCAGACAGGGGTCAAATACTGGATGCTGTCACACAAACCACATCACATAAAAAGGCAATGGGCCCTGGTCAAAATACGTGCACTACAGTAGGGAATAGGGTGTTATTTGGGATGCAACCAAAGTATCTGGAGCAGAGGACCCCCCAGTGCACCATGGGAAAGCATGTAACATTACTGTATATCAAGGTCTCTGATTGCTGCGTGGGAGCCATCTAACAGTACATACCCAGCCCTGCATGTTCATCTCTGTCCGCTGAGTTTTTATTAGATGGAGAAACACATTCTTTCTCCTATTCTACATCATTCAGTGTACTGTAACCATAATCAAATCAGTTTTAGAGCTGTCAAGCTGTCTCTCTGAGAACAACAATTAATACATCTGAAGCTGATACCTTGAATGTTAATGGCCATAAAACAAGAGAATGTTTGTGTCCCATATGGCACCCTATTCCCTGTATAGGGCAATAGTTATAACCAGAGCCCTGTAGGACTCCCTATGGGCCCTGGTAAAAAGTAGTGCACTACATAGGTTAATAGGGTGCCATTTGGGAGGCAGTCCATCACTCCCTTATGGCTACTAGAACTTCTGGTAGTTTTCAATGCAGCAGGTTGCTGTATATGTTATGACCTGGGGCTGGGTGGATGGATCTCCACTGACCTCTGAGTTACCAATCATAGGGCTATCGCAGCCAACCCTGAGGCTACGGCTGAGGACACAAACGCTTACAGCAAATTCCACTACGACCTCTGCAGAGACATCAAACAGTCAAAAGGACAATATCGGACAAGGTGGAATCCTATTATACCAGCTCCGATGCTTGGCGCATGTGGCAGGGGCTACAGTACATTACGGACTACAAAGGAAGCCCTAGCTGTGATCTTCAAAACGATGCTTTTCTACCTGACGAACTCAATGCTTTTTATGCACACTTCGACAAAAACAACACAGAGCCCTGCGTGAGGGCCCCCTCTAATCCGGAGGACTGGGTGATCTCTCTCGCCAAGGCTGGCGTAAGTAAGGTTTTTAAGAGGGTCAACACTCGTAAGGCCACAGGGCCAGACAGTATTCCAAGATGTGTCCTTGAGGCATGCGCAGACCAGCTAGCAGGCATCTTCACTGACATTTTCAACCATCTCCTTGTCCCGGTCTGTAACAATCACATGCTTCAAGCTGACTACCATTATTCCTGTTCCCAAAAACTCTAAGGTCTCCTGTCACAATGACTACCGGCCTGTAGCACTCACATCTCTAATAATGAAGTGCTTTGAAAGGCTGGTCATGGCACACATCAATGCCATCATCCCAGACACCTTGAACCCACTCCAATTTGCACACCACCCCAACGAATCCACAGACTACGCAATCTTAATTCCACTCCACTGGATCCTGGACTTCCTGACAGGCCGACCCCAGGTGGTAAGAGTAGGCAACAACATCTCCGCCACGCTGACCATCAACACGGGGGTCTCTCAGGGGTGTGTGCTTAGTCCCCTCTTGTACTCCTTGTTCACCCATGACTGCGTGGCCACACACAACTCCAACTCCATCATTAAGTTTGCTGATGACACGACAGTGGTCGGCCTGATCACCGACGGTGATGAGACTTGGAAGTGTGGTGCTAGGACAACAACCTCTCCCTCAACTTCTGCAAGACCAAGAGTGTGCAAAGCTGTCATCAAGGCAAAGGGTGGCTACTTTGAAGAACCTGAAATATAATTTTTTATTATTTTATTTGTTTAAAACTTTTTTGGTTACTACATGATTCCATATGTGTTATTTCATAGTTTTGATGTCTTCACTATTATTCTATAATGTAGAAAATAGTAAAAAATAAAGAAAATCCTGGAATGAGTAGGTGTGTGCAAACTTTTGACTGGCACTGTAAGCATTTCAATGTACTTGTGCATGTGACAATAAAACTTGAACTTTGTCAAGAACACACAGGTGTCAGAGGGCAAGATAGTTTCAAGATATTGTATATGAGTACATATCTTTGGTTTATATTGTTCGTGCTTCTTTATTGACTCTTTGTATACACATCCCCCCCCCCCCCCTCCCCCAAAGAAAACATACGAAATCACTTGTGAAGCCGATTTTTAGAGAGTCTTTGAAGCAACACTGTGTCGGAAGTGGTTCCCTAAAGCTTGTGGAATATTTCTATAATTGTATGAAATTATTTAAAACCCTTGTGGCGTGTTTTAACATGGCTAGATGTGGAAGGAGTTGACTACCAGCTCCCTTGTTCTTGTTTTGCCGGAGGAACATTTTTATTCAAATTCAATTTTTTTCGTTTTCGTAAACAACATTTTCATGATCTGACTTGTGTTATTGTAATTCTCCATGCATCAGCTCATACACTGAAAGAAAACATTCTCCCCAGAAAACCCATTACCCAAGACATATGAGCACATTAAGGACATTAAGGAGTAGACCTACAAAACTTCAATAGTGCAGTGCATAACCATTCTCAGGTCAGAAGAATGTTGAAACAGCTCTAATGCCTGTACTATGTTACGCCTATGAAGTAAAAACCTTCAATGTGTTCATGCATCATACATACTGATGGGCTTCAGTAAGTTTATGGAAGGTAAATCTCCCTTTGAAATAACTAATAACTCACACAGAGCAACATTACTTGTCCTGTTGGAGACGAGCCAGCCGCTCCTACTCTCCCTCCTCCGGTGGTAATCACCCTACATTGTTACAGTACACTTTGCACCATTCAGCTGATAACAGGAGGAATTCCACTCCCGGTTCCAACACCAGCCCTATCTGCTTTTAATTTAACCACACATGCTCTGTTCTAGCTCCCCCACTAGACTATGCATGCGCACACATGTACACACACACATGTTATGTTCTTCTATCCTGGAGAGGACCTAAAATGTATTTCCATTCAAATACATATTTTTTCCTAACCCTAACCTTAACCAGTAACCCTAACCTAAACCTAAACCTAACTCCTAACCACTAACCCCTTACCCTTACCTTAACCCTAATTGTAACCCCAACCCTAAACCTAACCACTAAGCTTAAAATAGCCTTTGTCCTCATGGGGATGTGTGAAATGTCCCCATGTGGGAAAAAGTTCCTTGTTTTACTATCCTTGTGGGGACTTTTGGGGATTTTTGGTCCCCACAAGGATAGAAGAACACACACACACACACACCTCAAGCTGCAGCGCACACACAGACACACACAACAGGCTGCAGCAGTACCTACCCTACACTGTACTCAGTGGCCCTCACCCAGCGAGACTGTGAGAAGTTCACCTTACTTGCTAAAGGCCATAGCAGACATCTGGGATATCTCTGAAATCTGTATAAAATTTAAGATTATGGTTGCTTTATCCAGGCACCATTTTTTGGAACTACTTGCGGAGTTCACAGGTTTAGAGATATTACTTGCTTTCGGTATTATGTCACTCACCTACAACTACGCCAAAATCCAAAGGGCTAATTTCATACTCTCTCATTGACTTATGTTTCCTTACGTTCTCACGCAAGAAACACATTGTACCTATAAATGTTGTGGGAAAGGTTAGTAATTCAAACAAACACATAAAGTGCTATATAGAGAGTTCATTGCCTCACCATTTCATTCACCTAGTCTCTCTGTGTGTCTCATAATGTGTCTCCTTGTGTCCTGTCTCCTGTAGAGAACCCAGGTCTGGAGGACGACGGAGAGGGCTATCCAAGCAGGTGGCAACGCTCACCCCCTGACCCAGGACCCGAACCCTCCCGTAGAGGCTCTCGCAAGAAAAGCAAAAAGCCCAAGAACAGCAGCCGGGACTGCCGCATGGAGAAGAAGGAGATGCGTGTCAGAGACCTGGGCCTGGGCTTCGACTCGGATGAGATCATCCTGTTTAAGTACTGTGTGGGGACGTGCTCGAGCTCCCGTAAGAACTACGACCTGGCCCTTAAGGCCCTGATGGAGAACGAGAGTATCCCCAGCAGGAAGGTGAGCGCCCACCCCTGCTGCCGGCCCACGCGCTACGAGACTGTCTCCTTCATGGATGCCCAGACTATATGGCAGACCATCAAGTGGCTGTCAGCGGCTAACTGTAGCTGTGTGGGGTGACGGGCGGCGAGTAAGAGGAAGTCTACCTGCAGAACACACATGCATAAAGAAGCTCCAGGGTGAAGAGAGGAAGTGGCTAAGATGCCTTGACTGTGGGCGTGTTGGGCATAAATGGTGGATCAGACCCTGGATCGAAGCCTTGGCCCAATGGCTGGGTTTCAGCCTGACGTGGATCCACTTTGGATTAACCAGTCTTCTTGGGTAGGGAAAGAACGGATGCAAGATAGAGATACAGCCTATCAAATCTCTATGTTTAACAGAGGAGTTACATCCTCAGTCAGAGCCCAGGAGTCACAGCTCTGGAGACTGGGGAGGAATGGAATTCCTGGGCAGGGACTGGGGTGGTTAGGACTGTGGTGGTTAGGACTGGGGTGGTTAGGACTGGGGTGGTTAGGACTGGTTGTCTCCCTCCCTGTGCTGACAGCAAGATGCCCCATAAGAGTCTTGCCCCATAAGAGGGTGGACTTCACTTGGTGTCTGCCCTAATGTGCCTTTTGTTATGTCAAAAAAGAGGAGATGGTGAAGCAAAAGCCTTGGACCATTGGACCTTAACTCTGAACCAGAAGAGGAGCATTTTGGGTTACATGGCAACTGACCGTAAAGAGGGCAACCAGTTTGAAGAACAAATACTTGTGAAGAAATATTAAGAAGTTACGTTTTTTGGTTTAGAAGGCTCTCCAATAAGACCAAAATAACTTTGACATGTAATGCATTTTTATGTTTCCTTCAATGGCAGCTCATCCACATAGGGATTGGTCATAGCAAGGTAGCTTTGAGCCAACTGTAGTACTGTACATCTCCCATCTCCAAGTGTTTCATCATGGCATTCAGTTGATTCCTACACATCTACTCTTACTTTAGTAACTCATGCATGCTTTGAGAACAATACCAAAACGGTATCAACTGTACCTACTTAGATTAACTGTAAAGTCTAGCAGAATCTGAGGCACTTGTTTGTAGCTTGGCCCAACTTGTTTACTGTACACTATAAACAGTGTGTTGTAGGATGCCATCACAGGGCCAAGGTCAGTCATGGCCCAGCCATACCTCATGCTGCCTGACACACAGCTTTCATCACATGGTTTATTTTCAGCTCTGAACGTGGCACTTCACCGCTGTCAATTTAACTTTTTGGATTACAAAGATAATTGAGCATATTGACAACTGTTATTCAGAATGTGCTTATCATACTTTGTACCGAGATAGTATACTGTAAATATCTCATATTGCATAATTTATCTATGTTATGTTTCTTATGGACAAACAGAACTCTTCATTGACACCACTCTGTTGCATCTGTGTTGAAGGAACGTTTGAGTGGACCCCATATGTACATAATGTCTTCTGATTGGCTGCCTCTCCACACCTGACCAATGAAATGGAGACATACAGCAGAGAGAATAAGACATAATGTACTGTAGATACAGTATATCAAAACAAGGGGAAAGTTTACGAACTAATGTATCCCACATATTGCATTATAGTATATTTATGTATTTATAAAGTATTGTATAAACTGTAGCTTCCTCTCTCAGTGTTCTTTAGATTGTTGATGGTTAAGCGACAGTGTAGGTGTTAAAACGTATATTCATATCAAGTGGTGTTAAGAAAATAAAAGTGAAGCATTATTTTTGTTCAACTGTTGGAGTTTGTACAGTAGGTTTTCATAAAGAAATGTCATCTGTTCATCTGCTTGTAGTAGGCTATGTACATTGTGTACATTGTGCCTAGTTCTCAGGATCATGCTGTTATGTTTTACATTAGCTGAAAGTCATATATCTCCCCAATCTCTTTATAGTTAGATATCATCTGATCAAGAGTCTATTGAAAGATGTATCCATATATTGTTATTATATCCATGATGTCATTCATTGTCTCAATCTGTGTTACCTACCCAGATCCCACCACCAATGGTAGGCCTGCTAAAGTTGAACCAAACCATGTAGTGAGAGAGGTTTCTATTCCATTTTAACCATGTGCTTCAACTGTAACACGTGCAGAGATTTTGTGTTTGCTAGTTGTTCACAGAAATATGTTTAGGGACTGGCAAAGTGTGAGCCCAGATGATAACTGGTCTTTATTCTGCCTTCGGTACATGTACGGTTTGTGGTTATATTAAGCTGCAGCATCTGGTGTGCGTTTAATCTGCAAACATGGGGCCTTCACCCATTGTTTAAGTCCAAACGTAACTTCCCTGTTAGATGCCATGCATCTCATCATCACCGAATTGTACATTAGGGAAAGTATTTATTACATTTAAATTATTTATTTATTGCCATTTTATGTTATACACTTGTTCTTACAAATATCAGATGTTTATAATTTATGAAGTGGCCATGTATGCTTTATTTTCTTTTACTATTGTATTCTCTGTGGAAAGAGCAAGAATGTTCCCCCCCCCCCCCCACACAGATACACACACACACACACACACACACACAGACAAGGAGGGATTTACCTTTCAAAACAGTGCATGTAGGTATATCCACTACATTTTTATATGAACCAGATACACTGATAGAAAACAAGCTAATGTAACCTGGTGTAGCCTCCTCCACTAGCTCTGTCAGTCACATGTGTTGCCAGGGAACCTTGCCAAGAGATGAGTGTCAGTCCCTGGCACCCTGGTATCAGAGACCAAACACCTCTGTTCCCTTTTAGATGTTGCTCTAAAACCCAATTCATACCCTACACAAGTACACAGTCACAATTAGCTATGCAAAATGGCAATCCTGCGTCGTTCTGTCGCAAAAATATGCAAACGTGCGCAGCACCGCAATTTAGAACACGACGCAAGTATGTAGGATTACCTCTTGCATAGTTAATTGCATTCTTTGATTGTTTACTTTTGTAGGTTATAAAATAGGCTTAAAGGGAATCTTCACAATTTTTCAACTTCATATTCATCACCCCAACATCAACATGTGTGAAAATTGTGCATTTCTATGTTTTGTAGTAAAACGATAGGGGTAGATAAGCGGTGTGCATCGTGTGATTTTGACCAATTGTGAGTAGGCATTTTCTACTAATTGTTGACTAACTGGTTGATGTCATTAGAAACACTTATCATTCTCCATCTTTTTTACTACAAAACATATAAACGAGCCATTTTCACATATTTTGATGTTGAGGAGGTGCTGGAGAGGATGAATATAAAGTTGGAAAATTTTGAATTTTCCCTTTTAAGTCAGACACAGCACTAGGCCTACTCCTGTTCATGGGACCTTGTTGTAGTTCCATACATTTACCTGTTATTAAAACAACCTTATTATCCAGTGTTTAACGAAGAAAATAAATGTTGGTATTCATATTATAATGACGTGGTAGTGTATTGTTATTCTTGTTATTGTGTTACTGTCATGTCTGAAAGGTCTCATGGATACTATTGTTGTACTTCTCTTAAAAGAATAAAGCTTCTTTAAATATGAAAATGTATTTCCTGTCCTGATGTCTGTTTTTACATACACCAGACCTAACCATACCCCTGATAAAAATGTTCATTAAGATAGAAATACACAAAGGTCATATATGGTACATCTGCAATAGGCCCGAGTTTAATCAAGGAATGTTTGTGACTGTATTCATAACTATTTATAAGTAGTTGTTACTCATGGCTTTTAATTAAGGAAAAACAGTGCAGATGCAAAGTTTGGTAACAGAATGACAGCACAAACAGCACAAACCGTCATTCTGTAACCAAACTTTGCATCTGCATAGTTCTTCAAGTAAATGTTTTTTTGTAAAATGTTCAGTGGAAATTGGTCAAAGTAGTCCTTGTGCATAGAGTTGTATGGTTTGTTCAACTTTGCAATCGTTGGTTTTTGTTTGACATACATTTTAAAGTGAAAAATTCAGCATCACTCTGTGATCATGGAATTGCCCAGGACTGAATGCAGATCTGAGTTCATTCATCAATAACTCTTTGGCTTCTTTGTTTCTCCCATGTATTTGTTAATGGATTGAAAAGGAGGCAGGTTCTTCATTCCCAAAACACTGGCCTATTTACATGCTGCCTGAGCTCAAGTTGTTTGGCCACCTGCCCTGTGGCTGTGAGATATTATTATTACACTGTGTTCTCTCTTCAGGGGTACAGTAAAGAGATCAGAATATAGATGTGCACCTCCTAGAGCAGGTCCTCACGCTGACTGTGTGTGGTTGATGTGTAACCAGTGAGTCATGCAATGTGCTGTAGCATAGACAGACGACAGCACATTGTCATACAGAGTGGGGCATTACTGGGCAACACTGGGGCCTGCCTCATGGTTTAAAAAGGGGTCTTATCTTAACAGTAAAGGTGTTCATGCAAGAGAAACGGTCTATCAAGAGTTTGATGGTGTTGGATAAGAGAACAAGACTTGCCTTGTGTGGTAGTTTACAGAGACGTGCAGAACGTGGTGTTGGCTCTGTGCTTATTGAAAATAACTCCTGTGGGAACTCCTTTTTCAATTGAGGCCCTGTCGCTCAGACCATTGAAGAACAGCCATGGCAGAACGCGGGCAGTAAACTCATACACATACACGCATCAAAGGCCTTTCATATGATATAACCATTCTGATCACCATTGCATGTCTTCACAATATTGAGACTAAAATGTGTTCTAATCTCGGCCCCCAGAACCAAATCAGCTACTTGATTTTGGCACTGTCACAATAGTGTGTTGTAATTAGCTACTAGGGTCAAATCTAACACATGAATTGAAATGCTGCAGACTAGCCTAGTTCAGTGTAGACTCAGTCAGTGATGCTGCAGACTAGCCTAGTTCAGTCTAGAAGCTCATGTCAGTGATGCTGCAGATTAGCCTAGTTTAGTCGTCTAGACTCAGTCAGTGATGCTGCAGATTAGCCTAGTTCAGTGTAGACTCAGTCAGTGATGCTGCAGACTAGCCTAGTTCAGTCTAGAAGCTCATGTCAGTGATGCTGCAGACTAACCTAGTTCAGTTTAGACTTAGTCAGTGATGCTGCAGACTAGCCTAGTTCAGTCCAGACTCAGTCAGTGATGCTGCAGTCTAGCCTAGTTTAGTCTAGACTCAGAGATGCTGCAGACTATCCTAGTTCAGTCTAGATTAAGTCAGAGATAATGATAATGACTCAGGTGTCTAAAATAGGAACCTGACCCTGGATCTTATCACCTGTCTTTTCACCTGCCCACGTCCCATATAGCTTTACATGAGAGAAAGACAGACCACAATAAAACAGAAGCTGATTGGGAAACCCTCAAATTGTATCCCATATGGAACCCCATTCCCTACATAGTGCACTACTTTTGACCAGATCCCCATGGACCCTGGTCAAAAGTAGAGCACTAAATAGAGAATAGAGTGCCATTTGGGATGCAAACACCGTGGCAGCCGGCCAGGTCAGTGGTTACCTAGACCTCACCTCACCTTACCACACCCAGCTCTGCCCTGCCCCCATGTTCCCTGATCCTGGTTTACAAGGGATAAGGGGAGGCTGTGGAGAAACCTTGCAGAGTTTATGGAAACTCTTATGTTTCTTATCAGACATGTGAATGGGAGATCTGCACTGGCTGTAGGAACATTAACTCCGTGTTAACACAGGTGTGGTACAGATGCCCAAACACAGAGATGAACGGTGATGATAAAGATATTTAAGCTTTTCACACTTGAAGTAGCATAACCTTTACCTAGCAATCAATTCAGTAAAAGACAGTGTTGAGGAAGCTACTCTGAAAAGATAGCTTACCAAGCTACCAATTACTTCACACTGAAAGAAGTTAAGCTACACTAAAGCTACCCTTAAGAAACATATAGTTTACATAACTAGTTACTGTGAAAAAGTAGTTCACTACATCCAAACTATTTAGTGAAAAATTGTCATAGACTGCAAATTGCAAGGGCAGATCATGCTTGGGTCATACATTAACATAGTGTGTAATTTAGCCTATTAAACACCCAAAAATATGTTTCAAGTGAGAATTATGCAGGTCTTATGCAAAAAAAGGAAAAGATTGCCTACTTCACCTGTATTTTCTTTTCGGAAAGAAGTTGTGTAGTTACAGTAGTTAGCTGACCGCTACATGGCAAAAAAGTTATTAAAACTACTGAAAACAACTACCTAGACTTGAATTTAGTTCAAATACCACCAAGCTACTGCAAAATATAGTTAAATTACTAGTTGAACTACATGTAGTTCACTACTCCCCAACACTGGTAAAAGGGGAATTCCGTATTTGTTAGGGTTTCCCAGCTCTGTGAATTGTGGTCTATGAGCAGATGTCAACAACATAACATAAAGAAGACACAGCTAGACACATGCTTTTAATCATGACAAAAAAAATGGATACTGATAAAACTACTGAATAAAACTGCCATTCAACATTATAATCTCATATGTGTAATGTGTTGTCAACTGAGTGCTGCATAACTTGTCTCAGTAGGTCCCCTGGTGGCCAATGATAGCCTATGAGCTTTTTCTCACACTGTATTTCCAAAACGATATTTTTTTTTTGAGCCTTAACGGTCGCCATATGATTGTGCAACCTGCGCGCGGGATATTTAACAGACGTAAACAAACCACGGAGAAACATGGGAGTCTAGCTAGCTAGCTAATCAATTGTTGTAGAAACTGTCATGTGTCTTTTGTCAACTTAACTATTCATCTACAGCAGTTATCATATCCTAACCACCCCATTGATCACCAGAGACGAGGAAAATGGTAAGTAGTTCGTTGCTAATACGCTTGTTGTCGAAGCAGAAGTTGCTAGCTCGCTATTGTTAGCTAGTTAGCTAACGTTACTTCAGTGCATATCCAGAATGTTGAATACAATTCAATTTGATCTCACTCTACCGGTTTCCTTGTTGGTTGGTCCTTATGCAGCGCGGAATTTGAGACACCATATCCACAATAATCCAAACTGCGAACAGACTGGTTTTCTGACTGGTTCTCTATTTCCTCACCTGACAAATCCCTTTTTGTCTCTACTTCACTTCATGTCAACAACAAAAATCCTACATGTGCACCATATATGCACGAGGCTTGTGGGGGAACATTTATTTTGACATAAGGAGGAGCAGCGAGAAAATTATTTGTGACACACATTGGAGTTGACAATTTAATATTATGTCATGACAGAGGAGAAGCCTAGCACCAAGCCAGGTTGCCAAAAGGAAGCATGGAGGAGATTCGTCCGAGGATGAGGATTGGAATCCAGAAGAAGATGTAAGTTATGTTTAGGTTGATCAGATACTCATCCATTTTGACTATGATGTCCTACTTATATTTCACTGTAATGTCAAGCAGATAGGATAACACAACATGTTGTTTCAGACCAAAAGAAGGAAAGGAGGAAATGAAAGCAGAGAAAGCTATATCTCTCCCTTCAGAAAGCCTTTGACACAGTTGACCAACCAGCCTGTATGTGTGGACAGCAATGCACACGTGAGTATGGCCATTTTGACGCATAAATGTATTTGACAAGTGTGTGGCATGTGCTTACACAAACAATCAGTATAATGCTGTTATAGACATGCCAATCATTTTGAAGTACTTTGCTCATGGATGTCTTGTCTTTACAGGAAGCCTTCATTCGAAGTATTCTCTCAAAACCCTTTAAAATCCCTATCCCCAATTATACAGGTAAGTAAATATGTCAAATCAATGTTGCTACCCTAGGTCTTCTCCACATATCTCTATATGACTATCTTTAGGAACAGTCTCAGTAATGCTAAATAATGGATCTATCTATTACAATGGTATTGTTTGTTCGTTCTATAGGCTCTCTGGGGATAAGAGCACTAGGACTGAAGCGTGCGGGAGTGAGGAAGTCTCTTCACGACCCATTTGAAGACGGTGCACTGGTCCTCTATGAGCCTCCAGTGCTGAGCGCTCATGAGCTGATAAAAGCAGAGAAGTGAGTTCATCTCAATATTTAGGGAGGGATTAGAAAATGTTGATGTGAAGTCCGTAGCACAGTTATGGTAAGGAGAGGAAGAGATTAGGAAAAACATGGTGATGTGAAGTCAGTAGCTCAGTTACGGTCTCAGATCGTTATAAAGATCAGACTTTTGGTGATAACTTTGCCCAAAGTGACACGTTGTAGTAGAAGTGTATTAATATGTCTCTCTGTGTGCAGAGATAAAATGCCTGTACATGTTGTCGTGGATCCAGTCCTTGGTAAGGTCCTCAGACCCCATCAGAGAGAGGTACAGTCTCTTTGTAAATCTTGATACTTTCTGTGTCCCAAATGGTGTCTTATTCCCTATATAGTGCACTACTTTTGACCAGGTCCCAGAGCACACTTAATTGTATTTGTGTATACTTTTGTTTCTAATAACCAGATTTTGTTGTATTCTGTCAGGGAGTGAAATTCCTGTGGGACTGTGTGACCGGGAGACGTATTGCCGACTCGTATGGCTGCATCATGGCTGATGAGATGGGGCTGGGGAAAACCCTGCAGTGTATTGCCCTCATGTGGACCCTGCTGCGCCAGAGTCCTGATGCCAAGCCTGAGATAGACAAGGCCATTGTTGTTTCACCGTCCAGTCTGGTTCGTAACTGGTACAACGAGGTGGGAAAGTGGCTGGGTGGACGCATCACACCGGTGGCCATCGATGGGGGATCCAAGGAGGAGATAGACAGAAAACTAGGTAGGTTTGTTTTGACCATTAAGCATTATTCCTGTTGTGGCAATACCTTTAGCAGTGGCATGGTTGTTCCCAGGACTCCCTGGGGAAACAGTGACAATTGTTACTTAGTGGACTATTCAGGCTAAATAAATAAGAATAACATTAAATGTTAACATTGAACTGGGTTTATGTGCTTGACAGTGAACTGGGTTTATGTGCTTGACAGTGAACTGGGTTTATGTGCTTGACAGTGAACTTCATGACCCAGCATGGCTTGAGGGTTCCTACTCCAATCCTGATCATTTCATACGAGACGTTCCGGCTTCATGCTGAAGTTCTACACAAAGGAAAAGTGGGACTTGTCATCTGTGATGAGGTACGGTGATGAGATGTAGGCCAATATTCACAATGTGGTGCTGATCTAGGATCAGGTCCCCACTCTTATTAATTACTGATCCTAGATCAGCACTCCTACTCTGTTTTATGAACACAGGTCCTGGTTCTTAGGCTTCTGCTTAGGTTTTGGATTGATGTTATCCTCAAATGGACCATATACAAGTAGTAATAGTTGTACTATATTGTGTTCATTTCCAGATTTGATTTAACCTGGTTATGCCAATAACACCTTGTTCCTTGTGCACCCTGTAGGGTCATCGGCTGAAGAACTCAGACAACCAGACGTACCAGGCTCTGAATGCTATGAGTGCCCAGAGGAGGGTGCTGATCTCAGGCACTCCCATTCAGAATGACCTGCTGGAATACTTCAGTCTGGTGCACTTTGTCAACGCTGGCATCCTGGGTAAGCTGACACTACTTACAACTACATGGAGGCAAATGGACAAAATTCTATAAAAAGTTGATGTGAAAATTTCTAAGGTATGTATGCTTTCTGAATAGACAGAGAGACATGTTAAATGAGGTCGGTTAGATCTCCCCTTCTCTGCCTTCTAACTGTCCTCCTGTGGTTTTTGTTTCCCCTCTCAGGAACAGCCCAGGAGTTTAAGAAGCGTTTTGAGCTCCCCATCCTGAAGGGTCGTGATGCAGACGCCAGCGGCAAAGACAGGCAGGTTGGAGAGGAGAAACTCAAGGAGCTGATCAGCGTTGTCAATGGGTAAACCTCACACGTTGCTGAAGACTTAATAGTTTACCTACAACACAATGGACATCTTTATGGTGATGTGTAGTTTGACTATCTGCCTAATATATCTTAGCTTGGCTGAAGCGCAGACCAACATGGTACACAGTGAGCAAGTCGGTCGCTTTAGTCAGGCAAAACATAACTACTTAATAGGTCCGGGACAATACCAGTTCGTGATACTCATTAGTATCGTGGCAAGGAAGCGAAACATGAAACTTTAGGAAAACCAATATCCTTATGTTGTCATCCAGACTCACATTTTATTTATTTTCCAACCTATAGCACACAATATTTTACATACAGCAGGTTTTTAAAGGACCAAAGAGTTTGGTCTGCTTCGTGTTTTCATTTTTGCCATGGAAAAACGTTTGTGATACTAGTATCGTCACAGCCCTACACTTAATATTATTCTCTCCTTGGTGGTTTTAGATGCTTGATTCGGAGAACCTCAGACATCCTCTCAAAGTATCTTCCTGTTAAGATCGAGCAGGTCGTCTGTTGCAGGTCACTCTTCCATTTTCATGTATTTTTACATTTTAAGATTTTATTATATGTATTGATTTGCAACTGATAATGGTATTTCTGATGGTATTAACAGGTGTGTTTAGTGTCACAAATAATGGTGTTGTGGATCAACTAATTGCAAATGTAAACTACCTGAATAGTCATTACAGGTGTAGAGGGACCCTTGAATATACAAGTTAATTTGTGTTGAAATACTATAGAAAAAAATAAGTTGATGCTGGATAGTAAACAATACCAAAAGAGCCTTTGTGCAACCAAACTTCCAGAAGTAATCAAGGCTCTCTTATTTAGTGGAAAGATTTAAAAGCCTATATTGTTCACGGCTTAATATTTGCGTGTTCTCTGCAGGCTGACCCCCCTCCAGTCAGAGCTGTATAAACTGTTCCTGAGGCAGGCTAAGCCCTTACAGACACTGCAGCAGCAGGGCAAGATCAGTGTCTCCTCTCTGTCCTCCATCACCTCTCTCAAGAAGCTCTGTAACCGTAAGTGTCCAAACGACAACAAATCAGCTGGTGCTTTCTTAAATGTATATTGTCTTTATTTTATTATTAGTGAAGTCCTCCCATGTACATTTCTGACCTGACACAACTTGTTTTTGTTGTTGTGTGTGGATATCCATTTGTTAGCAGTTTGGTTTTGCGTCAGTGTTTGTTGGTCTGTTGTATTGTGACTTTTTTCTCCTTTGCCTCCCAGACCCGGCTCTCATCTATGATAAGTGTGTGGAGGGAGATGAGGGCTTCAATGGGGCCCTGGATCTCTTCCCTACAGGGTACTCCACCAAGGCTGTGGAGCCACAGCTTTCTGGTAAGAACACATTATTTAGTTTTAGGAATGATTAGGGACAGGGAACACTTAGAACTCGCAGATATAATTCATTACGATGCCGTTTTTTAATGCATTGTCATGAGCATGTACAGTATTATCCCCTTATAATTAAGTAATAAGGCCTGAGGTGTGGTGTATGGCTAATATTCCACAGCTAAGGGCTGTTCTTACGCACACTGTAACGCGGAGTGCTTGGACACAACCCTTAGCCATGGTACATTGGCCATATACCACAAACCGCAGAGGTGGCTTATTGCTATTATAAACTGGTTAACAACAAAAAAAGTGTCATACCAATGGTATACAGTCTGATATACAACGGCTTTCAGCCAATCAGCATTCAGGGCTGGACCCACCTGATTTTATAATTAATTATAATCACCCCATTGTTAATATGGGCTCTGTAATGACGTTGATCTTTCCTCCAGGAAAAATGCTGGTTCTGGACTATATCCTGGCTATGACCAGAAGCACCACTAGTGACAAAGTGGTGTTGGTCTCCAACTACACACAAACACTGGACCTCTTTGAGAAGCTCTGTCGAACTCGAAGGTAAGAAAGGAACTGACACAGGAGCTGTCACATCCATTGTTTTCAGTTATTCTTGAAAATGAACTTTGAGAATGGAAAGAAACCGCTTTCTTTTTTTGATCAGATACCTCTACGTTCGGCTTGATGGCACAATGTCCATCAAGAAGAGAGCAAAGATAGTGGAGAGGTTCAACAGCCCATCTGTAGGTAGTGAACATGTTGTAAATGGCATCTTGCTATACAGTGGGGGGGGAAAAGTATTTGATCCCCTGCTGATTTTTTACGTTTGCCCACTGACAAAGAAAGGATCAGTCTATAATTTTAATGGTAGGTTTATTTGAACAGTGAGAGACAGAATAACAACAAAAATATCCAGAAAAACACGTCAAAAATGTTATAAATTGATTTGCATTTTAATGAGGGAAATAAGTATTTGACCCCCTCAATCACAGATTTCTGGCTCCAAGTTGTCTTTTATACAGGTAATGAGCTGAGATTAGGAGCACACTCTTAAAGGGAGTGCTCCTAACCGCAGCTTGTTACCTGTAAAAAAGACACCTGTCCACAGAAGCAATCAATCAATCAAATTCCAAACTCTTCACCATGGCCAAGACCAAAGAGCTCTCCAAGGATGTCAGGGACAAGATTGTAGACCTACACAAGGCTGGAATGGGCTACAAGACCATCGCCAAGCAGCTTGGTGAGAAGGTGACAACATTTGGTGCGACTATTCGCAAATGGAAGAAACACAAAAGAACTGTCACTCTCCCTCGGCCTGGGGCTCCATGCAAGATCTCACCTCGTGGAGTTGCAATGATCATGAGAACGGTGAGGAATCAGCCCAGAACTACACGGGAGGATCTTGTCAATGATCTCAAGGCAGCTGGGACCATAGTCACCAAGAAAACAATTGGTAACACACTACGCCGTGAAGGACTGAAATCCTGCAGCGCCCGCAAGGTCCCCCTGCTCAAGAATACATATACATGCCTGTCTGAAGTTTGCCAATGAACATCTGAATGACTCAGAGGACAACTGGAGAAAGTGTTGTGGTCAGATGAGACCAAAATGGAGCTCTTTGACATCAACTCAACTCGCCGTGTTTGGAGGAGGAGGAATGCTGCCTATGACCCCAAGAACACCATCCCCACCGTCAAACATGGAGGTGGAAACATTATGCTTTGGGGGTGTTTTTTCTGCTAAGGGGACAGGACAACTTCACCGCATCAAAGGGATGATGGACGGGGCCATGCACCGTCAAATCTTGGGTGAGAACCTCCTTCCCTCAGCCAGGGCATTGAAAATGGGTCGTGGATGGGTATTCCAGCATGACAGACCCAAAACACACGGCCAAGGCAACAAAGAAGTGGCTCAAGAAGAAGCACATTAAGGTCCTGGAGTGGCCTAGCCAGTCTGCCGACCTTAATCCCATAGAAAATCTGTGGAGGGAGCTGAAGGTTCGAGTTGCCAAACGTCAGCCTCGAAACCTTAATGACTTGGAGAAGATCTGCAAAGAGGAGTGGGACAAAATCCCTCCTGAGATGTGTGCAAACCTGGTGGCCAACTACAAGAAACGTCTGACCTCTGTGATTGCCACCAAGTACTAAGTCATGTTTTGCAGAGGGGTCAAATACTTATTTCCCTCATTAAAATGCAAATCATTTTATAACATTTTTGACATGCGTTTTTCTGGATTTTTTTTTGTTGTTATTCTGTCTCGCACTGTTCAAATAAACCTACTATTAAAATTATAGACTGATCATTTCTTTGTAAGTGGGCAAACGTACAAAATCAGCAGGGGATCAAATACTTTTTTCCCCCCACTGTAAGAGTTTTTTTGATCAAAAGTATTTAAAGTGATTTATCTCTCTCACTTAGAGCCCAGAGTTCATATTTATGCTGAGCAGCAAAGCTGGAGGGTGTGGCCTGAATTTGATTGGTGCTAATCGCCTGGTGATGTTTGACCCTGACTGGAACCCAGCCAATGACGAGCAGGCCATGGCTCGAGTCTGGAGAGATGGACAGAAAAAGACCTGCTACATCTACAGACTGCTTTCAGTGAGTAGAACAGAGAATGACAAGAGTATCATACTGAAAAGTGGTGTTGGCCGCAAATGAGTTAATTCATTAGATTTATATCGCTTTTCCAAGTGCTTGGGGAGGGAGGGGAGACTCGCCTCGGTATGGAACATGGTGGTATTTGCAATTGAACTATCAAAATGGTGTTTTAAGTCACGTGTATGGCTGACAGTTGCTATGTGTGTTCCTGCAGACAGGGACAATTGAGGAGAAGATCCTTCAGAGGCAGGCCCATAAGAAGGCTCTGAGCAGCTGTGTGGTGGACGAAGAGCAGGATGTGGAGAGACACTTCTCTCTGGGGGAGCTACGAGAACTCTTCCATCTCAGTGAGGAGACCACCAGTGACACGCATGACAGGTACACACACGACCGGTACAAACGCAGTAGGCAGAGCACATTGACACTAATTTAAAGATGGTTGCGGTCAATTCTTGGATGTTGTTACATCCTCCCTCTTTGGAAGAGTTCAAGTATAATTTAAAACATCTTATGTGTTCGAGACTTACCTTAATCACAACGCTTGTATTTGTCCACTAATGTTAACTATTCTGTCTCCTGTGCCCCTGCCAGGTTCCGCTGTCGGCGCTGTGTGAATGGGCGTCAGGTGCGGCCCCCTCCTGAGGACTCTGATTGTACCTGTGACCTGTCCCAGTGGCAACACTGCTCTGACAAGAGGGGCCTGAGAGACCCCATACTGCAGGCCTCCTGGGACGCTGCCATCTCCTTTGTCTTCCACCAGCGCTCCCACGAGGACCAGAGAGGGGTCGTGTGACAGCCAGGCGGTCTGGGACAACCAGGAGTCATGGTATTTGACGAGAGGGCCTAGCCCTGAACCAAGGACGGCCAACCAACACGTAGGAGCAACGTTACTGGACAAGAGGGCCCAGGAAAAGTGTCTGTGCTATCTGGAATCCTTGGGATGTCTGTACCCTAAACTGCTACCCCTTTTTAAATTTCAATGTGGTAGGGACTTCCCAAGGACCTGGGATTGCACGGACCCTAGGAAAACAGACAAAAAGAGACAAGCTATCTTATGATGGGAATACTACTTATCGTGATGGATTCACGGCTCAATTCCCCCATACTCTTTTATAAGGGTGTGTAACAGAGTAATAACCATATTGAAAACTATTTTCTTCTTATGAAAAGGCAATCCTACCTGCAATTGTCCACACATCTGTCTTTACAGTCTTTTGGGTTGTAGCCACAGTGTAAATGTTATTGTGTATTGTTTTCTGTTAAATCGTATACTTTTTTTCCCCTTGATAGTGAAAATATTTTGTAAAGAACTGACCATTTCACTAATGTCAGGATTTATTGAACCAAGACAACTGTTAGCAATTCAACAAACAAGATATTAACAAAACAATTATTTAAGGGCTGCAGATGCTGCATTAAACATGACCATATGTCAACAATAACATAGATGCTGAGTAAAGGGTAACAAACAAACATTGGTGAGCTGAACAAGTTAAAGGAAATGGTGCATTTCTTTTGTTATTTTTCACACAATTAGGATACGGAGTTCATTATTACTTCACAATTTGAAACGCCAAATAAGGCCACTTATTATTAGTTATTTTTGGCTTTAGGCATGCAACAGTCTTGACTAGGGTTGTAAAGGAAGGGTATACTACTAGATGTATTTCCAGAATGTTGGAGGATTCTATGCTAATCTATCAAAACATCTAGTGGCACTTTTGTGTATTTAATATTTGTACAGGTGCATAATAACCTCTGGCCCTTTGTGTGGCCTTACCACATGTAAAATATTTTATAGTGACAGCTGTAAATATTATCCTAAATATAAACCATTGGTGTTTAATATATATATATATTTCATGCTGAAACCCTTATATATATATTTTTTTTTTTACAAAGTCTATATTTACAGTATTTCTTGCAAATGTTTTGGAGTCTAACTGGTGGCAGTTGTGAAAAAAATCAGTTGGAAGAGTTAACAGAGTTAACTGAAAATAATGCCGTTAATGATTAGATGCTCCCCCCCCCCCCCCCGTTTATTAGGCTATTTTCTCTTGAACCATATGGTCTCTGTACTAGAAACTCATGGGCACATGAATGGAGAAAAAAAAATATATATATATATATATTTAGCAAAAAAAGAAACTGTCAACTGCATTTATTTTCGTCAAACTTAACATGTGTAAATATTTGTATAAACATAAGATTCAACAACTGAGACAAACGGAACAAGTTCCACAGACATGTGACTAAGAGAAATGGAGTAATGTGTCCCTGAACAAAGGGGGGGTCAAAATCAAAAGTTCTGGGGGGAATTGCCCTAGCCCTCACCCTCCGATCCAACAGGTCCCAGACGTGCTCAATGGGATTGAGATCTGGGCTCTTCGCTGGGCATGGCAGAACACTGACATTCCTGTCTTGCAGGAAATCACGCACAGAACGAGCAGTATGGCTGGTGGCATTGTCATGCTGGAGGGTCATGTCAGGGTGAGCCTGCAGGAAGGGTACCACATGAGGCGGATGTCTTCCCTGTAACGCACAGAGTTGAGATTGCCTGCAATGACAAGCTCAGTCCGATGATGCTGTGACACACTTCCCCAGACCATGACGGACCCTCCACCTCCAAATCAATCCCGCTCCAGAGTACAGGCCCTCGGTGTAACGCTCATTCCTTCGACGATAAACGCGAATCCGACCATCATCCCTGGTGAGACAAAACCACGACTTGTCAGTGAAGAGCACTTTTTGCCAGTCCTGTCTGGTCCAGCGACGGTGGGTTTGTGCCCATAGGTGACGTTGTTGCTGGTGATGTCTGGTGAGGAGCTGCCTTACAACAGCCCTACAAGCCCTCAGTTCAGCCTCTCAGGCTTTGCGGACAGTCTGAGCCCTGATGGAGGGATTGTGCGTTCCTGGTGTAATTCGAGCAGTTGTTGTTGCCGTCCTGTACCTGTCCTGCAGGTGTGATGTTTGGATGTACCGATCCTGTGCAGGTGTTACACGTGGTCTGCCACTGCGAGGACGATCAGCTGTCCGTCCTGTCTCCCTGTAGCGCTGCTGTCTTAGGCGTCTCACAGTACGGACATTGCAATTTATTGCCCTGACCACATCTGCAGTCCTCATGCCTCCTTGCAGCATGCCTAAGGCACATTCACACAGATGAGCAGGGACCCTGGGCATCTTTCTTTTGGTGTTTTTCAGAGTCAGTAGAAAGGCCTCTTTAGTGTCCTAAGTTTTCATAACTCTGACCTTAATTGCCTACCATCTGTAAGCTGTTAGTGCCTTACCGACCATTCCACAGGCGCATGTTCATTAACTGTTTATGTTTCATTGAACATGCATGGGAAACCGTGTTTAAACCCTTTCCAATGAAGATATTTGGATTTTTACAAATTATCTTTGAAAGACAGGGACCTGAAAAAGGGACGTTTCTATTTTTGCTGAGTTTATTTATAAATACATATAATCATTATCCATTGAAAGTAAATGTGACTTTCAATCTGGCACAGTCAGAGAATGCCACCTTTCCAACAAGTCAGTTTGTCAAATTTCTGCCCTGCTAGAGCTTCCCCGGTCAACTGTAAGTGCTGTTATTGTGAAGTGGAAACGTCTAGGAGCAACAGCGGCTCAGCCACAAAGTGGTAGACCACACAAGCTCACAGAACGGGATTGCTAAAGCGCGAGAGTTCCAAACTGCCTCTGGAAGCAACGTCAGCACACAAACTGTCGGGAGCTTTATGAAATGGGTTTCCATTGCCGAGCAGCCGCACAAAAGCCTAAGACTAGCATGCGCAAAGTCAAGTGTCGGCTGGAGTGGTGTAAAGCTTGTTGCCATTCGTGCAGTGGAAACACTTCTCTGGAGTGATGAATCACGCTCTACCATCTGGCAGTCCGATGGACGAATCTGGGATTAGTGGATGCCAGGAGAGCGCTACCTGCCCGAATGCGTAGTGCCAACTGTAAAGTTTGATGAAGGAGGAATAATGGTCTGGGGCTGTTTTTCATGGTTCGGGGTAGGTCCCTTAATTCGAGTGAAGGGGAAATAATAACGCAACAGCATACAATGACATTCTAGACGATTCTGTGCTTCCAACTTTGTGGCAACAGTTTGGGGAAGGCGCTTTTTCCTGTTTCAGGATAATGCCCCCGTGTACAAGGCGAGGTCCATACAGAAATAGTTTGTTGAGATCGGTGTGGAAGAACTTGACTGGCCTGCACAGAGCCCTGACCTCAACCCCATCGAACACCTTTGGGATGTTCGGCTGCGAGCCAGGCCAAATTGCACATCAGTGCCCGACCTCACTAATGCTCTTGTGGCTGAATGGAAGCAAGTCCCCGTGACAATGTTCCAACATCTAGCGGAAAGCCTTCCCAGAAGAGGAGGCTGTTATAGCAGAAAAGGGGAACCAACTCCATATTAATTCCCATGATTTTGGAATGAGATGTTTGACGAGCAGGTAACCACATACTTTATAATAATAAAAAATTGTTAATGAAGATATTTAGACTTTTATAATTGTATCCTCTTAAGGAATAGTCACAGGCTCATTTGAGCTCAGTAAATCTGAATTTCTTCACTGGACCAAGTACAATTAATTGACTAATTAGGGTTGGGTACTAGCCAATTCATGTATTGTAAATGCATTTACAAACACACCACAATTAGCTAAAATAGCTGAGAGACACATACCAAGAGTTAAATAAAGGTAAAAAAAACAAGCTTTCTTGTCCAGTACCTCATGTGATGACTGACAGTTGAGGCATATCTTCTTCAAGCATAGGTTAGTAGCACCTTATTAACATCTACGGGATCGGTGTCCCTAAACCGGGACCGTTGTTGCTCAATAGGTGATAATGTGACTAGAATGACGCGGTAAACAACAGCCAACTTTCCGGGACATAGACATGTCTTATTTTTATTTGACCTTTATTTAACTAGGCAAGTCAGTTAAGAACAAGTTCTTATTTACAATGACGACCTACCCCGGCTAAACCTTCCCCTAACCCGGACGACTCTTGGCCAATTGTGCGCCGCCCTATGGGACTCCCAATCACAGCCGGTTGTGATACAGCCCGGGATCGAACCAGAGACTGTAGTGACGCCTCTAGCACTGCGATGCAGTGCCTTAGACCGCTTCGCCACTCAGGAGATCTTATATGGGCAGAAAGCTTCAATTCTTGTAAATCAAACTGCAGTGTCCAATTTACAGCAGCTATTACAGCAACAAAAGCTATTGTTTGAGGATAGTGCCCAACTACAAAATACTTTTATCACGGCAACTGGTTTGATACATTCACCTCTAAAGGTAAATAATGTACTTACATTCAGTAATCTTGCTCTGATTTGTCAACCTGAGGTTCCCAGAGATAATCAAGCATAGTTTTGTTTGATAAAATCATTTTTTATATTCAAATGTAGGAACTGGGTTCTACAGTTTGACTCTGTTTTTTCTGGTTCCCCCCTGCCATCTAGATGTGTGAAGGTTTGTGTATTTTCTGTAGGGAAGCTAATGATTCGTCATATATGACATTCCTGGGAGTGTTTAAACTAAAGAAAATATATATTACCATAGCATTTCTGTATGTTCTCTATAGTTATGTACTTAAATGTATAAAGTGACCAATTCGGCACATTTTGGCAAACTCCTGGCAGGCTTGATACAAACTATTGTGTAGTGACGTCGGTCTGAACTTTTGCACACACTGCTGCCATCTTGTGGACAACATCTAGATTACACCTATAATCCTGTCTCAATGTATGGCTTTTCTCTAGCATGATGATGGAACAATTTTTTTTGTTTGTATTATCTTTAACCAGATCTAATGTGTTATTATCCTACATTAATTTCACATCTCCACAAATCAATGTGTTTCCTTTCAAACCGTATCAAGAATATGCATATCCTTGCTTCAGGTCATGAGCTACAGGCAGTTAGATTTGGGTATGTTATTTTAGGAGAAAATTGAAAAAAAGGGTCCATTCCTTGGCAAGGACAGGCTCATGGTAATGGCTGGAGCAGAATAGTGTAATGATATTAAACACATGGGTTCAATGAATTTCACCACTGAATACCTCAAAATTGCTAACTAGCTAGCCATTTAATTGTAAAATATTTCTTCTTCAAACTGATGTTTTGTGGACTTCCGGTTAGTCCTTTCTGTCCAATCGCACCAACCGCCAATGTGTAGCTAGAACCGCATGCGCAGATTTGTACCAGTCAAAATCCTTAGCGGTTTATTTGGCTAACAAGTGAATACTTCTTCGTATTTTAACTTTTCTTGGTGGTTAGAGATGGCCGCTAGATATGATAGAGCTATAACAGTATTTTCCCCCGATGGACACCTGTTTCAAGTGGAATATGCACAAGAGGCTGTGAAAAAAGGCTCTACTGCGGTGAGTGTTATTACTACAAGCTAAGTTAGCTAGCTAGCCAATTTAGCAAGGCTAATGTTAGCTTTAGTTACTTTTCACTCTCTTGCATTTGTCATAACGTTACTTCATTTGCTTTGTGAATTTGAACTGACAATTGACAGCTAAATTAGCTAGATAAGATGATTATTCAATATAGCTAACTTGCTAACAACGAGATACACATTCAGCGGGGACAGCATGACTTGCATGTAATTGCTAACCTACCAACTAGCCCAGCTAGCTAGCAAACAGGTTTTGTTCCACGTCGTCTTTATTGCAGTCGCAATGCGCATTTCAGAACATGGTAATATGTTGACTAATCATTGTTATTTTGTGCAGGTGGGCATCAGAGGGAAAGACATTGTCGTCTTGGGTGTTGAGAAAAAGTCTGTAGCTAAACTCCAAGAGGAGAGGACTGTACGCAAGATATGTGCACTTGATGATCATGTCTGTATGGCATTTGCAGGTAAGACCATCCATAAAACATTTACTCATACACCCAGTCCTAACCACCTGTTATCAGTCTGATTAGCCTAGTTAGCTAGTTTTTATTGAGCCTTGCTGTAGTTCTCACAAGTTTTCAATAAACTTTGATTTGATTTCAGATGCAGAACTGCTTTTGTTAGTCAAAAAGCAGGTATTTTGTGTCAGTTTTGAGTAAAAGGACTGAAATGTAGAATGTTGTGACTGAGACATTGTCCTTCTTCTGTTCTTCCAGGTCTGACGGCTGATGCTCGTATCGTTATCAACAGAGCCAGGGTGGAGTGTCAGAGCCACCGGCTTACTGTAGAGGACCCTGTTACTGTGGAGTACATCACACGCCACATTGCCACACTCAAACAGGTAGGCTGCATGCAAAACACACTGGTATGAACATGCTTCACTGCCATAGAAATGAGTGTTTCTTGGTAGTGGTAGTCATCCTGGTTTCATTCAGTTTTCTTCCATTTGGTGCCTAATGAACATGACCCAGGCAGGTAGTGTCTCTCACACAGTCAAACCCATTGACTAAGTGTCTGGGTCTCTCCTTATCCCCCTTCAGCGCTACACACAGAGTAACGGACGCAGACCCTTCGGTATCTCTGCACTGATCGTGGGCTTCGACAACGATGGAACCCCACGACTCTACCAAACGGACCCTTCTGGAACATATCATGCCTGGAAGGTGTGTAACACCGTCATCTCTCCTTATGTCTAGTAGATCAATCTGCTATCCTGCTAAATGGGTAGAAAACATAACACACAGGCCCACACACTAATGCTGGCATTATCCAATCTGTTTGGTGAATTTTTCATGTTGGGGGTGTGGTTTATTCAGCCCAACAATTTTGCAGGGTTGCTTAGTGTTCCATCTTCTATGTTTAACCTCTCTCGACCTTCTCCCCTGCAGGCCAATTCTATCGGTCGCAGTGCAAAGACTGTCCGGGAGTTTCTGGAGAAGAACTACACAGACGAGGCCATCGCCACTGACAACGAGGCTATAAAGCTGGCCATCAAAGCCCTGCTGGAGGTAGGCTAACACAAGGCACTAACATTCGCTTGATTCACACTAGAAGGCCAACAAGGCAAGCTGGCCTGATTACCCATCCACCATAGTTGCTGGAAACGACAATGTGAAACGAAAATATCTGAGCCGGCATTATATGGTTCATGTTGACCCTATAATGTGAATTGGGCAACTAAGTCACTAATGGGGGTTAATGGTAATGAACAGCAGCATGCTTACCTCCTGACCCTATGCTCACAGGTTGTTCAGTCAGGAGGAAAGAACATTGAGCTGGCAGTGATCAGGAGGAATCAGCCACTGAAGGTACACAAACACTAAAAGCAGTTAACTGAATGATTAATTCTCATTTGAAATCATTACTAATTCCCTGTTTTGTACATCTCTCTATCAGCTTTTGGAGTCTAAAGAAATTGAAACCCTCGTGGCTGAAATCGAGAAGGAGAAAGAGGAGGAGGCAGAGAAAAAGAAGCCAAAGAAATCTACATAAATCAAACTAGTCTGTCACATGACCTGTTTTCAGTTTGTGAGGATAGGCTTCAATAAGGGTGAACACAAACACCCCCTTTATCCTAGACACACTGACTCATCTCCATTTTATATATTTCGTTCAGTAGTGCGGCTACTACTTCCCTGTTATGTTAGCACATTATGCTGACCCTGAACTGAAGCATTTGACTCAAATAATGCTGGTATAAATTGAACCTTGAATAATAAAAGATTGTGCTTTTATTTTTGACTACTCAAAAGGGTCTCATTACCATGTTGTAAAATAACTGTTACTCTTATGCATTGTTGACCCGATGGGATAATGAGATGTGAGTGCAGTGCATTCTTATTTGCTTACATAGGAAATAGAGTAAAACCAAGAGCTGTGATTTTTCATTATGAATGATGAATTTAGTTTTGTACTGGGCCAGTAACCGAAAGCAAGGCACTTAACCCTAATTGTTCTGGATAAGAGCATCTGTTAAATTAATCAAATGTACTGTAGCCAAACTTTTTTGTGTGCAAATAATGGGTTTACAAAGTATTTCCATAACTGATGTGAAATTGAATATGGTTCTCAAGTGTTCACCTTTGGGGATGCTTGGCTTCCAGGCAGCATTTATTATCCGGGAAACACCGGTATCGCGTGCATGTGGCTCATTTCTGCGTCCTCGCGTAAACCAGCCAATGAGAGCACAGTATAATGGAATCCCTCGCGCTTTCAGAGCGTGGTGCAGACTCAGCATGCACGCTCCACGTGGCTACAAACTCATGGTCACTTGCTGGGCGCGTGGGTCTGAAGAATGAATGAACACGGCTAATGTAAAACCTGCTATTTGTCATGTTTTTCTGTGATTCCTAGACTGGCATTTCCAACAATTCACTAGACCTGGTCCACTTGCTGTTTATTGGTGGTGCTAGTCAGTAGCCCGCTAGCTAGCGACAAAAAGCAACTACCAAAGGATTGCTATGGTGAGGTCATCTGAGAGATATTGCAAACTAAGTTATTGTATGTTTCAATTTAGATTTAAAAATCATGCCAACCACCTTAAACTCCGCAAATGAAACTCAAAATCAGGCAGAGAAAAGTGCCTCCCCGGCAAACAGTGGAAGTGGAACCGCGAATATCTCGGACACTATTGTGCAGGTGGGAGCGACAGTCAAAGCCCGGACACCTGCCAGTTGCCCTGCAATACCCGCCTTCATTTCGAAAGGTACAACGAAAGACCCCGACCCTCCCGAAACCCAGCCACAGAACGCAAATAATGGATCCAGTGCCACCCAGCTTCCGTTGTCCGTGGTGCATGTTGCACCTACTACCGCCACCGTGGCTGTCGCACCTGTCCAGGCAAGCGCTCAACCGGTTACGTCATCCACAACCATAAAGTCAGTCGTGAGCAACCTGCCTCCAACGGTGGTCATGATAACCACGGGACCGAGACCCATTTCTCCGGTGGTTGCAGGACCGAGAGTGAGCTCTCCAACGGTGACCATGAGCGCTCAGGCACCGGCGCGCATGAGCTCTCCTTTGGGACCATCGGTGACTCGAGTTGCCACCGCGACCCAGGCACCGGGGAAGGCTGCAGTGATAGCCATACCAAGACCAACAACTTTTCCAGCAACCAGCTGCATCGATCAGACCCCCACAGACCACGTCTGTCCAGCTTCCAGCCAACTTTCAAATCCCGCCAGGTGAGTGCCTGACTAGGCATCTTTCCTCAATTCCTCACAACAGCTCTCCTCATCTCCTTCTCAAACCTTATTGGAGAAGTTCCAAGGTCCCTCCCCTTGAACCTTCTCCAATGCATTTTGAGAAGGAGAGAGGACACAATGAATCAATGATTAGTTGGCAAAGTGTGTCGAGGTCGTCTTAAGGGGCACTTTTTAACATAGACACTAGTATGGTGCAGTGAAGTGCCCCTTTTTAATGTGATGTTCTTGCACAGGCATGGTGCTCATCCGTAGTGACAGTGGCCAACTGATGCTGGTGTCCCAACAAGCTTTGGCTGCAGCCCAGGGCCTCGCAGCTAGAACTCCTGGCACTGGGACCTCTCCTAGCCCTAGGCCACTAACCACACAGGTGTGTGTGCGGTGTGTGTGCGTGTGTTTGATAAACTGTGACAGGTGTCTGATCTCATACTATGTACCTACCTGGAAGATGAATGTGTGTGTGTTAGGGCTGTAACTGTGTGTGTGTGTGCACTGGAGTTCCGCCTTACTGTGAATACAGATCCAGCTGTTATGTCATTAAAGGTGTCTGCAGCGACTGTCGTGAGAAAAGCTGAGAATCCAGGTGTGATCAGAGTGCCTCCTCCTCCTAGCCCCCATGTGACCACAGCACAGAGTACACCCTTGGTTAAGGTACGCTGGTCTCAACCAATGGTCAAGGTCTGGTTTAGTGTATGATTTAACTAAAGGTATGGTTTGATTGGTGGATAAAGAGTGGTTCATTTAGTGGGGTAACATTGGATATTACTACTATGACTTTTCAGTTACCATTTTCTGTCTGCATTCGTGTTTTGCTTTGCTTCACACCAGGTGGTAGGGGCTACTCCAACCCCTCCTGCAGGCCAGATCCAGATCCCCAGGCCTATGATCCGCCCAGTGGCTCCTGTCACAGTCACCCGTTCTCCTGGCCCTGGTCCTCTCATCATCCCAACCAAACCCACCAACACCCCCAGGGCCACACCCCCCACCATCACACCTGTGAGTCAGACTGCTGACTGGGATTGGCTAAAGCTATTGTTTAGCATATTATCTCTGGGTCATGTTCATTAGGGTGTAATGCTACAGAAAGTTCAAATAGAAATGTATAGTGTAATACATTTAAATGATTGTCTGCCAGGTAGATGGGGAATTTTGTCAGCTCTATTCATTGCATTTCTATTGGCACATTTCACTTACCTGGATACACCCAAGGTTAGTATGTCTTTCTGTTGCTCAGTGTGACCTCTGACATGTCCCATTATGCTCTCTGTTCAGGAGGTCCTGGAGAATGTGAAGAAGTGTAAGAACTTCCTGGTGACGCTGATTAAGCTGGCCTCTAGTGGAACCCACTCTGCTGACATGGCCAAGAACGTCCGAGAACTCGTCAAGAGCCTGCTGGTACTCTCACACACACACACACACACTCTGTATAAAATAAATAATACAAATACCGAGCTATAATGTACACTACCATTCAAAAGTTTGGGGTCACTTAGAAATGTCCTTGTTTTAAAAAAAAAAAACTATTTTTTTTGTCCATCAAAATAACATCAAATTGATCAGAAATACAGTGTAGTCATTGTTAATGTTGTAAACTTTTGAACGGTAGTGAATGCTCACATTTTTGGAAAATTCAATTATTTTATAATACAATTTGTCAGAAAGAGATTTTGTTTAAGTAAAATATATAAAACGAATGTTAAAATTATTGCCACTCCTTAAATAATTTGCGCACCCTCCACTTGCGAGGATAACAGCGTTTATCCTTTTTCTATAATGTTTTGAGGTTAAAGAACACATTGGGTGGGCTCTTAGACCACTCCTCCATACGTAGTCTTTCCAGATCCCTGATATCCTTCAGTCTGCGCTTACAGACTGCCCTCTTCAATTCAAACCACAGGTTTTCAATGGGCTTTAAGTCCAGAGACTGAGATGGCCATTGCAAAATGTAGATTTTTGTGGTCAATTAACCATATCCTTGCGCACATCCTGATTACTACAGAGGATATTTATTAACAAGTTCTTATTTAATTCAGAGAAGCCACTCCTGTGTTGTCTTGACTGTGTGCTTAGGGTCGTTGTCCTGTTGGAAGGTGAACCTTCACCCCAGTCTGAGGTCCTGAGCACTCTGGAGCATGTTTTCATCAAGGATCTCTCTGTACTTTGCTCCGTTCATCTTTCCCTCGATCCTGACTAGTCTCCCAGTCCCTGCCGCTGAAAAACATCCCCACAGCATGATGCTGCCACCACCATGCTTCACTGTAGGGATGGTGCCAGGTTTCCTCCAGACGTGACGCTTAGCATTGAGGCCAAAGAGTTCAATCTTGGTTTCGTCAGACTAGAGAATTTTGTTTCTCATGGTCTGAGTCCTTTAGGTGCCTTTTCGCAAACTCCAAGCGGGCTGTCATGTGCCTTTTACTGAGGAGTGGCTTCCGTTCGACCGCTACCATAAATGCCTGATTGGTAGAGTGCTGCAGTTACGGTTGTCCTTCTGGAAGGTTCTCCCATCTCTACAAAAGAAACTCTGAAGCTCTTTGAGTGACCCTCGGGTTCTTGCTCACCTCCCTGACCAAGGGCCTTCTCCCCCAATTTCTCAGTTTGGCTGGGCGGCAAGCTCTGGGAAGAGTCTTGGTGGTTCCAAACTTTTTCCATTTAAGAATGATGGAGGCAACTGTGTTCTTGGCAACCTTCAATGCTACAGAAATGTTTTGGTACCCTTCCACAGATCTGTGCCTTGACACAATCCTGTCTTGGAGCGCTAAGGACAATTCCTTCAACCTCATGGCTTTGTTTTTGCGCTGACATGCACTGTCAATTGTGGGACCTTTTTATATAGACAGGTGTGTGCCTTTCCAAATGATGTCCAATCAATTGAATTTACCACAGGTGGACTCCAGTCAAGTGGTAGAAAAATATCAAGGATGATCAATGGAAACAGGATGCACTTGAGCTCAATTTCTAGTCTCATAGCAAAGGGTCTGAATACTTATGGTATTTTATTTTTAAGTATACATTTACATATATGTTTTCGCTTTGTCATCATGGGGTATTGTGTGTAGATTGAGGGAAAACATTTATTTAATCAATTTTAGAATAAGGTTTTAACGTAACAAAATGTGGAAAAAGGGAAGGTGTCTGAATACTTATCAAATGCACTGTATTTACCTATTAGAAACAATTTGAATATCAAACTCACAATTATAATTACACAACCACACACTTACCATAAAATGTGCTAATTGTGATGGTAGCCATTTTGAAGAACCAGAAATAAAAAAGGATTAAGGTGACAACCCCAAACGTGATCTCATTGAAAAGCCCAAAATGTGATCTCATTGAAAAGCCCAAAATGTGATCTCATTGAAAAGCCCAAAATGTGATCTCATTGAAAAGCCCAAAATGTCCTCTCAAAGGTACAACAGGACCTAACTCAGTGGGCTTAGAGATACGGACCAAAAACAAATGTCCATTATAAAAATGACTTACTGGGTCTCAGGAGGATATACTGTAACATTTTAGAGTAAGATTAAAATACATAAACCATGCCTTCCAATAATGAGAAGGTAAAGTGTGCCATGGCCTTCCTGTGAAGAAAATGTTTTTGTAGCGAGTCAAACCTGTGGCTCAGAATTATAGAGTAAAGAAAAATAGAAGTGAAATTTGAAACGCTTATTGGGTAACAGCTCAGCATTGTGTACTTAAAATGTAATATGGTCCGTTTGTTAATCCTGAAGTGTGAATGTACAAATATGATATTTAATGGGGGTTTAACCGGTTGGTAACCAGGCACACTCACATGCTCACACTACCTAAATAATCACACGTTCGAATACTTTCTCATACACACTTTTTCCTGTCTCTGTCTTTTGTCCCCCAGGATGGGAGACTTGAACCTGAGGAGTTCACTGACCAACTCTACCGTGAGCTCAAGTCTTCTCCCCAGCCCTACCTGGTACCCTTTCTCAAGGTGATGTGATCAGAGAAACACCAACACATTCAGACCACAGACTCGTTCAAACCAGCTTGTCACAAACTGGGCATATTCTTCCTTATTCATCTCTCTCCCTCTCTCTCTACATCTCTCTCTACCTCCAGAAAAGTCTCCCAGCTGTGCGGCAGCTCACCCCCAACCCACAGCTCTTCATCCAGGAGGTTGACCAACCCAGACCACAGGCTCCAACCGCCTCCAAGGCCCCGGCCCCCACTGCAGGCCGCACTCCTACCCTTCTCTCCACCAACTCTAGGCCTGCCCACCTTAGCGCTGCTAGTGGCCAGTCAATCAAATCCACCCAGCTAGTAAGCCACACTCTCAATGATTACCCCCTTTCACCCAAGCATCAGGCAGAGGTTTCCGTCAGGATATAAGTTAACCCTTTTATTCAACACAAATGCCAATCATGCCTATCCTTCTGATCACCCATATACCTATCACACAAACGCCAAGCATGATCCCAGGTCAGGGCTCCTATATTCTCCGGTCTATATCCATTCAAAAGTTCTGGCCTTGGTGACTCCAACCCTGTATAATGTACCTGAGGTTTACATAGTCATCCAGTTAAAGTGTAATATAGATGTAGAGTCCCTGTTGTGTAGCAGGCAGCTCACTTCTCAAAGTTCTTCTCTGCACTTTGTCTTCATTCTCTCTCTCCTAACACATGGAGCCCTGAGGTTAGGCCTAATTCCGTTAGAGCCTAGGCTGAGGACTAACTAGGTTACAGCTACTGCTCCCAAAATGAGGATTCTCATCAGTTCTCCTCTGCACACAGACAGACTTCCCTCTGCAGACAGAGACACACAGCTCTCGCCTTCAGAGGGAAAACTCATGATGTGGAGAGCAATCACAATATTTATTCAGATTTTCTGTAATGTTGATTACGTAATTAACAGTGTGACGAACAGCTCTGTATGAGTGGATGTAGTTGTGTTTGTTTGGAGTTTTAGGAGTATCACACTCAGCATTATTCTTCACTCCCTGAGGAGATCAGATCCATGTCCAGATGGTCTGGTTTGTGAATGGTTTGTGTAATTGTGTTCCAGAAGCTCAGTCTGAGGTGTGTTTGCCCCACCACAGGTGATCCAGCAGCCTAGAGGTGTGGCGTATAAGCCTGCTGTGACAAACCCCGCCCCGGCCCGTACATACCTGTCTGTTCAGAACAGGAGCCTGTCCAAACCTATGGTCATACAGTCAGGACAGCACTACAACACAGGTAGAACCACACTCACCTGACAGTCACACACACACACACACAGGTCAACCACACCTTACACATCAACCTTTTTCTCCTCACTACTATGTGTTCTCATCTCCCTTGTTGTCCCCGTAGGTGCTGTTGTCAGGCGAACTCCTTTCCTGGTCCCGCCGCCTCCAGCCCAGAGACACCCCTTCAAGGATAGTGTTGGTTCTTTCAGGTAACACATACATTTGTGACCAGAGCCTGTTGTACTGCACCAGAATGTATGGAGGGTCCAAATATTGCATAGCTATTCACTGAACGCTAATTCACTCTAAGCCAGACCCGAGTTATCTTGTTTGTCTGAGGTAGATTTTTTTCTGTTAACTCTGTTTATTTGCGTACCTCAGGGAGGAGGATGACATCAACGATGTGGCCTCCATGGCTGGGGTCAACGTGAGTGAGGAGAATGCCCGTATCCTAGCAACCAACTCTGGGCTCGTGGGCTCTGTGGAACGATCCTGTCAGGACAAACCCTTCCTCTCCCCAGCCCCGCTGCTCACACACATCCTCCACACTGGTACCCACAATCCTTCTCTCTACCCACAATCCACCTCGCTGCTACTCACACACATCCTCTACACCAGTACCCACAATCCCTCTCTTTTCCCACAATCCTCTACTGCGCACGCACATCCTCCACACCGGTACCCACAATCCACCTCTACTGCGCACACACATCCTCCAAACCGGTACCCACAATCCACCTCTACTGCGCACACACATCCTCCAAACCGGTACCCACAATCCTTCTCCGCTGCTCACACACATCCTCCACACTGGTAACCAGTAAAGATGTACAACTTCAGCACTCCTTCTGTGCTTTAGATAGGAGTTATGCCTCTGGTCACCTGCAGGGAGCAATGTTGACTAGAAATTGACCTTTCTTAACCTCAGATAGAGAAAACAATGAATCTCTCCCTCTCGCCTCAGTGTTTCAGAATTGTAGGAGAAATGAGAATGGAATTAGTGTGGAATAGTGGCGATGTCAAAATGTTCAGAATTAAAGGTTTATATGACCGTAAGGTGTAACAGAGGGTAGTGCGTATGGCCCAGTATATCACTGAGGCCAAGCTTCCTGCCACACAGGACCTAGATACTAGGTGGTGTCAGAGGAAGTCCCAAGTCATAGACTGTTCTTTCTGCTACTGCACAGCAAGAGGGACCGGAGCACCAGGTCTAGGTCCAAATGGCTCATTAACAGCTTCTATCCCCAAGCCATAAGACTGCTGAACAATTAATCAAATGGCCACCTGGACTCTCTCGCCTTCTCTCTCCATCGCTCTCTCTCTCAGGTGAGAAGTTTGGAGTGTCCGAGGTGGCTTCAGACGTGGTCAGTCTGGTGTCTCACGCCACACAGGAGCGTCTCAGAGACCTGCTGGAGAAAGTCACAGTGGTGGCACAGCATCGCAAGATGGCCCTCAAGGTCTCCTACCCTGGCATCACTATATTATACACACTACAACAGCCCTACCCTGGCATCCCTATATTATACACACTGCAACAGCCCTACCCTGGCATCACTATATTATACACACACTACAACAGCCCTACCCTGGCATCCCTATATTATACACACTACAACAGCCCTACCCTGGCATCACTATATTATACACACTACAACAGCCCTACCCTGGCATCCCTATATTATACACACTGCAACAGCCCTACCCTGGCATCACTATATTATACACACACTACAACAGCCCTACCCTGGCATCACTATATTATACACACTACAACAGCCCTACCCTGGCATCCCTATATTATACACACTACAACAGCCCTACCCTGGCATCACTATATTATACACACTACAACAGCCCTACCCTGGCATCACTATATTATACACACTGCAACAGCCCTACCCTGGCATCACTATATTATACACACTGCAACAGCCCTACCCTGGCATCCCTATATTATACACACACTACAACTGCCCTACCCTGGCATCACTATATTATACACACTACAACAGCCCTACCCTGGCATCACTATATTATACACACTGCAACAGCCCTACCCTGGCATCACTATATTATACACACTACAACAGCCCTACCCTGGCATCCCTATATTATACACACTACAACAGCCCTACCCTGGCATCCCTATATTATACACACTACAACAGCCCTACCCTGGCATCACTATATTATACACACTACAACAGCCCTACCCTGGCATCAATATATTATACACACTGCAACAGCCCTACCCTGGCATCCCTATATTATACACACACTACAACTGCCCTACCCTGGCATCACTATATTATACACACTGCAACAGCCCTACCCTGGCATCAATATATTATACACACTGCAACAGCCCTACCCTGGCATCCCTATATTATACACACACTACAACTGCCCTACCCTGGCATCACTATATTATACACACACTACAACAGCCCTACCCTGGCATCACTATATTATACACACACTACAACAGCCCTACCCTGGCATCACTATATTATACACACACTACAACAGCCCTACCCTGGCATCACTATATTATACACACACTACAACAGCCCTACCCTGGCATCACTATATTATACACACACTACAACAGCCCTACCCTGGCATCACTATATTATACACACACTACAACAGCCCTACCCTGGCATCACTATATTATACACACACTACAACAGCCCTACCCTGGCATCACTATATTATACACACACTACAACAGCCCTACCCTGGCATCACTATATTATACACACACTACAACAGCCCTACCCTGGCATCACTATATTATACACACACTACAACAGCCCTACCCTGGCATCACTATATTATACACACACTACAACAGCCCTACCCTGGCATCACTATATTATACACACACTACAACAGCCCTACCCTGGCATCACTATATTATACACACACTACAACAGCCCTACCCTGGCATCACTATATTATACACACACTACAACAGCCCTACCCTGGCATCACTATATTATACACACACTACAACAGCCCTACCCTGGCATCACTATATTATACACACACTACAACAGCCCTACCCTGGCATCACTATATTATACACACACTACAACAGCCCTACCCTGGCATCACTATATTATACACACACTACAACAGCCCTACCCTGGCATCACTATATTATACACACACTACAACAGCCCTACCCTGGCATCACTATATTATACACACACTACAACAGCCCTACCCTGGCATCACTATATTATACACACACTACAACAGCCCTACCCTGGCATCACTATATTATACACACACTACAACAGCCCTACCCTGGCATCACTATATTATACACACACTACAACAGCCCTACCCTGGCATCACTATATTATACACACACTACAACAGCCCTACCCTGGCATCACTATATTATACACACACTACAACAGCCCTACCCTGGCATCACTATATTATACACACACTACAACAGCCCTACCCTGGCATCACTATATTATACACACACTACAACAGCGCCTACCCTGGCATCACTATATTATACACACACTGCAACAGCCCTACCCTGGCATCACTATATTATACACACACTACAACAGCCCTACCCTGGCATCACTATATTATACACACACTACAACAGCCCTACCCTGGCATCACTATATTATACACACACTACAACAGCCCTACCCTGGCATCACTATATTATACACACACTACAACAGCCCTACCCTGGCATCACTATATTATACACACACTACAACAGCCCTACCCTGGCATCACTATATTATACACACACTACAACAGCCCTACCCTGGCATCACTATATTATACACACACTACAACAGCCCTACCCTGGCATCACTATATTATACACACACTACAACAGCCCTACCCTGGCATCACTATATTATACACACACTACAACAGCCCTACCCTGGCATCACTATATTATACACACTACAACAGCCCTACCCTGGCATCACTATATTATACACACTACAACAGCCCTACCCTGGCATCACTATATTATACACACTACAACAGCCCTACCCTGGCATCGCTATATTATACACACTACAACAGCCCTACCCTGGCATCGCTATATTATACACACTGCAACAGCCCTACCCTGGCATCACTATATTATACACACTGCAACAGCCCTACCCTGGCATCACTATATTATACACACACTGCAACAGCCCTACTCTGGCATCACTATATTATACACAAGCAAGACAACAGGGGTCTCCAACTCTGCTTCTGGAGAGCTACTTGGAGTACAGGCTTTTGTTCCAGCCCAGCAGTGACACACCCGATTGGAATATTCTCTCTGCTGGACCGTGATTAGGTGAATCAGGTATGTTAGTGAAGGGCCGGAGTAAAATCCTGCCCACCCAGTAGCTCTCCAGGAGTTTAGAAACCCTGCACTAGAACATTATTACCAGCATGATGCCCTCATAATACACATACTACAACTGTAACACAGTTTCACAACTAGTACTACAGCTCTTCTAGAATCCTCATGGTCTCTGTGTAGGAGGACTACAGTCACGTTCAGACCAGTGACGTGCGTTCCCAGCTCCACTTCCTGGAAGAGCTGGAACGTCTGGAGAAGCAGAGGAGAGACGACGAGGAGAGGGAGACACTGCTCCGCGTTGCCAGGGTACATGTTGCAGAGTAATGGGGTTTCAGTTTTGACAAGGGGTCAAGAAGCTAATCAGACATGATTTTGAGTATTTAGCATTTTGGGGTGAATGAGTGCGAGTGATGGGTGCTATATTATTCATATTAGCTACTGTGTATTAAGTTCTTGGAATTAAAAACAAATATTGAGTATGATTATAGTATGCTGAGGACATGGTTACTCATGCTTACTTAAGTTGTCTGGTCTAGATGAACCATTGTAGAACCCTGCTGCCTCCAGACGGTCAACATCTGTCTGTTTCTTTTCTGCTTCACAGAGTCGCTGTAACACTGATGACCCAGACCAGCAACTACTGAAACAACGGGCCAAAGAGGTTTGTGTGTTATGTCATTGTGTGTGCGCATGCTTTACTTGAATTTGCGTCACGTCAGCTTTAACTATTCAATCAGACTGTCATTTCCAAACAGTTCGAGGGAAGCACTGTCCCCAGGGAAGGACGAGTAGAACACACACACACACACACACACACACACACACACACACACACACACACACACACACACACACATCAGCTCATTAAGGCTCTGTGCTTTTACTGGTAGCTGCTAAGTGAGCTTCATTTTTAGATTCTTTCTCCTCTTCAAAGTTATAGCACAGTGGTGGAGCATTTCCCCAAAGTTTTACCACATCTAACCTAATATCTACTTTTTATTAGTAATGTTTGGGAATTCTATAATGCCTGCTATTTCTTAGACTAATTGTTCATTTAGTAAATCAGATTGTGTGTGATGTTTGGCTGAGGGGGTTGTAGGGGCTGAGGCTGTAGCTAGATGAGACAGAGCCAGCGGTAGGGTACTGGTAATAAAGAGGGAGGAGAGACTTTGAGGTTGTTTTCTCTCCGTTGGTGGATCGCTCACGGCAACAATGTTCCCAGAGGTCTCTCCACAGCAACAGCAGAAATCAACAAAATCGTTTCATTTGCATACCCAGCCTGTGTGGGTGTTCAGACTCACCCTACACACCAACGCACACACACACCAGCACACTCGCACACATCCAAGCCCCAGAGAAGGTACAGCTGTAATTGGAGCTAATTTTAATGGAGCCTGTTTCTGGGGCTGGAGTTGAGGCCTGCGGCAGATACAAAGCGGAATCAAATTAGAACACCTACAGTGTGTGTGTGAGGTTGTCTCTATGTGACCTTGACAACATTATTCATTAATTGGTTGAGATTTGGCTGGTGTGATTCTTTATTGGCTCACTGTATATCTTACTGTATATCTCACTGTATATCGTTTAATGGAAATTACCCCAGCTTCAGTGTTCCAGTTACTCCTTTATGAGCATTCAACTTCCCATCCTATAGAGCAGCGTTTCTTTAACTCTGTCTTGGGACCCCAAGGGGTGCACATTTTTAGATTAGCACCTGCTTTAGAGTGTTTTATGACCCCCCCCCCCCTCTCTGTAGCTCCAGCAGTTGGAGCAGGCTCAGCTGCAGCACAGAGAAGCCAACCTCACTGCCCTGGCTGCCATCGGACCTCGCAGGAAGAGACCACTGGACTCCAATGGAAACCAGGTATGTACTGTGTGTATTATTATACTGAGAGAGTGGATGGAGGTTCTTGGTTATCAGTGTTTTCATGGTATCTGTGGCAGATTTTCAATCTTTGAAATCAGGTGGGCAGGGGATCTACCAGGTGAGTAGGGGATGCGTATATGAGGAACAACCGTATTAGTGTCACTGATAAGAAACAACATTCAGGGGAGACTAGACCTGTGATGCGAAGGAGCAGATATGCGCAGGACTGTGAGTTTAGGTTAAAGAGTGTCTAATTGAACTGAGTTTATTTAATTCCCTGCCCCTGCAGGCGATGGGTTTAGAGATGAAGCTCTGTAAACTGAACACATTAACCGCTGCCTTTGAACTGCGTTACCCAGAGGACCCTGCAGCCTGAGGAGCTTTCCTCTCCTGCCTCCTCTCCCTTTCCTTTGTAGCGCTACAGGGCCTTCCTTTCTGCTCTCTAAGGCATCGCCTCTGTGTGCCAGAATGTGAAAGAGAAACGGAGGGGGGAGAAGGGAAGCTGTTTGGCATAATGGTAATGTTGAAAAGTTTAGGATGAAAGCTTTATCTGTTGGGCCGTTCATCTTTCTCTCTCTTTCTCTCAGGTAGGGCCAGGTGGCATTATGTCAGTACTACAGAGGGCTGGGGTTCAGAGAGTGACTGGGGTCTCTCTGAGGGACCTACTCTTCTGTCTGGAACAGGACCCTCCTCTACGACACTCTCTCACTCTCTACAAGGGCCTGCTCAGATAGTTTGTGTGTGTGTGAGATACTATCAGTCTCTCCCCCACTGTTTGTGCCAGATTCTGTGTGCCTTACCACTCTTTCAGATGTTGTATATTATATTTATTTTGATATTTTTATTTTGTTGATATTTTTGTTATGCATTTTATTTTCTAACAATTTGTAGCACAGTCAGCAATGTAACTGAATTCTGCTGATACATGCTGAGAGAGAAAAGATTGTTGTCCGGTTGGAAGGACCAAACATTTTTATATTGCACTTTTTGAGAAGGGCAACTGTGTGTGAGAGAAGACGTCAGAACAGTAGAAGTCAGCTCTGTGTTACAGCCTAAAGCAGTGACCCTCTGCCCTTAGTGTGATTCAGAGTGTTCTGTGGTAAGGTCATTGACTCTTCCTTGTTTTTCAGTTTCATGCTAATAATATCAGACAGACGTCTGTGACAGCCATTCCTTACTCTGATGTTTACATGGTTGACCTGATGATTGTAAACCTGTGACAATTTAAAATAAGTTAATAGCAAACCCTAGTTGAGTGTCGTACTGTGTACTTTTACAGTCTATCAGGGATTCTTTGTTTATTTCCACATTACTCACACATTTTCATGAAAATGTTCTGCTTCATAATTGATACCTTTTTTAGGTTGTCACTTGGAGGGAAAAATAGTGATCCTTCAGGGCGTGTGTGGAAATGTGTATCAGAGTTGTGGATGTGTTTGAGGTTCATTATTCCGCTATCTTTGAATACAGAAGAGAGGAGCTTTTAGGCACAGAAATACCTTTTGGCTATGAAATCCAGAGGGTGGAAAGAACGAAATGGATCAGAATTCTTTCAGCTGATAAGACTGCTGACCTCTAACTTAACACTAAGCTAGGCAAACTGACCGTGTGCCAGTTAAAGGACCTGATAGTGGAAATGAATGATGACCCTTAATGTGGAGGTTAGCTACTTAGACTGTTTCATATAACTGTGCCAGTTATAGCAAATGGTTAGGGAGTATTTTTAATTAATGTGATTACTGGTTGATTGGGTGATTGCTGAATTATTGATCACCGTCGGCAATGTTAACAAGCTCATATGTCCCACTGCTTCCTGTTCCTGTCTCAGATCAAAGACAAGCCCCTCCCTCCTCTGACAGCTTGTCAAATCCAGAAAGACAAAGGTACTTTAGTGTACTTAATATTCATGCATTGCTTATACATATTCATTAACCACTTTCTGCTAAACTCTGAAGCAGGTGGAATATTTACCATGCCACCTAAAATGAATGCAAACCTCCCCCTTAACTTTCCGGTTTCAATTTTACGGTGATGGTAGGTTGTCATCTGATCTGTGATTGCTAGAGAAAGACTAGCCTAACTAAAATGAACATTTTGGGAATATTCTCATTTACAGTTTCCTGAATAACTAATAGACACACACATGCAGACTTTTTTTTTGTATGAAACATGTTTTTACATCCCTTTGGTACATTCATTCATTTATGAAATCAAATTTCCTTTAGTGTGACAGAGACAGTTTTGATACAGATCTCAAGTCCTCTCTGCTGCTCTAATGCTCAGCATAAAACATGCAACAATTCAATCTCTGACAAGACAAATCTCTTTTATCAATGTGATGAATATAAAATGTTGAAGAACCTCTTCAGAATTCCATTGTCATAAGATTAAGACTTAACATGTGAAAACCATATTTTGGGTTTATAAAAATGTCCTTAAAAAATAAAACTTCCATGAGTTCCTCGTATTAACTTTAGCTTCACAGAACCATATATTTGATCTATTTAGTTTAGGCTGGGTTAGATTTCCCAGACACTTGTGCTTTTTAACATTCAGCTGCATATCTTCCATTTTCATCAGTGCCGTATCTCCATTTCAGAGTTTCAGTCATGACCTCATCCCATTCTATGATTATTTACATTATTGTAAGAATCTTAATGAATCCACATAGTATTATGACACTATAAAACAGAATAATCCTACACAATAACATGGGTAGTATAATGATGGTGCTAATGTTGCTTCTCTCTGTATGCTATAGGTCCCTGCTCATGGGCAGAAGGGTCAGTCACTAGCTGTGTACCGCCTGGCTAGTGACTTCCATAGTTCATTGCGGTGAGGTCATAGTTCTATTGCTCTCCTTTGGTGTAGGTACAATCACCGTTTCATCATGGCAATACCTATGTCCCCAAACTTCTAAAACGACTATTGGCGTTCCCTTGGAGATGGAGGCGTGGCTTTCTGGTTTCTCCTGACCAATTATCCACTGACCCCTGACCTCTGATCTGACCTGGGTCGGGCTTAGTCCGTTGCTTCCTGTTTGATGCGGATGAGGGTGTGGCCACGCTGTCCGTTGCTACTTCCCTCCCTGCGTAGGACGTACTCGCTGAACTGGGAGGAGTCTACTCCCCCGCCACACGCCCCTGCTATCTCGAATCCTCTCTGCTGCAACCTCTCCAACACCTGTCACACAAACACACACACACACATGCATTAGACACCGTACACACACACTTGTGAGAATAACCACTCAGGTAGACACACAGACTCAGATCTCAAGTTTTAATCACATTCACAACAATTATTTGGGGTTTGACAAAGAGAGAATAGACGATGAATCAGGTAATTGGTGGTCTGATACAGTATGTATGGAAGGTCAGTTGACCGAGGGACAGAGAAGTGATTTCAGAGAGGGGCTGATTCAGGGTCCAGTCATACCACAGTCATACAGGACTCCAGTTTGTGGAAGAGAACCAATGTGTGAATATGTGCAAATGTGCTACTAACAATAGCACAGATAGTGCCCATAGGGCCCAAGTTCACTCATCTCTCTGTCTGACTAAAGAAGAGCCAGCCATCTCACCCTGTCCTTTCCTGACATAAAAACACAGGGACAGATAGGACTCCCTCTATCACGACAACTCACACATACAAACACGGACTGGCATATGCACACAGACGCAAACCCTTTTTCTAGTGTAATATTATGTGCATCCCAAAGGGCACCATATTCCCTATGTAGTGCACAATGGGCCCTAGTTAAAAGTAGTGCACTAAATAGTGAATAGGGTGACATTTTGTATGCAGACATTCTCTCGATAGCTGCAAGATGGCATTCCATTAGTATACACTGAAGGAGCATCTGTACCTCTATCCTGTGTCTGCCTCCCTCCCTCCCTCCCTCCCTCGCTGTCTCGCTCTGTCGCCCTCTCCTCTCTTTGTTTGTTGCAGGCAGTAGGCTAAATTAGAAACCTCTGTCTGTCTGCCTCCATCCCACTCCCTCTCTCTCTCTGCATGGAAGGCTCTGCATGGTCAAACCGACATCTGCAGTGGCTGTACAGCATTTACTGTGATGCGGCCTCCGCAGAGATCAGAGCATTCATACATACTTCTTGGCGTTCGCATAGCAGAGCTGTTTTAAAGGAAGTTGTCAAGGAAGTGAGTTTGTGTTTATACAAGACCTCCCCCCCACCTACCATCAACCAGTCATGTCAATGCAGTGCTATACGGAGCTACTCTACATGACAAAAGGTATGTGGACACCTGCTTGTCGAACATCTCATTCCAAAATCATGCGCATTAATATGGAGTTGGTCCCACCTTTGTTGCTTTAACAGCCTCCACTGTTCTGGGAAGGCTTTCTACTAGATGTTGGAATATTTCTGTGGGGACTTGTTTCTATTCAGCCACAAGAGCATTAGTGGGGTAGGGCACTGATGTTGGGCAATTAGACCTGGCTCACAGTCGGTGTTCCAATTCATCCCAAAGGTGTTCAATGGGGTTGGGGTCAGTGCTTTGTGCAGGCCAATCAAGTTCTTCCACACCGATCTTGACAGACTATTTCTGTATGGACCTCGCTTTGTGCACAGGGGTATTGTCATGCTGAAACAGGAAAGGGCCTTCCCCAAACTCTTCCCACAAAGTTGGAAGCACAGAATCATCTATAATGTCATTGTATGCTGTAGCGTTATGGTTTCCCTTCACTGGAACTAAGGGGCCTAGCCCGAACCATGAAAAACAGCCCCAAACCATTATTCCTCCTCCATTAAACTTTACAGTTGGCACTATACATTGGGGCAGGTAGCGTTCTCCTGGCATCCACCAAACCCAGATTCATCTTTCGGACTGCCAAATGGTGAAACGTGATTCATCACTCCAGAGAATGTGTTTCTACTGCTCCAGATTCCAATAGCAGCGAGCTTTACACCACTCCAGCCAAGGCTTGGCATTGCACATGGTGATCTTAGGCTTGTGTGCGGCTACTCGGCTATGGAAACCCATTTCATGAAGATCCCGACGAACAGTTCTTGTGTTGACGTTCCTTCCAGAGGCAGTTTGGATCTCTGTAGTGAGTGTTGCAACCAGCAGACCCAGTAGCCAATGGCCACATGTTTCATATCTAAACAGGATTAGTGTCTCTTTCTCTGGCTGGTCTGGCCCTCTGAGGTTATTCTATGCTTGTGCCATGGGTACTAGTTAGTGGGATGTTACCTGTACAGAGTTGAGGTGGGTTGATGTGATGTTATGAGTTGAGGTGACCTTATTTGTTGTGAGTTCACGGGACGTTATCTGTTAACTTAGTATTTTGGGTTGTTGTAGGGTATTTTCATGGTTATTCTATGCAGTGTAAGGGTAGTGTCTGTCATGTTACCTGTACTGAGTTGAGGTGACAGTATCCGTTGAGTGGGAAGCGTATGACGTGGGTAGAGTCATGATTCCAGCCTGCGTTCAGGGAGTTACACATGACGTCCCCGACCTCTGGAAACACCTCCTCGATCAGAGCCCTGTCCCCACTTAGAGTGATCCTCTCCCCCAGCTCTGGAGCTACACGCACCACCACACACTCACACACACGCCACACCTTCCTGGCCTCGCGCTCACTCCTCCAGCGTTCTAATTCTGCTTGTAGTGGAGATAGCTGGAAGAACCTGGCCTCCTCATAGAGTAAAGAGTACTCCTGTAACACACACACACACACACACACACACACACACACACACACACACACACACACACACACACACACACACACGTACACAGACATATACATACACACAAACACAACGATCATCAGATTCTTAAAAAGAAAATGTATCCCACAAAGCTTCACACTATATGTTATAAGTGTGCAATTACAGATGAGGTTTTCCAGGCCTGAGTGCAGGGTCAGATAAACTCACTTTGAAGTCGTCAGGGACGAGCAGTTTGGCCGTCCGCAGGAAGTTGAGGATGTAGCGGAACATGTGACCGTCTCGGTCTATGAAGTAGTGCTGCTTCAGACTGTCCAGCACTATGGGCTCTGTCCCGTTGAACAGACGACCAATCCTGGGTGGAAGGGGATATCAGTGGGATCATCATCAGTGTACATGTTTGAGTGGATCAGTTTGAGCAAGGCCAAGTGTAGAATTGCTAATCTTGATCACATAATGAGTAGTTATTTGGGATGCAAGGTCATTTGTAGATCAGTGACTGCATTCCACTTCAATGTAGTAAATCTCAAACACGCTATGTGTGTGCAAGTCTTACCGTGACTCTGGGTACTTGGTCAGTGTAGCCAGGCTGCTGGTGTACATGTGACCTCCTACGTCTATGTGTACAGGGGCGTTGGTTTTGGTGAGCTGGGCGGGGGTGGGGATGCCCCCAATACCCCCTGAGCCCAGCGGAGAGGCAGGGGACTGGGAGACCAGTGGCCGGCTGGCCATGCTGCTATTACGGCTATCCTGGGAGAGAAGAAGAAAATACACATGTCCAACTGAAATTTGTCACAGATATTGTGTGTGAACATGGCACACAGTCATTCCCTGAGTGACTAAGTAGAGACAGGACACTAGTAAAGAGTTGTAGACTGGGACTTCATTCATACTCCGTCAACGTTTTGAGTACAATGAACTCATGATGCACTACATGACAGAGTGGTTTTTGCCCTTTTCAGTGTCTGTCTGTCAGGGCTAACTAAGGACAGTGGAGCGGGCTGAGTGTTGTTAAAGAAACTCAGAGACAGAGACAGATATGAGTCTGTCTCCTCTTCTGCTCTGCTATACAGGTGACAGGTGAGGACATTCCTGTTGAGAGGAAGGTTTTAAACACCTTGGAAATGCTTCAAGTAAGTTGGAAATGCTTCAAGTAAGTTTTCACTGCTGAAAAACTGACAAGCTATAAAGTCTACTGGTCAGCATTCACTGTGGTAAGTGCAGTGAGGGAGAAAGACAGCCATGGCCGAAGGCAGTCTGCCTCTTAAAGCTGAGAAAAGGGTAAATAGTGAGATAGATGTATAGCTGATAAGGCAGGAAACAGATGAGCAGAGCTGTTAGTGCTGCAGCAGACATGTGCATCTCTCTAGGGTCACGACAGGCAGGCTCTTCTAAGAGGAACGACGCAAAAACATTCAACTCATTATGATACTGGATATACACACACGCTCACACATGCACACATGCACATTCACACACTCACACACACACAAACACAATTATTTTGTCATTAGGGGAAAGAGGCTTGAGACAGCCTGTCGTTCTATTGTTTATTAAAGTGCCTGTGTCTCAGGAAAATGTGAGCTTTAGGCAAATGGGTATAAAATAAATGTGTGTGTGTGTGTGTGTGAGCTTACACGCTCTGGCTCTCCCCCTGCGGGCTCCACTGTGGTGCATGGTGGGTAATTGTGAGCCTGGGGCGCCATCACCCATAGCAATAGACAAAGTCCCAGAGAGAACTCACTCATGTGTCCTCTACTCTGCACTCACAGTCTTGTCCCAAATGGCACCCTAACCTCTATATATACAATGAACTGCTTTTTACCAGTGTCCTTACGGCTCTGGTAAACAAATTGTGCACTATATAGGGAATAAGGTGCCATTTGGGACGCTAACACAATGTTCATGACCTCTTTACTAAAGCACCTAGAACACCCAATGACAGAACTCACTCCTAAACAATACAAACACAAAGATCTTACTGGTCAATACTTCCACAGTAAATGGAAAATGATTTAAATCATTACATTTATGCATAATCTGTGGATGCTTTGGAGACTAGTAAGGTTATTCTACATTAAATTTCAATTAAAAACCTGTGTTGCTGCAGAGTGTGAAACGGTGTTACCTGCGCTGCTACCACGCCAGCTGGTAAAGGAGCGGGCGGCAGACCGTGGGGCTCCGGGGATCGGGTGTCCACGGGCTCGGTACCGTCCACTATGACCACCTGGGACTCTCCAAGTTCCTTGGAACGCACACAGAGCTTCTTAGGTGATGGAGGTCCAGAGACGTCGCCGGGGCAGTGAGAACGAGATTTCCTTGTCGTTCTCTGCGGCTTCAGTTCCACTGCGCCCGTGACCTGTCGGCTATATGGGATCACGAGCTGGAGATAAGACTGTGCGCCACCATTGACCGTTTCCGAGGAAACGTGAAGCGAAACTGACTTTGACCCGATACCGGCGATGCTGTTGAGCGTTGCTATGGAGACGGCGCCGATGCAGTGGTTGGTGTAGGTCTTTGAAAGCTTGGCAGCACGCGACAGCATCTGCATCCTCGTGCCCAGCAGGTTTTTACCGATTGCTTTGTTCTCGTACCATGTCATGTCGCTTAAGCAGCAGTGGTCTCGCGGGCGCTGGAAGAACGCTTTGCACAGCGGGTTCCGTTTCGAGACATACTTCACAAAGCTGGCATACGGACAAAACTCCGTGGCCGTCTCATACATGCGCGGCAGAGTATCATCATCCGTGTCTGGTCTTTTTTTAGTCCAGGACGCGGAACGAGACTTGTGATACGGCCCCAGCGCTTTGAAATAGATAAACTTTCTCCCATCCTCGTCTATGGCTAGCCCGAATGAATCCTCCTCCAGCTCGCGCTGATTCTCTCTCCCCCTTGTGCAGAAATACATGCATGTCTCGAACCACACTTTGTTGAGAAGCCCGAACGGCGTATCAGTGTTAAACACACTAGAGGTGTAGAGTTTTCTCAGGTCCGCCCGCGTAATAGCCTGTTTTTGCACAACGGGACCGGCACCTTGCTCCTCCAGCTTTCTGATGACTGCGGCCAGTGTCAGGTTGGCGCTGCGCAGTTCTGGGTCCTTGGTGAGGTCCAGGGTGCGACAGTAAGGCGGCTCATTCAGGTAGCGGTTCAGAGAACTCCGGATGCTGATGAGAGAGGACTTGCTGTAGAGCTGGCCGCTCTTCGATCGAGCCTCCGCGTAGAAGGAGCGCAGGACCACGCACAGCGCTTCCTTGTCCAGAGTTTCAAAGTCAGGACTTTGGGCTTTCTCACTCAGGTACTCCCGGAAGATCCTGACTGCGTACCTAGTAGCCAGGCGAGTGTTCTCGCTCAGTCTGGAGCGGTCAGACCGCTGCAGGTCTCCCTCCGGATCCGAGTCCAGTCCGGGTATGTGGAACAGTCCGGGGTCCGCCCCCGCTCCCGGTCCCAACCCGCTGCACTGGTCCGTACTGCGCATAAGGACCGCTTCTGTCTCCATAACCGAGCAGCTGCCGGGGTCCACACATTCTGCCTCCCACTCCAGCTCGACATCCTCCTCGTACTCCCCCTCCTCCTCGCCGGTGATCTGCACCTCCTGGATCTCATCTTCCGCCTCGTCTCCGCTCCTCTCAGTCTCTGGGCAGCTCATGTGCTCCTCCCGCTCTGTCCCCGCCGTGTCGCTAGAGCAGTCTGCGCTGCCAGGCATTCTCGCCATATTGCAGTCTGTGTAGCAGTCCCCAGGCAGAGCGCATGCGCTATATTGGACCGCAGAGCTGAGAGAGCTTTGTGTTACTGTTTAGTGACCTTCAGCTAGGCACGCGCTCTTAAAGGTGCAGGGAGCGAGCGAGTGGGTAAATGGAGCGCGCTCACAAAAAAAGCTGCAGTATTGGACTGGATATTGGACCACTCACATGCAGCACGAATATGTAACAGGGTTTCATGTCTCTTTAATTGAAGTAACTGCTGCATTTGATAAGGCAATACCTGATATACACACAAAAACACACACACACCTTTCCCTGCACATGACATAGGCCAGGGTCGGCGAGGTTTCTTGGGAAAAATTCTAAACTAGGGCTGTCAGAATGAATCAGTTAACTTAATTTTTTTTAAATCACAATTAATCCCATTATCTGGAAGTGTTCAAAATACACTGAAAACATCCAAAATACATATGTTATACAGCTTAAAACTACAATGCAATGTCAAAAACAAGTTATTGATGTTAGAGTGTGCTTTATAAATTTACCAGATTTTGCTTACCTTTACTTTGGACAAAATCAATATTCTTGTAATGTTTTTTGAATAAAAAAAATCTTAAATTACAGCTCAATTTGAGCAAATCCTGCAATTTACTCTGTCATTTTTTCATTGTTTGACAGTCCTAATATAAACTCTTTATCAGTGAACATTCAGTACTTTCCTGGTTGTCATACACTGTGCTCTATCTGAGCACTACAGTGCCTTGCAAAAGTATTCATCCCCCTTGGCATTTTTCCTACTTTGTTGCGTTACAACTAGAGGTCGACTGATTAATCGGAATGGCTGATTAATTAGGGCCGATTTCAAGTTTTCATAACAATTGGTAATCGGTATTTTTGGACACCGATTTGCCGATTTTAATAAATAAATAAAATATAAATATTTTTTTACACCTTTTATTTAAAATTAATTATTTTATTTAAAATCAATACACAAGTATATATTTTTAAACCTGCATATTTAGTTAATATTGCCTGCTAACATGAATTTCTTTTAACTAGGGAAAATGTCACCTCTTGCAACAGAGTCAGGGTATATGCAATGTGAAGACTATTTCTTCCTAACAAAGACAGCCAACTTCGCCAAACGGGGGATGATTTAACAAAAGCTCATTTGCGAAAAAAGCACAATCGTTGCACAACTGTACCTAACCATAAACATCAATGCCTTTCTTAAAATCAATACACAGAAGTATATATTTTTAAATCTGCATATTTAGCTAAAAGAAATCCTGGTTAGCAGGCAATATTAACCAGGTGAAATTGTGTCACTTCTTCTCTTGCGTTCATTGCACGCAGAGTCAGGGTATATGCAACAGTTTGGGCCGCCTGGCTCGTTGCGAACTAATTTGCCAGAATTCTACGTAATTATGACATAACATTGAAGGTTGTGCAATGTAACAGGAATATTTAGACTTAGGGATGCCACCCTTTAGATAAAATACGGAATGGTTCTGTATTTCACTGAAAGGAAAAACATTTTGTTTTCGAGATGATAGTTTCCAGATTCAACCATATTAATGACCTAAGGCTCGTATTTCTGTGTGTTTATTATATTATAATTAAGTCGGATTTGATAGAGCCGTCTGACTGAGTGGTGGTAGGCACCAGCAGGCTCGTAAGCATTCATTCAAACAGCACTTTTGTGCGTTTTGCCAGCAGCTCTTCACAATGCTTCAAGCATTGCGCTGTTTATGACTTTAAGCCTATCAACTCCAAAGATTAGGCTGGTGTAACCGATGTGAAATGGCTAGCAAGTTAGTGGGGTGTGCGCTAATAGCGTTTCAAATGTCACTCGCTCTGAGACTTGGAATAGTTGTTCCCCTTGCTCTGAATGGGTAACGCTGCTTCGAGGGTGGCTGTTGTCGATGTGTTCCTGGTTCAAGCCCAGGTAGGAGGAGCGAGGAGAGGGACGGAAGCTATACTGTTACACTGGCAATACTAAAGTGCCTATAAGAACATCCAATAGTCAAAGGTATATGAAATACAAATCGTATAGAGAGAAATAGTCCTATAATTCCTATAATAACTACAACCTAAAACTTCATACCTGGGAATATTGAAGACTAATGTTAAAAGGAACCACTAGCTTTCATATGTTCTCATGTTCTGAGCAAGGCACTTAAACGCTTTCTTACATGGCACATATTTCCCTTTTACTTTCTTCTCCAACGCTTTGTTTTTGCATTATTTAAACCAAATTGAACATGTTTCATTATTTATTTGAGGCTAAATTGATTTTATTGATGTATTATATTAAGTTAAAATAAGTGTTGATTCAGTATTGTTGTAATTGTCATTATTACAAATAAATAAAAATTGGCCGATTAATCGGTACCGACCTTTTTTGGGCCTCCAATAAACGGTATCGGCGTTGAAAAATCATAATCGGTCGACCTCTAGTTACAACCTGTAATTTAAATTGATTTTATTTGGATTTCATGTGATGGACATACACAAAATAGTCTAAATTGGTCAATTGAAGTGACAAAAATAACTTGTTTAAAAAAATTCCTAAATATTTAAAACGGAAAAGTGGTGCGTGCACATGTATTCACCCCTTTGCTATGAAGCCCCTAAATAAGATCTTGTGCAACCAATTACCTTCAGAAGTCACGTAATTAGTTAAATAAAGTCCACCTGTGTGCAATCTAAGTGTCACACAATCTCAGAATATATCATATATACACCTGTTCTGAAAGGCCCCAGAGTCTGCAACACCACTAAGCAAGGGGCACCACCAAGCAAGTGGCACCATGAAGGCCAAGGAGCTCTCCAAACAGGTCCGGGACAAAGTTGTGGAGAAGTACAGATCAGGGTTGGGTTATAACAAAATATCCAAAACTTTGAACATCCCACTGAGCACCATTTAAATCCATTATAAAAAAATGGAAAGAATATGGCACCACAACAAATCTACCAAGAGAGGGCCGCCCACCAAAACTCACGGACCAGGGAAGGAGGGCATTAATCAGAGAGGCAACAAAGGCACCAAAGATAACCCTGAAAGAGCTGCAAATCTCCACAGTGGAGATTGGAGTATCTGTCCATAGGACCAATTTAAGCTGTACATTCCACAGAGCTGGGCTTTACGGAAGAGTGGCCAGAAACAAAGCCATTGCTTAAAGAAAAAATAAGTAAACATGTTTGGTGTTCACCAAAAGGCATGTGGGAGACTCCCCAAACATACGTAAGAAGGTACTCTGGTCAAATGAGACTAAAATTGTGCTTTTTGGCCATCAAGGAAAACGCTATGTCTGTCACAAACCAAACACCTCTCATCACCCCGAGAACACCATCCCCACAGTGAAGCATGGTGGTGGCAGCATTATGCTGTGGGGATTTTTTTCATCGGCAGGGACTGGGAAACTGGTCAGAATTGAAGGAATGATGGATGGTGCTCAATACAAGGAAATTCTTGAGGGAAACCTGTTTGTCTTCCAGAGATTTGAGACTGGGACAGAGGTTCACCTTCCAGCAGGACAATGACCCTAAGCATACTGCTAAAGTAACACTCGAGTGGTTTAAGGGGAAATATTTTAAATGTCTTGGAATGGCCTACTCAATCCAATGGAGAATCTGTGGTATGACTTAAAGATTGCTGTATACCAGCGGAACCCATCCGACTTGAAGGAGCTGGAGCAGTTTTACCTTGAAGAATGGGTAAACATCCCAGTGGCTAGATGTGCCAAGCTTATAGAGACATACCCCAAGATACTTGCAGCTGTAATTGCTGCAAAAGGTGGCTCTACAAAGTATTGACTTTGTGGGTGGGGGGGGGGGGGGGTGAATCGTTATGCACGCTCAAGTTTTTTTTTGTGTTATTTCTTTTTTGTTTCACAATAAAACTATTTTGCATCTTCAAAATGGTAGGCATGTTGTGTAAGTCAAATGATACAAACCCCCCAAAAATCTATTTTAATTCCAGGTTGTAAGGCAACAAAATAGGAAAAATGCCAAGGGGGTGAATACTTTCGCAAGCCACTGTGTGTGAAGTCTGTTGTTAGACTTGTGCATTGATTTGAGCATACATGCCAATGCCTCAGAAGTGCAAAGCAATGATATTATATTCCTCTTAATATAGAACCTCATCACCCTGCTGTACCTCCAGGCTAAGAGTACTGCTCCTCCCCTGGGCATCTGTGACCTTGATGCAGCCTTATACAGCCTGATAGGCTACAGGGTGTCCTCCATACAATGCACTGCTCCCATTACAGCTTATAGGGACTGTATGAGCTCTTATAAAGGCTCATAGGTTAGCTATGTTGCCCTTGTGAGGGTTCATATACTTCTTATGCTGCTCTTGTGTAGGTTCATAGTTAGGATGCCACCTTAGCTTAGGTTAATTATGTCCTCCATACTCTTCTGCAATTACAGCTTCTAAGGACTCTACAAACTAAAAACAAGTGGTTCTATATAGTGCCAAATATCAGCCTACTTTTCCAACCTGATTGAGGTTAATAAAAACAATCCCAAATAAATGTTTTGATCCTGTCGCAAAGCTAACTAAAAAGCAGCATTCCCCAAGTTAAGATAGCCTTCACTTCAGCAGTGGTGAATTCATGAACTTCTTCGATGAAAAGATCATGATCATTAGAAAACAAATTACGGACACCTCTTTGAATATGCATATTTCTCCAAAACTCAGTTGTCCTGATTCTGCACAGAACTGCCAGGACCGTGGCTCAATGGAGACACTCAAGTTTTTTAAAACTTGTATTGCTCAACAAATTCACTAAAATAGTCAAGGTATCTAAACCTTTCAGCTGTCTACTGGACCCTATTTCAACTAAACTATTGAAAGAGCTACACTATATATACAAAAGTATATGGACACCCCTTTAAATTAGTGAATTTGGCTAATTCAGCCACACCCGTTGCTGACAGGTTTATACAATTGAGCACACAGCCATCCAATCTCCATAGACAAACATTGGCAGTAGAATGGCTTTACTGAAGTGTTTTCATTAAAGGTAATATGAGCACTTCATGCCGCATTTTGGTCTCCTTTAGATGACCCTTATTACATTGGCGGATGCCAGGAGAACGCTACCTGCCCCAATGCATAACGCCAACTGTAAAGTTTGGTGGAGGAGGAATAATGGTCTGGGGCTGTTTTTCATGGATTGGACTAGGCCTCTTATTTCCAGTGAAGGGAAATCTTAACGCTACAGTATACAATGACATTCTAGACGATTCTATGCTAATTGGTCTACGCAGGCAAGTTCTTGCCTGGTTTAGATCTCAACTGTTGAAATGATATCTGTTCGTCTCTGTGGATGGTTTGTCCTCTGACAAATCGATGGTAAGTTTCACCGGTCCTCAAGGTTCTGTTCTGGGACCACTATTGTTCTCACCCTATATGCTACCTCTTGGTGATGTCATTTGGAAACACAATGTTTCCGAATGACTCATCTCTTCAGTAGGTCCTATGATTGAGTGTAGTCTGGCCCAGGGGTGCGAAGGTGAATGGCAAGGCACTGGAGTGACGAACCCCCCTTGCTGTCTCTGTCTGTCCGGCTCCCCTCTCTCCGCTGTGATTCTCTGCCTCTGACCCTGTTATGAGGGCTGAGTCACTGGCTTACTCGCGCTCTCCCATGCCATCCTTAGGAGGGGTGCATCACGTCATGCCAGGCTTTTTTCCGCTAAACTTGACTTGAGTGGGTTGAGTCACTGACGTGATCTTTCTGTCTGGTTTTGCACCCCTTCCGGCCTGTGCAGTGGGGGTGATCTTCATGGGCTATACTCGACCTTGTCTCAGGGTAGTAAGTTAGTGCTCTATTGATATCCCTTTGGTGTGGGGTCTGTGCTTTGGCAAAGTGATTGGGGTTATATCATGCCTGTTCGGCCCTGTCCGGGTGTTCTCCAACCCCCCCCCCCCCCCCCGTCTCAGTCCGTAGTATCTATACTGCAATAGTGTATGTGGCTAGGATCTTTCCTATCTGGTGTAATTATCCTGTCCTTTCTGGCATCATGTGTGATCTCTCTGTCTCACACTCAGTCTCAACCTCTGAATGCTTGGCTATGAAACGCCAACTGACATTAACTACTGTGGTGCTGACCTGTTGTACCCTATATAACCACTGTGATTACTATTTGACCTGCTGGTCATATGTGAACGTTGGAATATCTTGAAGAATGATTTGGCCTTAATGGCCATGTACCCTTACAATCTCCACCCGGCACAGCCAGAAGAGGACTGGCAACCCCTCAGAGCCTGGTTCCTCTCTAGGTTCCTGCCTCTCTAGGGAGTTTTTCCTAGCTACCGTACTTCTGCATTGCTTGCTCTTTGGAGTTTTAGGCTGGGTTTCTGTATAAGCACTTTGTGACATCTGCTTAATGGAACCTGTATGGTGTTATTAAGAACCCTTTCCTAAGGTTCTATAAAAAACATGAAGCAAGAGTGTGCAAAGCTGTTATCAAGTCAAAAGGTGTCTACTTTGAAAAATCTTGCTTAACACTTTTTTGCTTACTACATGACTCCATATGTGTTATTTCATAGTTTTGATGTCTTTACTATTATTCTGCTATTAAAACCCTTGAATGACTTTTGACTGGTACTGTATATATATTTTTTTATTCTGATTTATCAGGGGGTGATGCAGCACCCTCAGCACCCCTACTTCCCACGGCTATGATAACCGGGGAATTTAGCATTTTTGGGGGGTATAATATTTCTGCCTCTAACTTTCTCACTCATCTTTATTCACGATTCACTCAGGATTATCCGTAATCATGGTAGCGTCCACATTAATGTACAAGTGTTTAGAAACATATATTTTATTCTTATTTACAATTAAAACAACTCCAAAATGACACAATACATAATTTACCATTAATTTCTATTGGGCACAAAATAATTGGAAACACAACCAAAACAAACAGCAAATACAGCTTTTGACTACTTTAATACACATATAAGTGAATTTGTCCCAATACTTTTGGTCTCCTCAAATGGGGGGACTATGTACAAAAAGTGCTGTAATTTCTAAACGGTTCACCCCATAGGGATGAAAATACCCTCAAATTAACAGTCTGCACTTTAACCTCATAGTCATTGTATCATTTCAAATCCAAAGTGCTGGAGTACAGAGCCAAAACAACAACAAAAACGTGTCCCTCTCCCAATGTTTTTGGAGCTCACTGTACTGTATGTTGCCCTTGTGGGAGTTCATAAACTTCTTATGCTGCCAACTTAGGGTTCATATAGACGTACAGTTAACATTTCCCTGACTTTACCCTAAGGAGATAGATGTGGAGAGTTGTAATGTTAAACACCCTCTTCCCTAACTTTACTCAGAGTAACAAAATGGGAGGACATGTGAGAAGCCAAGTGCCTAACTAACAGAGCTGTCATTTAAAATCAAATGTAATATGATAGTGAACAAATCTCAGGCAGCCTGTTTATCTCTGCTGCTATATGGCAGTGCTGGACGTCGTGGGTAATTAGGTGGCAGTAATGGAAATCGTCTGTCAGACAGATCCGACAGTGTGTATCTATGGGGAGTGTGTTAATGACATTTATTACAATGGAAAAAGCAGTGTGATCCACTTCAATCCATCACAGCAGTGCAGAGAGTAGAACATAGCAATATAACCAGATTTTCTGAGTGAGTGTGATGCGAATGTGTCACAATGTTAGATATGTGAGGAAATTAATATGAAACACCTTGATCCTAAACCTGCACACGTTGAGGGACTGAAAATCACTTTTAATGGACTTTTTCCTTTGAAAATGTTTTTTTTTTTTTTTTGTCAAATATTAAGATTAATCTAGGTCCAGTACAGAAAGGAGCAACCAACAAGCAAACACAGCCCTACAGAAACAGCCAAAGTGAAACCTTCCTTTCTGAAACCTCTTTGCTTAACTGAAGCAGTGTCTTTTGTCTCTGACCGTGTCTCAGCCTCCAAGGCATATCACCAGGAAGGAAGGCTGAGACATTTGGAAAAAACACCCACGCCTCGTTTTGCACCCCCGTACCCAATTAGCAATTAGCCAGGCCTTTAAGTGGAGACCTTTGCTGTGGCGTCTGATCCCAGCCGGATTTATATGCCGCTTGTGCAGTTGCTGATAAGAGAAGGGCCCCAGAATACATATTAGAGTTTTACATTTAATTTTATGATGATTTGCATGTCAGGAGAGCCTTGGGGGCTCCGGGGAATAACATGGCCGCTCTTCAAAAGGATATCTGTGTTCCGCGTGGCAGCAAAGTGTGTAGGATTGCGCTTTTTTTGTGTGCAGGTAGGTAATTTACTCCCTGACTAATCTGCAGAGATAGGGAGAAGTTGTAGAAGAAAAATCACTTACACAAAGAACAAAGCTCTCTCGCTCTCTCTCGCTCTCTCTGAGGCACCTTGTCAAAACCTACAAAATGAACACCATGCATTAGATAGAGATGCTCCCTCAGCAAAGGGCTGGCATGAAAGAGGGATGTGTGTGTTTGTGTGGACATGTTTGTGTGTGAAAGAGTGTGTGTATATAAATTGTTTAATTGTGTGCATATTTATGAGTGTGTGTGTGCGCGTGTGTACGTGTGTGCTCTTATATAAACAGAAAGTGCTCACATTACACCTGCCCTTCACACTCGCTATTGACTACAACCAGTCTTCCCAGCAGTAGTCTCTAATGAGATCACAGTCAGGGACAAACGCTCTATTTATCTGTCTGTCTCGCGGGAGAAACCTGCAACACCATGTAAACATGCCCACTATATCAAACAACACACTAAACCCACACACACTAATTCAGAAACTCCATTTGCACACATACAATGCCTATCAGAGCAATGCTTGTCACAAGAAAGAATGTAGGAAATCCTTAAAGACTAGATTACACAGCCAGTAGTACACCATCCCTTACATACACAATATAATTAACATTATAACAAAAAGTACCTACACAACTGCACAATCATTCACAGTGTAAAGACTTTACAATAGTGTAATAACCACATATGAAGTAGGCCTACACCATAACACCTTTAATGAGATCCCCTGGTACTTTTGTATACTTTTTTAGCCAGTAGTTCTGAAAGCCCTCACAAGCCAAAAGTGGTCCCCGGAAATTGCTTCTTAAAAGTCACACACGTGCAGATATGTTCACCACGTCATTGCTCTCTCTCGCTCGCTCTGCTGTGTGTGCATCAGGAGGTAAAAAAATACTTAGTCGCCAAAGTTCCGGAGCATGTCTTTAATGTCTTACCTACTCTCTATCAATCTCATATATACTTTCTGATCATATATTTGGTATTTTATCCTCCTTAAACATTTCATTATTCTGAAAAGGTATGAACAGCAGGAGAACAGACATGCTTTGGAATGTACATCTAGAAGCATATTTCTCTCCCTGCCAGCCAGCGTAAATAGCAAGCTGTCACTTCAGCTTTAATGAGTTCTAGGATCCATTATTAATGACATGCCAAACAACTGGATGGCTCAGGGCTGACTGCACATCCTATACACTGTGTTTGCTCCACTATCTACACACACTCACGCACGCAAGCTGCACACAAGTAAGCACAACAACAACACACACACACAGCGTCCCAGAGTGTGGGGAAATATGAAACATGTAAGTATGATGAGATTCTTACTGGGAACAATAGAACTGCAGTATAACAACAGAATATTGTCATTAATCTATTTCCATATTTAACTTTGTAATTGAATAAGGTGTATGACCATGATAGGGCATTCCCACATGGTGAACACCTGGGAGCTGTCCATTCAGCACTGCCCTGGTCAGCTACTCCTGACAAGCCATCAACACACTCTACATGTGCAGGACCATGGACAGCGACAACTTCCAAGACTAACAGAGATCAGAATTTCCTCACCACAAGTGATTAATCATTTTAGCAGCAAACTGTAAAATGGCTGTAAAGTGGCTTGTCCACTATCCTACCCCATGGGCAAAACAGTGCTGCTCCCCTCGCCCATATAAGTCGCACCAACCACCTCCATAATCTTTACGAGGAAATTAAAAACCAACCAAATTTCAGACAGTTCTTACCTGAAACATCTGACATCAATCATTGGCTTTTCTCTCTGAAAAACGGCAATATGCTGCTTCCCCGGCACGCTACAGAGAAATGCATTAGCCTGGCGAGGGACGGAAGACAGAACAGTCGCTCCAAGGCTCCAGTAGCCCCTCAGGCTAAGATCAGGAGACAATTAGCGTATTCCTGCATCATATCAAATGAACATTATTCTGGATTCCGTTTATAGCTTTTCTAATGATCAACTCTATACAATAATTATTATTATATTATATAGCTGGTTTGTTTGGAAAGCCTCCCCGCAATAGAGTTGTGGCTCTCTTGCACTCCCGCCTTTAGCTCGCCTGCGCTACTCCTCGCGGCGGGAGAGGCTGATGTTATTCGTGATGATTAGTTTTGATGGAGACCTTCCGCGGGCACTTTTCTTCTAATGGATGGAGAGACACTGCTGTGTGCCAGGCAGGGAAACAGCAGATGATGGTGGTTATATAAACTGTAGCCTGTGTCAACTGCCACTATCTATCGAAATCAAATATGTATCCTACTATACATTAGAGAAAGTACACCTCTTGGACACTGTCTGGACCAATGGACCAATCAACAGTGTGAATCTCAATCAAGAGGAAGAGATAGGAGTCAGGCTGTGTTGACTATTCAGAAAGGAATTAATAAAGTGTGTCTACATGTCTAATTTCATTATTGTGTATGTTTTTTATTTCCATAAAACTATTTATCTCTCTCTCTTTCTATCTTGCTCTCTCTGTCAGGTAAATGTTTTATTTTTAATGCAGCCCAATAAGTCATGCAGCTCGTACATCCACAGTAGGTGCTGATCAAAGGGCTTAGAACACAATAGTGACACCATGCCCGTAAGCCACCATTAATTACTTTCTCGTCCTGAAATTGGGAGTCTACTTGGGCTCAGAGAGATGTAAAGGAAGGGCGAGCAACAGACACAGGAAAGTAGAAGGAGAGAGAATGGAGAGGAAGGGTGAACAACAGACAGGAAAGTAGAAGGAGAGAGAATGGAGAGGAAGGGTGAACAACAGACACAGGAAAGTGGAAGGAGAGAGAATGGAGAGGAAGGGTGAACAACAGACACAGGAAAGTGGAAGGAGAGAGAATGGAGAGGAAGGGTGAACAACAGACAGGAAAGTAGAAGGAGAGAGAATGGAGAGGAAGGGTGAACAACAGACACAGGAAAGTGGAAGGAGAGAGAATGGAGAGGAAGGGTGAACAACAGACACAGGAAAGTGGAAGGAGAGAGAATGGAGAGGAAGGGTGAACAACAGACAGGAAAGTGGAAGGAGAGAGAATGGAGAGGAAGGGTGAACAACAGACAGGAAAGTGGAAGGAGAGAGAATGGAGAGGAAGGGTGAACAACAGACAGGAAAGTGGAAGGAGAGAGAATGGAGAGGAAGGGTGAACAACAGACAGGAAAGTGGAAGGAGAGAGAATGGAGAGGAAGGGTGAACAACAGACACAGGAAAGTAGAAGGAGAGAGAATGGAGAGGAAGGGTGAACAACAGACACAGGAAAGTAGAAGGAGAGAGAATGGAGAGGAAGGGTGAACAACAGACAGGAAAGTGGAAGGAGAGAGAATGGAGAGGAAGGGTGAACAACAGACACAGGAAAGTAGAAGGAGAGAGAATGGAGAGGAAGGGTGAACAGACACAGGAAAGTGGAAGGAGAGAGAATGGAGAGGAAGGGTGAACAACAGACAGGAAAGTGGAAGGAGAGAGAATGGAGAGGAAGGGTGAACAACAGACACAGGAAAGTGGAGGGAGAGAGAATGGAGAGGAAGGGTGAACAACAGACAGGAAAGTGGAAGGAGAGAGAATGGAGAGGAAGGGTGAACAACAGACACAGGAAAGTAGAAGGAGAGAGAATGGAGAGGAAGGGTGAACAACAGACAGGAAAGTAGAAGGAGAGAGAATGGAGAGGAAGGGTGAACAACAGACAGGAAAGTGGAAGGAGAGAGAATGGAGAGGAAGGGTGAACAACAGACACAGGAAAGTAGAAGGAGAGAGAATGGAGAGGAAGGGTGAACAACAGACAGGAAAGTGGAAGGAGAGAGAATGGAGAGGAAGGGTGAACAACAGACAGGAAAGTAGAAGGAGAGAGAATGGAGAGGCAGTCAAAGAGCGATAGAGATTGGGAGAGAGGGCCATAATGAGCTATTATCAGCAACTCTATTCTGACTGGGTTGTTTTCTTACAGTTGTGTGGTAACAGTTCTCCGGTTGAGTTAGCATCACCTTGGTCACTCAGCCCTATAGTAGTGGTTACTGTCCTGACAACGGTGCACCACTTGTGGATAATTTGGTCCCTGTTACCACTGAGGGGAGGATACGGTCCCTAACTACCAGCACACTGATGAGTATGATTGTGTCAACTTTGAGGATCTCTCAATGATTGTGGTGACTTTGTGTTAGTATTGCAGTGTTTTGGTGAACTGATCTGTTGATGATGAGAAGCCACAGACAGGGAGACGGTAGGCTGGGCGCCCCTTCAGGCATGTCTTGTTTGATTGGTCTCCTGTGATATTCCACCACAAATTGGTAAATATTAAACCCCGGTCAGTCAGTCAGACATCAATAATACTTCATATTTAAACATCCTCAGTGGAGGTACTCATCAGAACAAGGGGAGCTCATGGCTGTGTGTAATCAGCCTGCCCTGTTTTATTCTCCTTCAGGCTTGTCATCTGAATCCTCCCATTCATTCACAGTACAATGAAGCTGTGTGATTTCCTTCACATTCTGAGGCTAAACATCTCCCTCATTGCCAGAATGTCCAGCAACAGAACAAGGTATTGACATAGCTAGCACTTTCTATGTCCCTGTCTCTATGTCCTTGTGGTATTTACTACAGTATGTCTGTGTCTTGCTACTCTGGTCAATGAATTTAAATGAGAATAATTGTGTTTTTTTCTCCCTCCAGTTAATTTAAGTGGAGCAATTATACTTAAAATTGTAATAGATAGACACAGGATAGAACACAGAGCTCTTTGAGGAGAGAGGGACTCCACTGTACCAACATAACAGTTTACTAAGCACTGTCCTGGGACTGGCCTACTGTACACACACATAAATGCACGCACAACACCTGTGCTTACAAACACACAGAAAACACTCCTGCATGCACATTGCATGCACATGCTTGGGCTTTCCCTAAAACTTGAAAGCCTGTCAAGCCTTTCCTTATGTCTTTGGTGCCCTCTGCTGTTAGAAAGTGGTAAGTACACCTCAACATTGATCAAACTTCAGTTCCACTTCAGAACCTCATACGCAGGGGATTTGTTTTGGAAAACACTGTATCTGATAGCGGTGGGTTAGGGAAAGCATACTGGAGATCATGAATCATGTTGCTAAACCAATCAATCAATTAATCAATCAACAAATCAACCAATCCATCGGCCAGTTCACTTTATTAGTGATGAGGTACCTCAGTATACTGCAGCACAGCTCAGTGGAAAGACAACTTATATAAAATTCAAGAGATATGTCCAACATGAGGTCTTATCCATTACAACAATATTAACAGTATAAAAACAGCACGAAACAGCTTAATCCTTCTGGCTGAACAATAATCATTATGTGCTCTTTAAACAATAATTTGATCAATTATAGTATTCACTTACAACAGAGGAAGATCAGTGTGTGTGTGTTTGTGTGTGTGTGTGATTAAATATGTTCATGAGAGAGGGATAGGAGGGGAGGACAATAGCAATAATCTAAAGGGAGACAGTAAAACAGTTGAAATAAACACAGTAGTATAAAAGTAGAATAAATCTCTCTAAGCCACCCCGTCACACCGCTGTCACATCCCTGTCACATCTTATTATACACATATTACATATAAAGTTATCTTTTGGAGAATCGTTCAGGCCAATAAGAATACAAAGATAAAGAGAGATGTACATAATGTACACTCAGCAGAGAGGGTAGAGACTTCACCACATGCACTGAAAGAAGGACTGGTGCTGTGAGTCTTGGGTCTGTGTCTGTTTCTACAGTGAGCTCCAAAAGTATTGGGACAGTGACACACGGTATTCCAGCACTTTGGATTTGAAATGATACAATGACTATGAGCTAAAAGTGCAGACGGTCAGCTTTAATTTGAGTGTATTTTCATCCATATCAGGTAAACCGTTTAGAAATTACAGCACTTTTTGTACATAGTCCCCTCATTTTAGGAGACCAAAAGTATTAGGGAAAATTCACTTATATAAATTGTAATATTTTGTCCCATATTCCTAGCATGCAATGACAATGATTACATCAAGCTTGTGACTCTACAAACTTGTTAGATGCATTTGCTGTTTGTTTTGGTTGTTTTTCAGATTATTTTGTTCCCAATAGAAATGAATGGTAAATAATGTATTGTGCCACTTTGGAGTCACTTTTACTGTGACTCCAAAATAATACAATACATTATTTACCATTCATTTGTATTCACACAATGCATGAAACCACTAAATGATCTGCTTGAGCTCTCTCTTTGTGTGTGTAAACACATAGGGTAATGTGTGCAGTGTATACAGCTTTTGTGTGGTTGTGCATTGCGTCAATGTTTTTGTGGTTGTGGTTGTATGCCTCTACCACTGTGTGGTTGAGTGAAGTTGTGAGAGAGGATGTGCGTGGTTAGGTTTGAGGGATTTCATGTGGTTGTGTGTAGGTTGTGTGTAGGTTGTGTGTGGTTGTGTTTCATTTGTTCACCCTTACCCAGTGGTTCTCCCAGCTCCAGGTGACCATGGCAGGTCCGAATGATCGAGCAGGGTTCACACTGGCACCAGTGTAAGGAAGCTAAACAGAGGAGAGATAATTGTGGAAGGACCACCAGAGGGCAGGCTGGACTCACGGATAGTAGCCCAACAAGGCATGTGAGACAAGGTAACCAGAGGCAATTAAGCACAGCTGATGGTACTAATGAGATATTCTCTTTCCCCTACAAGAGAGAGGATGGAACCAGCAAGAGGGGGGGAAGATAAACTATCTCTGGAGAATGGCTACGGAGAGAGAGAGGTGCTATCCATGAAGAGCCATTAAGACGGTTATGAATATGTGATTGTTGTTATAGTTTGAAGATAATCGTAATGTGATCCTGTGTCATCTAAAGAAGATGTATGTTGTTCCTTTGGAGATTCTCATTGACTGTGTTGGAGTGTTTGTATTGTCAGAAATCCCTCAATAGAGAACTGTGTTGAATCAAGAAAACCTACTCTGGACTCGTTTATTCCACCTTTCCACTTTAGAGTGACACCAAATGACTTGGTCCGCTCACATAATACACACATATACTAATTGGGACCAGAGAGCTTAGGGTAGTGTAGTGATACCTACGGCTAGGGTTAGGTTTAGGGGCTAGAGTTAGTGCTAGGGTTAGGGTTTGTTGACTGGTGAAGAGTGGCAAACTCTGTTGGCTGGCTGAGGTACTACTCACAGCGAACAGGTGTCCGATGCAGACAGAGAAGCCAATTGCCAGGTCAGCTGAGCCCTTCAGGTCTCTGCATTTGGGGTCACAGGTGGCAAACATGGTGAAGATGAGTTCGAAGGTGATGAAAAGTTCTACTACCAGGGCATGGCCCACAGAGATACTGGTGTTCACCTAGGGAGAGTCACGTGACCTTGGTTAGCAAACAAGACAGGATGTAAGGCACATGCAGTAGACTTGAGGACAAGGGCTAAATCCCAAATGCCAAATGCACTACTTTTGACTAGAGCCGCGGCATATGGCAAAAATGAAAAAACTCTTTGGTCCTTTAAAAATCTGCTGTATGTAAAATATAGTATGCTATAGCTGGGAAAATAAATACATGAGTCTCTGGATGACAACATAATGATGTTTGTTTCCAACATTAGGGCTGTTTTCCTAAAGAAATAAAATCTGCTTTGTGTTTTTATTTTGTTTCCTTGCCACGATACTAACATGTATCGTGATACTGGTTTTATCCCGGGCCAACTTTTGACCAGGGCCCGTAGGGCTCTGATTTAAAAGTAGTGCACTATGTAGGGAATAGTGTGCCATTTTAGACTCGGACAATGACTACCCATAACAACTTAAACTTTGAGTTCCTCTTCAGTGATGATGACAACTAATCAAGGTTAAAGTTCAGACTCTGTCTCCCTTCCTTCTTACTGATGTGACGCCCATCTCGCCACTGACAACATCTGGAGTAACCCCGTAGAGCACAGCTGCATCCACCACTGCCCCCAGACACTGTGCCAGGAGGTAAAACACTGCCTTGGCCAGGCTGAGTCACTGGGTCACCACCATGGCTGCGGTCACCGCAGGGTTAATATGGGCTCCACTGATGTGTCCAAAACACTTGACCAGGATGGGGATGCTGATTCCGAAGCAGAGGGAGATGAGGACTAGGTCAGGGTGGGTGCTCCTCCTCAGCCACCCAGTTGATGGTGGAACCCAGGCTGAGGAGGACAAAGATTATCATGGCTAGGAACTCCGCCCCTGTGCAACACCAGAACTCCTGCGTCAAGATCCCATTGAAGGCGGCCATGACCCTGTCTCTATGACAACATGCAGGCCAGGAGGGAGAGGAGATGGGTCGGCACAGGTTGGTACAGCAAGGACACACACACCGGGACCAACACGTCCTGATAAGAGGAGAGAGAGGAGAGAGGCTGAGGGAGAGAGAGGAGAGAGGCTGAGGGAGAGAGAGGAGAGAGGATGAGGGAGAGAGAGGAGAAAGGATGGGGAGAGAGAGGAGAGAGAGGGAGAGAGGGTAAGGTGAAGGAGAGAGAGAGACAGAGACAGTGAGAGAGAGAGAAAGAGAAAGAGGAGGAAAGCCATCCAGCTTCACTCACTGGTAGTTTAGAAATATTTGTTTAATTTACACCAAACAACAAATGTGGCCCTGCATTTCCCTGTTTATAAAGGTGATGCCTCTGATTCGGAGGATGTTTCAGGTGTATCCATCAACATCCCCTCACTGCTGATATACTGCTCAGTTTGGACAGAGAACAGGCAGATCATTGCTGATTATAATAGCCTCTATTTATCCATAATGATGCATTTCGAGTTTCGCTGCCGTTCTAGTTCTAATTCGCTTTTGTGTGCCTTGAATTCTAAGGAAATCACAGACAGTGTCACCAGCAAAGCACCATCACACCTCTTCCTCCATGCTTCCACCGGTCTAATGTGCATTGCTTGTGTTTCTTGATCCAAGCAAGTCTCTTCTTCTTATTGGTGTCCTTTAATAGTGGTTTCTTTACAGCAATTCGACCACCAAGGCCTGATCTCCTCTTAACAGTTGATGTTGAGATGTGTCTGTTACTTGAACTCTGAGAAGCGTTTATTTGGGCTGCAATCTGAGGTGCAGTTAACTCTAATGAACTTATCTTCTGCAGCAGAGGGAACTCTGGGTCTTCCTTTCCTGTGGCGGTCCTCATGAGAGCCAGTTTCATCATAGTGCTTGATGGTTTTTGTGACTGCACTTGAAGAAACTTTGTAAGTTTTAGAAATTTCCCGCATTGACTGACCTTCATGTCTCAAAGTAATGATGGACTGTTGTTTCTCTTTGCTTATTCGAGCTGTTCTTGCTATAATATAGACTTGGTCTTTTACCAAATAGGGATAGTGTCATGCCCTGATCTGTTTCTCCTGTCCTTGTGTTTGTCTCCACCCCCTCCAGGTGTCGCTCATCATCCCCGGTGTATTTATCCCTGTGTTTTCTGTCTCTCTGGGCCAGTTCGTCTTGTTTGCCAAGTCAACCAGTGTTTATCTCCTAGCTCCTATTTTTCCCAGTCTCTGTTTTTCCTAGTCCTCCTGGTTTTGACCCTTGCCTGTCCTGACACCGAACCCGCCTGCCTGACCATTCTTCCTGCCCTGACCTTGAGCCTGCCTAACGCCTTGTACTGTTTGGACTCTGACCTGGTTACTGAACCCCTGCCTGTCCTGACCTCGAGACTGTCTAACGCCCTGTACTGTTTGGATCCTGACCTGGTTTATGAACTCTCGCCTGTACCCGACCTGCCTTTTGCCTACCCCTTGGGTTATAATAAATATCGGAGCTCAACCATCTGACTCCTATGTCTGCATATGGGTCTCGCCTTGTGCCCTTACAGCTATCTTCTGAAAACCAACCCTACCTTGTCACAACACAACTGATTGGCTCAATCACATTAAGAAATAAAGAAATTCCACAAATTAACAGGTTACTACATTTTCCCATATGTATTATTTCATAGTTTTGATAGCATGCAAAATAGGCAACAAAAATATACAGTACTAGTCAAAAGTTGACACACCTACTCATTTTCTACATTGTAGAATAATAGTGAAGGTATTATGGCATTAATACATGTCACATATCAGTTTGAAAACAATGTAAAAAATGATATAGAGTTGAAGTCGGAAGTTTACATACACTTAGGTTGGAGTCATTAAAACTCGTTTTTCAACCACTCCACAAATTTCTTGTTAACAAACTATAGTTTTGGCAAGTTGGTTAGGACATCTACTTTGTGCATGACACAAGTAATTTTCCAACAACTGTTTACAGACAGAATATTTCACTCATAATTCACTGTATCACAATTCCAGTGGGTCAGAAGTTCACATACACTAAGTTGACTGTGCCTTTAAACAGCTTGGAAAATTTCAGAAAATAATGTCATGGCTTTAGAAGCTTCTGATAGGCTAATTGACATAATTTGAGTCAATTGGAGGTGTACCTGTGGATGTATTTCAAGGCCTACCTTCAAACTCAATGCCTTTTTGCTTGACATCATGGGAAAATCAAAAGAAAATCAGCCAAGACCTCAGAAAAAAATGATAGACCTCCACAAGTCTGGTTCATCCTTGGGAGCAATTTCCAAACACCTGAAGGTACCATGTTCAAACAACAGTACGCAAGTATAAACACCATGGGACCACGCAGCCGTCATACCGCTCAGGAAGGAGACGCGTTCTGTCTCCTAAAGATGAATGTACTTTGGTGCGAAAAGTGCAAATCAATCCCAGAACAACAGCAAAGGACCTTGTGAAGATGCTGGAGGAAACCGGTACAAAAGTACCTATATCCACAGTAAAACAAGTCCTATATCGACATAACCTGAAAGGCCGCTGAGCAAGGAAGAAGCCACTGCTCCAAAACCGCCATAAAAAAGCCAGACTACAGTTTGCAACTGCACATGGGGACAAAGATTGTACTTTTTGGAGAAATGTCCTCTGGTCTGATGAAACACATATAGAACTGTTTGGCCATAAAGACCATCATTATGTTCGGAGGAAAAAGGGGGAGGCTTTTTTAAATGTATTTTTAAATGTATTTATTTCACCTTTATTTAACCAGGTAGGCTAGTTGAGAACAAGTTCTCATTTACAACTGCAACCTGGCCAAGATAAAGCAAAGCAGTATGACACAGACAACAACACAGAGTTACACATGGAATAACATGGAATAAACAATAAACAAGCCAATAACACAATAAACAAGTCAATGACACAGTAGAAAAAAAGAAAGTCTATATTGTCACGGCCCCTCTGCAGTGCAGGGGCGGTTCCTCCTGCAGGCAGAGGAGGGTCGTAGTGATTGGAGCTGGCGTGATTGGAGCCACCTGGGCTCAGGGTATTTAAAACTGCTTCACTAACCACTCTCTCTCTCTCCCTGCTCCAGGTATGATCCTGTTTTGTTTGTTCCTTTGTAGGTTTACTTAGTTTCCACTCAGTGATGTTCACACACACAGATTCATGCATCCATGCACTTTACATACACCCTACATTATGACATTTCCACACCTCATTCCTTTTTCTTTGTTTAAAGTTAAGTTTTTGGTTTACAATAATGAACCTTTTGATTGGCCTACACCTGTTGTTCATGTCCTCTCATTTTTGCCACAGGCTATGAGCCGGCCTGTGACAATATACAGTGTGTGCAAAACGCATGAGGAGGTAGGCAATAAATAGGCCATAGTAGCAAAGAATTACAATTTATCAGATTAACACTGGAGTGATAAATGAGCAGATGATGATGTGCAAGTAGAGATACTGGTGTGTAAAAGAGCAGAAAAGTAAATAAAAACAGTATGGGGATAAGGTAGGTAGATTGGGTGGGCTATTTACAGATGGACTATGTACACCTGCAGCGATCGGTTAGCTGCTCAGATAGCTGATGTTTATAGTTGGTGAGGGAAATCTAAGTCTCCAGCTTCAGCAATTTTTGCTATTCGTTCCAGTCACTGGCAGCAGAGAACTTGAAGGAAAGGCAGCCAAATGAGGTGTTGGCTTTGGGGATGATCAGTGAGATATACCTGCTGGAACGTGTGCTACGGGTGGGTGTTGTTATCGTGACCAGTGAACTGAAATAAGGCGGAGCTTTACCTAGCATAGACTTATAGATGACCTGGAGCCAGTGGGTCTGGCGACGAATATGTAGCAGGGGCCAGCCAACTAGAGCATACAGGTCGCAGTAGTGGATGGTATAAAGTGATTTGGTAACAAAACGGATGGCACTGTGATAGACCGCATCCAGTTTGCTGAGTAGAGTATTGGAAGCTATTTTGTAGATGACATCGCCGAAGTCGAGGATCGGTAGGATAGTCAGTTTTACTAGGGTAAGTTTGGCGGCGTGCGTGAAGGAGGCTTTGTTGCGAAATAGGAAGCCGATTCTAGATTTGATTTTGGATTGGAGATGTTTAATATGAGCCTGGAAGGAGAGTTTACAGTCTAGCCAGACACCTAGGTATTTATAGTTGTCCACATATTCTAGGTCAGAACCGTCCAGGGTGGTGATGCTAGTCGGGCAGGCGGGTGCGGGCAGTGAACGGTTGAAAAGCATGCATTTGGTTTTACTAGCGTTTAAGAGCAGTTGGAGGCCACAGGAGTGTTGTATGGCATTGAAGCTCGTTTGGAGGTTAGTTAGCACAGTGTCCAAGGAAGGGCCAGAATTATACAGAATGGTGTCGTCTGCGTAGAGGTGGATCAGGGAATCACCCGCAGCAAGAGCGACATCATTGATATATACAGAGAAAAGAGTCGGCCCAATAATTGAACCCTGTGGTACCCCCATAGAGACTGCCAGAGGTCCGGACAACAGGCCCTCCGATTTGACACACTGAACTCTGTCTGCAAAGTAGTTGGTGAACCAGGCGAGGCAGTCATTAGAGAAACCAAGGCTATTGAGTCTGCCAATAAAAATATGGTGATTGACATAGTCAAGCCTTGGCCAGGTCGATGAAGATGGCTGCACAGTACTGTCTTTTATCGATGGCGGTTATGATATCGTTTAGTACCTTGAGCGTGGCTGAGGTGCACCCGTGACCGGCTCGGAAACCAGATTGCAGAAGGTACGGTGGAGAAGGTACGGTGGGATTCTAAATGATCAGTGATCTGTTTATTAACTTGGCTTTCAAAGACTTTAGAGTGGCAGGGCAGGATAGATATAGGTCTATAGCAGTTTGGGTCTGGAGTGTCACCCCCTTTAAAGAGGGGGATGACCGCAGCAGCTTTCCAATCTATAGGGATCTCGGACGATACGAAAGAGAGGTTGAACAGGCTGGTAATAGGGGTTGCAACAATGGCGGCGGATAGTTTTAGAAAGAGAGGGTCCAGATAGTCTAGCCCAGCTGATTTGTATGGGTCCAGGTCTTGCAGCTCTTTCAGAACATCTGCTATCTGGATTTGGGTGAAGGAGAAGCTGAGGAGGCTCGGGCGAGTAGCTGCGGGGGGGGGGGGGGGGGGGGGGGTAGCTGTTGGGCAGGGTTGAAGTAGCCAGGAGGAGGGCATGGCCAGCCGTAGACAAATGCTTATTGAAATTTTCGATTATCATGGATTTATCGGTGGTGACCGTGTTACCTAGCCTCAGTGCAGTGGGCAGCTGGGAGGAGGTGCTCTTGTTCTCCATGGACTTTACAGTGTCCCAAAACTTTTTGGAGTTAGAGCAACAGGATGCAAATTTCTGCTTGAAAAAGCAAGCCTTTGCTTTCCTGACTGACTGCGTGTATCTAAGATGGTGAGGAAATTACTTATAAAGAACGACCAGGCATCCTCGACTGACGGGATGAGGTCAATATCCTTCCAGGATACCCGGGCCAGGTCGATTAGAAAGGCCTGCTCGCAGAAGTGTTTTAGGGAGCGTTTGAGAGTGATGAGGGGTGGTCGATTGACCGCGGATACAGGCAATGAGGCAGTGATCGCTGAGATCCTGATTGTAAACAGCAGAGGTATATTTGGAGGGCAAGTTGGTCAGGATAATGTCTATGAGGGTGCCCATGTTTACGGATATAGGGTTGTACCTGGTGGGTTCCTTGATGATTTGTGTGAGATTGAGGGCATCTAGTTTAGATTGTAGGACTGCCGGGGTGTTAAGCATATCCCAGTTTAGGTCACAGAACGAACTCCGAAGCTAGATGGGGGGCGATCAATTCACATATGGTGTCCAGGGCACAGCTGGGAGCGGAGGGGGGTCGATAACAGGCGGCAACAGTGAGAGACTTATTTCTGGAGAGATTCATTTTTTTTTATTAGAAGTTTGAACTGTGGGTATAGACCTGGATAGTATGACAGAAATTTGCAAGCTATCTCTGCAGTAGATTGCAACTCCTCCCCCTTCGGGTTGGGTATGGAAATCTCAGAATTTTTGGTGGCCTTCCTAAGCCAGGATTCAGACACGGCAAGAACATCAGGGTTGGCGGAGCGTGCTAAAGCAGTGAGTAAAACAAACTTAGGGAGGAGCAGAAGCCTGTTAACATGCCTGTTAACATGCATGAAACCAAGGCTTTTTTGATCACCGGAGTCAACAAATGAGGGTGCCTGGGGACACGCAGGGCCTGGGTTTACCTCCACATCACCCGAGGAACAGAGGAGGAGTATGATGAGGGTACGACTAAAGGCTATCAAAACTGGTCGTCTAGAGCACAAAGAATAAAAGGAGCAGATTTCTGGGCGTGGTAGAATAGATTCAGGGCATAATGTGCAGACCGGGGTGTGGTGGGGTGCGGGTACAGGGGAGGTAAGCCCAGGCACTGAGTGATGATAAGAGAGGTTGCATCTCTGGACATGCTGGTTATACTGGGTGAGGTCACCGCATGTGTGGGAGGTGGGACAAAGGAGGTATCAGAGGTATGATGAGTGGAACTAGGGGCTCCATTGTAAACTAAAACAATAACTAACCTAAACAACAGTATACAAGGCATATTGACATTTGAGAGAGACATAAAGCGAGGCATAAAGCAATCACAAGTGTTGATTGGGAGAGCTAGCTAAGACAACAACGGGTAAGACAACAACAGCTAATCAGCTAAAACAACAACAACAGGTAAAATGGCGATGAATGGGCAGAGAGGGTCGGTTAACTACACACAGCCTGAGTTCGCGGCTGGTGTCAATGGTGTGCGTACTGGGAGCGAATTCAGGTGCAGGAGAGCAGAGTTGTGAACAGGCGCACACTTTATTAAGGCAGGAGAAACCAACAGACGGACACCACTGCGTCGAAACCTCCAGCCAAATGCAAAATTGCAAACAGTCACAATAATTATGTTCAAACAAATAAACATACCTCGTGAAATAAAACACGGAATAAACGAACACCAGTATAGTGTGTCAAAACTGACACAAAACAATTTCCCACAAAGACATGAGGGGGAACAAAGGAATAAATACATGTAGTGTGATTGGGGAATGAAAACCAGGTGTGCAGGGAACAAGACAAAACAAATGGATAAATGAAAAATGGATCGGCGATGGCTAGAAAGCCGGTGACGTCGACCGCCGAACGCCGCCCGAACAAGGAGAGGAGCCGACTTTGGCGGAAGTTGTGACAGTTGGGGCCGATTGATAAACAATAATAAACAGAATGGAGTACCGTGATTAATGGACAGTCCAGCAGGCATCAACTATGTAGCCAAGTGACCATAGGGTCCAGGGGACAGCAATAGATGGAACAGGGAAGCCACGGAGTGGTCGCTACTACGCTAGCACGCAGGCGACACGGCATTTAAAGTTAGAAGCCCGGGGCTAGTAGAAGCGTCTGCTCCGACGTCCAGCGGAGGCCGGTTGAAGGCACATCGGATGGAGTATTCGTTGGCAGACCAGTTGTGGTGGTGCGGCGGGGCACCGTGTCGACAAAGGATCCAAGCCTTTGGCGAAAGAGGTATTGTAATTGTAGTAATTTAGTTTGCTAGCCGGGAGATGCGCCTGGCTCACGGCTAACTGGTGCTAGCTTCGGGGCAGGTGCATTAGCCACTATAGCCACTCGGTGATCCATTGCCAAGGTCCAGAGCTTGCGGCAAGGATCTGGTGGAGTAGTGGATTCTAGCTGTGTTTGGGTGGAGTCCGGGTGAACAACTGAGTAGGCCGGGAGGTGGGCCTGGCCTGGCTCAGGGATGGCTTCGGTACTTGGTCACTCGGTGGCAGCTAGCTAGCTGTGAAGATCAGGAGTAATGGTCCAGGGTTTACGGCAGGAATCCAGCGTTGTAGTGGAGAAACAGTCCGATACTGGTAGGCTGGCGAGTATTATCCAGGCAAAAAAAAAGGTCTGGTATCTGTGCAGAAGGTAAAGGCCGCTAGCAGTGGCTAACAATGACTAAATAGCTTGTAGCTAATTAGTTGGTTAGCTTCTAATGGCTAGGTGGTTCTGGCTATAAGGTCTGAAAATAAAAAATAATAGCAGTTCCGTATCACATTGGGTGAGGCAGGTTACCGGAAGGTATAATTGATTTAAAATGGAAAAGAGATTGAAAATAAAATTGAAATATATACAAAAAAGGATGAAAAATACAAAAGTACACGAGAGGACGAACAAAACACATTTGCACTGCTACGCCATCTTTTCAGAATGTATTTTGAAATACATAAAATACATTTTCTGATATATTTAACATATATTGTGATATACAGTGCCTTTGGAAAGTATTCAGACTCCTTGACTTTTTCCACATTTTGTTACATTACAGCCTTATTCTAAAATGTATTAAATTGTTTTTTTTCCTAATCACACCATAATGACAAAGCAAAAAGAAGTTTAGATTTTTTTTGCAAATGTATTAAAAAAACAACTGAAATATCACATTTACATAAGTATTCAGACCCTTTACTCAGTACTTAGTTGAAGTACCTTTGGCAGCGATTACAGCATCGAGTCTTCTTGGGTATGACGTTACAAGCTTGGGGAGCTTATCCCATTCTTCTCTGCAGATCCTCTCAGGCTCTGTCAGGTTAGATGGGGAGTGTTGCTGCACAGCTATTTTCAGGTCTCTCCAGAGAGATGATCGATCAGGTTCAAGTCCGTGCTCTGGCTGGGCCACTCAAGGACATTCAGAGACTTATCCTGAAGCCACTCCTGCGTTGTCTTGGCTGTGTGCTTAGGGCCGTTGTTCTGTTGGAAGGTGAACCTTTGCCCAGTCTGTGGTCCTAAGTGCTCTGGAGCATTTTTTCATCAAGGATCTCTCTGTACTTTTATCCGTTCCTCTTTGCCTCAATCCTGACTAGTATCCCAGGCACTGCCGCTGAAAAATATCCCCAGAACATTATGCTTCCACCACCATGCTTCACTTTAGGGATGGTGCCAGGTTTCCTCCAGACGTGACGCTTGGCATTCAGGCCAGAGTTTAATCTTGGTTTCATCAGACCAGAGGATCTTGAATACTTATGTAAATAAGGTATTTCTTTTTTTATATTTTATACATTTGCAACCATTTCTAAAAACCTGTTTTCACTTTGTCATTATGTGGTATTGTGTGTGGTGAGGATTGTTTTTTATTTAATCAATTTTAGAATAAGACTAACGTAACAAAATGTGGAAAAAGTCAAGGGGTCTGAATACTTTCCGAAGGCACTGTAATTCTGTAATATATGCTGGAATGTATTTCAAATGTATTAAATATAATTATTTGGGCAGTTTTTTTTATTTCATATGTATCCCCAATCATTTATCTAAAACTATATTTTGTATGTATTTTTTCCTGTATGTGTTTAAAATAAGGCATTTTAATGAATTATATGAAGTGTGCCTTGGTCCTTGTTGTTTTACTGACTTGGCTGTATTCATGAGGGCACACTGCAGCATAAGATTTTCATAAAGTAAAACAAAAACAAGTGTTTCATATTGGACAAGTTTGGGTTGTCCCCCCTTTTCCAGTCTATTTTCTTCCATTCATGACAAATGAATATGACCCTGATGTTTGACACCCGGACCTAAGTTGTTTGTCTGTTTACATCATGATCAGAGTAATAGCACAGTCTTTACCTATTCTCCTGTGGACATGTCTAGGTATTTAGACTGGAGCTGATGATGAAAGGACAGGACTAGCACTCTCATCTGAGGGACAGGGGAGATAGGGAGGACAGAAAAAGTAATTGATAAACCTATCTTGATTACACCAGAATCTTTTGTAGCAGGATAAATATGATTATGTGAAGTGGTGTGTCACATTCTTGTCCAGGCTGGTAGAAAGGAATGTAGGAGCAACAGGCTGTGGTGTTGTTGTCACTGCCGTCCTCTGTGGTGTTGTTGGCACTGCCCTCCTCTGTGGTGTCCTCCCTCCAGTGAGCAAACAGCTGACCAAACAGCTGAGAGGCGGTGAGCCACACCCAACAGTGGGGGAAGCACAGGTTGGTCTCAACATGAACTGGTGGAGGGAAATATTACACCATTTCACCAAGGGGTAAGCCAGTAGATCAGAGAGTAATCTATTTATTTGAGAAATCAATTAAATAATCGATGAATTGATGTAGATCTATATTTCTATATAGCCATCATCATCGACTCAAAGAACAGGAGGTGAGAAACGTGCAAAAACAGACATTTCAGGTGAACAATTGTGGCACATGAGTTTAATCACACTGCTGTACAGAGCAGGCAATAAACGTAACCTACCACAGTACTGTAGGACCAGTTGTGTCTCTCCAGACAACTGAGATATCTGAGGTGATTTTCAGACTGGGCCCACGTCACAGATATGATATCCAGAGGTAGTAAAGCTGGGTCCCTGAGCTGTTAGTGCTGTCGTGCCAATTCCTATGGTCGCAACTACAAGACAGCACAAACAGATGGCAAGACAGCACAAACAGATCTGGGACCAGGTTCTAGGTACTATTGTAGTGTCTTAACCAGGATGTTAGTGAACGTGTCCTGAGGCTTCCAGGAGGCTACAGTCCTTGGAGAGTTTGAAGACCAGGGTCAGGTAGCTGAACAGCTGTTTGTCTGCTGCCTTCTCATCCTGCTCCTCCTCAATGACACAGAGACAGATATAGAGCAGCTGTTAGCACAGGTTATATAAGATTGTAATGAAAAGATAAATACCTACATCATGCTTTGATAATGCCTTTGGAAGCATACCTTTTTAAATATTTTGATATCTTAAAAGTTTGATTTGTAAAAGAGTAAATGTTTCTCGATAAGGGGCAGCAGGGCATCTAGACAACGGCCAAACTGAACGCCCTCCACCTCCACAAACAGCCCACACACCTGGGCCCCGAGACGACGCAGACACACCTGTGGGTAGGGGTCAGAGGTTAGAGCAGGAGGACATGGGGTACGTGTCAGTGATCTTATACCATATTTGATATTATATTGCATTACATTTATTAATTCATTCTTATCGAGGATATAAACACAAACACATGTTGTACCTTGAAGTAGTTCTGAACGAGGTGAACGTTCTCTCTGTGGTCAGAGGCCAGACTTGGAGAAGTCTTTTCTCAGGACAACACACCCTTTGTACAGTTTTCACATTTTGCTGCCTTAAAATGAAATCAAAACATTCATTAAATTAGATGTTTTTCCTACTGATCTACAAAAGCTGCTGTACATTTTCTCAGTGAAAATGTTCTTTTGAATGGGATTCTACCAACTTTGCACAACTCTTAGGGCAACCTACACTGAATATACAAAACATTAGGAACACCTTCCTAATATAGAGTTGCAACCTTGTCTCTGATCTTGAAGCAAATTTAGGTCAGGACTGAGACTGGACCATTCCGGAACACTCAACACCTCTTGGAAAGCTATTCTGGTGTGACTTTGACAATTTGTGTAATTGTCCAACTCTATTCCAGTGTTAGATATTCAGAAGACAGAGATAGGGTTTCCTGTAACTTTCCTGTGCTTTGCTACATTTATATTTATTTTGATCCTGACAAACTCTCAAGTCCTTGCCAGTGACAAGTATACTCATAACATGATGCTGCCACCACAATAAAATACTTTTTGCTTATATAGTAGAAACAGAGATGAGGGAGGGAGGGTCATGGGACATGCTGATAAGGCCTCTACTAACACAATGTTCCTGGTTACACTGTAACCACAGAGAAGTTCAAACCAGCTCCAAACCAACTTCAACCCTGAAATAGTTACACAACATCCACATAATATTACTGCAACCATGTAAGACCAGAGCCAAAAAAACTAGTATAAGTGAACCTCAACCCCAATTCTACAATACAGAGAAGAGGTTTTAAATAGTTAAACAAAAAAATATAAATTATGTTTCCCACACCCTACCCCCCTCCCCCTTTCCATCACGGTGCAGCTGCACCCCTCTAGAGGAGCCAGGGACACAAACAAAGACAGTTTGAGCAGAACCAACATTGACAGGACAGAGAATGAGGGAGAGAGAGATGGAGAGAGAGAGAAAAAGAGAGAGGCAGAAGTAGAGAGAGAGAGAGGGGGAAAAAAGAAACAGAGGTAGAAAAAGAGAGAGATGGTGAGGTGGAGAGGGGGACAGAGAGTATGAAGGAGAGAGCGAAAGAGGGAGAGAGAGAGAAAGAAGGAGGAGAGAGGAAGAAAGAGAGAGAGGGAGAAAGAGAGACCAAGATGAAGAGAGAAAAGGAGATAGAGAAGGGGGAGGGAGAAAGAGAGACCAAGAGGCAGAGAGAAAAGGAGAGAGAAAGAGAGAGAGTGGGTGGGAGAAGGAGAGGGAGAGAAGAAGATAGAGAGAGACCTAGAGTGAGAAAGAAAAGGAGAGAGAGAAAGGATAGAGAGACCAATAGAGATATGTACTGTAGAGGTGAGCGGGAAGAGAGGGGTGGATGAGAGAGATATTTTCCATGAGTGATTCTGCCATGTGGAGCGAATGTTCACATAGCTTTACTCTGCTTTTCTCTCCTCTAATACACAGAGATGCTGCCCTTTGTAAGAGAATAGTCTATCTTATTCTCTACTTATCCAGAGTTTATTTAGAGATTAATTCAGCTTTTTCTAGGCTCTCTTTGTCTGTTTGAGGAGCTCAATATGCGTTTCAGTGTGTATATCAAGAGTGTTTTCAGTTCAATGTGGGCTTCACAGTGTACATGGCTTGTTGAGTGTGTGTCTGAATGAATGGTGTGTGTATACAGATTGACTCATCAAAGACACATTACTCCTTCATGTCTGCTGCAGATTCCTGAAAGAGTGAAGTTCCACAGGAAGAAACACAGGCATGTCCAGTCAGCCAAATCAATGGCTCTGAATGGTGGGGAGAGAAGGTTCTCCTCCACCCCTCTCTAGTCCCATCAAACCCTTTACCTCCCCTTCTCTCCCATCTTCAACCTCTAACAGAGCCCCTCTCCTTCATGTGGAGTGGCTTGGCAATGGTAGTTGCTCTAGTGGAACTCTCAGAGAGGAGAGAGGGATAAGGGAAAGGAGGGATAGGACAAAAAAGATCATTCATCACACGTTATTCTTGTTCAAGAAAACCCAAAATGCTGAGGTCAAAGCCTTCCAGCTTTTATCTGAAAGGGAGTTGTTGGAGTCCACCTTGACAGAAAGAGTCATATAGCAACAGTAAGCCACAGAGAGAAAGTGTCCTATGAACGAGCTCACATACTGCCTTTGACCCCCGCAGTTAGATAGTCTATGCCTGTTCAGACATCATCAATGACCTGTCATCATTACATAGATGATGGTCATTAAATAGCCCATGATCACAGGAATCCAGTTTTATTTCTCTGGCCTGATGGTGTATGAAGAGTCTAAGTATTCAGTCATTATCAAACCACACACAGTCTCTCTCCCTGCAACCCTACAGTGGGCTAATCAGGGGCTGACTCTGGGCCAGAACACACACAGAATCGCACGCTCCAAACGCACACATCCACACACACACAGTGGCACACACACTCACAAACACACAAATGCACACACACTAGGGGTAAGTGTTTAAACAGTTTGGTTGGCTGAGAGAAGGATGAGGCTTGGAGGACAGAAGCTGGGGGTACTTTGGTGCCAAGCAAACATAATGGAGTTTAAGATTTGGCAATACTAACTCTTAAACACACGTCATACTGGGGACATTGTTGGGTCATATCCCCACCTTTCTGATACACTACATGACCAAAAGTATATGGACACCTGCTCGTCAAACATGTCATTCCAAAACCATGGGTATTAACATGGAGTTGGTTCCCCTTTGCTTGCTATAACAGCCTCCACTCTTCTGGGAAGGCTTTCCACCAGATGTTGGAACATTGCTGCAGGGACTTGCTTCCATTAAGACACAAGAACATTAGTGAGGTTGGACACTGATGTTGGGCGATTAGGCCTGGCTCGCAGTTAGCGTTCCAATTCATCCCAAAGGTGTTCGGTGGGGTTGAGGTCAAGGCTCTGTGCAGACCATTCAAGTTTTTCCACAACGATCTCGACAAACCATTTTTTGATATGGACCTTACTTTGTGCACGGGGGCATTGTCATGCTGAAACAGGAAAGGGCCTTCCCCAAACTGCTGCCACAAAGTTGGAAGCACAGAATCATCTAGAATGTCATTGTATGCTGTAATATTTCCCTTTACTGGAACTAAGAGGCCTTGCCCGAACCATGATAAACAGCCCCAGACCATTATTACTACTCCACCAAACCTTACAGTTGGCACTATGCATTGGGGCAGGTAGCGTTCTCCTGGCATTCGCCAAACCCAGATTGCCAGATTGTGAAGCATGATTCATGGAATCAAAATCTAATCAAATCAAACTTTATTTGTCACATGCGCCGAATACAATAAGTGTAGACTTTTCTTGAAATGCTTACTTACAAGCCCTTAACCAACAGTGCAGTTCAAGAAGAGTTAGGAAAATATTTACCTAGTAGTCCAAAGGAAAAAATTATTATAAAAAGTATCACAATAGGTGGGTTGGAGGTACGCCATGTGCGACTGACGTGTTTTCCGTTTGCTCCCGCAGTATTCTTAAAGTTTATGTGAATTTTGCAGCAGAACTGTATTTGTTTTCAAATATTAGTTTGGTGATCCCTTTCCGTAAAAACCAAGACTACTTTGCTTTCGAATGTCAGCATGTCGACGAAACATACGGCCAAAAACCTGACTTTGAGAAAACCCGGCCTACAAGACCCACTCTCATCACCGCCCTCTCCTGAGTCTGAAGGCCCGGGGACTCACACTTTACCCGGGGGTGCGGATTGGCCTGGCGGCGCTGAAATGAACATTCTTCGAGGCCATCAAGCTACTACGCACTGAGATAGTTGAAATGAAAACGGAGGTAGTTGCTACGATTGAGGCCCGAATACAGGAGGTTTCTGATACTTTAAAAGCAGATTTACATTTTAGTCATTTAGCAGGCATTCTTATCCAGAGCAACTTACAGTAGTGAATGCATACATTTCATTCATTCATTGTTTTTTTTTTTTTGTACTGGCCCCCCGTGGGAATTGAACCCACAACCCTGGCGTTGCAACGCCAGCATGGTGTGTGCAAACACAAGAATTGCCGTCTAACCATCCTGCGAAAGGAGACGGTGCCAGCAATCACATCACTCAAAACAACAACAGAGTTGCACACTACAACGATTGCAGCACTGGAGACCTCCGCTACCAATGTCTCCGACTTAACTACCTCTCTGGAGGCTGATGTGAAACGCCTGGATGCGGATTTGGAAAAGGTGCAGGAGAGTTGTGAGTTTAGAGGGATTCTCTTGCCGCAATAACCTGAGACTGGTATCGGTCCCAGAGTCAGTGGAAGTGCCACGGATTTAATTTCTGGGCTGCTGAAGGATGCTCTTGCCTTGGATGAGAAGTCCCTGATTGATCGTGCCCACCGGTTGCTGCGCCCAAAGTCCCGGGATGGTGAGAGGCCCTGTGACATAATTCTTCGAGTGCACTTTTTCCATGAGAAGATGGAGATTCTCAGACGAGCCCGTCTGAATACCACTCAATACCACTCTGAGCTTTCAAGGACAGAGCTTCTCTATCTACCAGGACTACTCCCCCACTGTTTCCAGGCAGCGCGCAGCTTTTGGGCAGGCCAAACGACTACTACAGGACCATCCAGGTGTGAAGTATGGACTGCGATTCCCGGCCCGTTAATGGCTATCTCATGATGGTAAAGACTACACATTTGAGTCTCCGGATGAGGCTATGGCTCACATTCAATGTCACATCAAGAAGTCTTGAACTTGCTCATAGATCAGCAACTGTTGCTTGTGAGCTGTGGATAGTAAGTAGCCCACCTGTGATACAATTATGTTTAGTTATAACATACTAGTCTTGTATAGTTGGGAAGTTGGCGAACCCATTCGGGCTTATTTGATGTGATCTAATGTTTTGATCATCTAGTGTGCTTGCCTTACAAGCATTTAGTCATTTTAATTTCATTGTATTAAGGTTTTACTTAACTCCTTTGTTTCTAGGCTCTCATATTCACCTACTCAGTTTGATTACATAGTGTCTCAGTGACTCAAAATATTTTTGGTGATTTGTTTACTGCATCCGTTTGTACCGACCCAGTAAACAGTAAATGTTCCGAGGCTACATGTTTTTGTGGGTCTTCACTTCAATTTTAAAGGTTTTGAACGTCATTTATGCCCAGCAAACGTTCAACGTTGCGCACACGTACTTTTTTGGTCTTGGCTGTAAGTTGTCTTATCGTCAAACTAGACAAATATTATTATTTTTTAAATGTTTAGATTTTCTTACTATGATTTGCTTACTTCAAATTAGGTTTTTGGTTGAGAGCCTTTATACATTTTATTTATTTTCTCTCTCAATGCCTGTTATAAGACTGGGAATATAATTATATACATCTACAAGTGGTGCTTTGTAATTTCGTTTGCACAAGGGATTCAATTTTATTTTTCTCTCTTTTTGCTGCTTGATCCACTAACACAAAACACAACTTTAACCCCTGACATCCAGCGAAAAATCATATCGCCATTAGCATAACAAAATTTTATAATAAAAAAAAATAAAAAATAAAATTATATCGTTTTATAGATACACCTCTCCTGAATCGAACCACGTTGTCCGATTTCAAAAAGGCTTTACAGCAAAAGCATAACATTAGATTATGTTAGAGGAGTATATCGTAAAAGTAGCCACATAGCCATTTTCCGACCAACCACATGCATCACAAATAACCAAAAAACAGCTAAATGCAGCACTAACCTTTGACAATCTTCATCAGATGACACACCTAGGACATCATGTTACACAATACATGCATTCTTTTGTTTGATAAAGTTCATATTTATATATAAAAGCAGCATTTTACATCGGTGCGTAACGTTGACTAACTATTTGCCCTCAAATGCATCCAGTGAATCAGTGCTACAATTTACTAAATTACTATTTGAAAACATTTTTAAAATGTAATATTGTCATTCTAAGATTTATAGATGAATATCTCTTGAAAGCACCTGTAATACCAGATTTAAAAATAACTTTACTGGGTAATCACACTTTGCGATAAAAGGGGATGCGATACTCAGAAAATTACCTAGTAAATATATGTCTGCGCCATCTTGGAACAATCGTATATCACATCTAGTCTTGTATACTATTGTCAATAATCCCTTACCTTTGGTTGTCTTCATCAGAAAGCACTTCCAGGAATCCCAGGTCCACAACAAATGTATTTTCGTTCGGAAAAATTACTCCTTTATGTTCCAAGAGCTTGTTCTTGTTAGCGCGTCTGAAGGCTGCTCCAAAACTTCCGTCGGCCACGGGACAGCTATTTCGAGAAAAAGCATTTTTTTCCCATTTAGGTTCGTTCAAACATGTCAAACGTTGTATAACATAAATCTTCAGGGCCTGTTTCAACAAGAGAGCCAATAAGATTCGAGGGGGACGATTGCATTGTGTTTCAAAACGTTTCGAAAGGGGAGGGTAGACAGGGCCGCCGGCGTCATAATGGTGATGGCCCTCCTCATGTGACCAATTTCAACAGCGTCTCATTCATTCAGTTTTAACAGTAGGAGACTCAAACCACTTTGTAAAGCCTGGGGACATCTAGTGGAAGCAATAGGAAGTGCTCAATGAACCATAGCTCACGGTGTGATTAATTGGCAAAGATGTGAAGTTGAGTCCACAATTCAGAATTCCACATCCTGTTACGATCGGTCTCGGGGTTTTGACTGCCATATGAGTTCTGTTATACTCACAGACACCATTCAAACAGTTTTAGAAACTTTAGGGTGTTTTCTATCCACAAGTATTAATTATATGCATATCCTAGCTTCTGAGTTTGAGTAGGAGGCTGTTTAAAATGGGCACAATTTTTTTTCAAAAATCGCTTTAGCGCCCCCTATCCTAGAGGAACGCCAAGAGGTTAAAGAGCGGGACTGTGGGTTTGGGTTTAACATCGCACTCTCACAGACATATTGTGCAAAGAGAACATGTTCTATTTAGGCTTGTACCTCGTTTGGGGAGGTACTGTCTGGGATGGGGAGAGGGGGTTGGGTGGAGGAAGGAGGTTGAATTGTTCAGTTCTAATGTTGTCATTCTGTCTTTTTAGTAAATTTTTCTGTGCTTTTTCCAAATATCTTGCACCGTACATTATTACTCTGAGACAAGTTATTCTGGGGTTTTTTGGTAGTCATTGCTTTTCCACTCTATGCTCTAATGACAGGGTTGTATAACAAGAGTGCTCAGGGTGGCCGAAACAATATGATCAATTACATTTTGTGGAACATCAAAGGGGTTAACAACCCTGTGAAGCGTAAGAGGGTGCTGACATACTTAAAGGGTTTGAATGCAAATTTTGCATTTCTACAAGAGACTCACTTGAGGACTGGTGAGCGTTTTAGGATGCATAGGCACTGGGTTGGTCAAGTGTTCCACTTTAACTTTCATAGTAAATCAAGGGGTGCTGCCATTTTGGTTTATAAATCTACTCCCTTTGTAGCTTCTGAGGTTATTGTTGATCCAAAGGGACGATATGTCATAGTAACTGGTAAACTGTTTTCTACCCCTCTTGTTTTGGCTAGTGTTTATGCTCCCAATTGGGATGACACAAGTTTAATTTCTTCCTTTTTATCTGCTATACCCAATTTAGATTCCCATTTGTTGATTTTAGGGGGGGATTTCAACTGTACAATGTCCCCAGTTCTTGACAAGTCCTCACGAAGATCTACAGGCCCATCTAAATGTGCCCTACTTATTCAATCTTTCCTTCAGAAATATGCTGTGTGTGAGGCCTGGCATTTCCTACACCCAACAGAGAGACAGTATTCCTTTTATTCTCATGTTCTTTTTAGACAAAAAACTTCTGCTTAAGGAGAAGTTTATCTATAATTCTGTGCATAACACTTGTATCTTTTGTCAAAGTTTATGATGAGTATTTCTGTAAATTGGAGGCAAAACATTTCTGAACATTACACGCCAATGTAAAAATGGGGTTTTTGGATATAAATATGAACTTTATCGAGCAAAACATGCATGTATTGTGTAACATGAAGTCCTATGAGTGCCATCTGATGAAGATCATCAAAGGTTAGTGATTCATTTTAGCTGTATTTCTGGTTTTTGTGACGCCTCTCCTTGCTTGGAAAATGGCTGTGTGGTTTTTCTTTTCTAGGCGCTGTACTAACATAATCTAATGCTATGCTTTCGCCGTAAAGCCTTTTTGAAATTGGACAATGTGGTTGGATTAACGAGAAGATCGTCTTTAAAATGGTGTATAATACTTGTATGTGTGAGAAATTTGAATTATGAGATTTTTGTTGTTTTGAATTTGGCGCCCTGCTATTTCACTGGCTGTTGGCGAGGTGGGACGCTACCGTCCCATATGTCCTAGAGAGGTTTTAAGGCACTCTGCAAATAATCGAGACAAGAATGGGCAAAGCAGACCAGAAAACGTCCTGTAAAATTCAGTTGGAAAACCGTCCGGACCCGGTGATTTACCACTTTTCATTGCGGACACTGCTGTTGCAATCTCCTCAGGTGTAAATTCTTCTTCTAGACAGTCATGGGAGTCTGTATCAATTGAAGGCATATTCAAGTCATTAAAGAATTAATCAATCAGCAAAGGATCTTGAGGAGATTCAGAGGTGTATAGCGCTGAGTAAAAAATGTTTTATTGATCATTGATCTCTTTATGTATAACTGTTGTGGCACCAGACAGGGTCCTTATTTGTGGGATTAAACGTGAGGCCTCAGATTTACGGATCTGATGTGCAAGGAGTTTACTGGCCTTGTCGCCTTGTTCATACACTCTGTATCGAGCTCGCAAGAGTAAATGTTCAGCTTGCCTGGTAGAAAGCTCATCAAATGCAGATTGGAGTAGTTGGCGCTCTTTATGTAGATAAGAGGAAGGAACCGTAGCATACTTCTCATCCAATGTGGCTATGGATTCGCTCAGGTCCCGAAGTTGCTGAGAGCGAGCTTTGTTTTGGTTGGCTGTAGAATAAATAATTTGGCCACGTAGGTATGCTTTGAGAGACTCCCATATGGTAAAGCAGGACATACCTGGCGTTGAATTAGTTTCTAGGAATAAGGGGATTTCAGAGGAAATGAAATTGACAAACTCCTTATCTGAGAGTAAAATGGGGTTAAGACGCCATTGATAACTCTAGTTCAAGCACTAATGGTGAATGGTCAGAAATAACAATACTCTCGTAAGTACACCGCCAAAGGTTAACCTCTATGGGCTAGGTGGGACGGTTGCGTCTCACCTACTCAACAGCCAGTGTAATCCCGTGGCGCGTTATTCAAATACCAAAAAAATGCAAAAACATCAATTTTTCAAACATATGACTATTTTACACCATTTTAAAGACAAGACTCTCGTTAATCTAACCACACTGTCCGATTTCAAAAAGGCTTTACAACGAAAGCAAAACATTAGATTATGTCAGCAGAGTACCCAGCCAGAAATAATCAGACACCCATTTTTCAAGCTAGCATATAATGTCACATAAACCCAAACCACAGCTAAATGTAGCACTAACCTTTGATGATCTTCATCAGATGACAACCCTAGGACATTATGTTATACAATACATGCATGTTTTGTTCAATCAAGTTCATATTTATATCAAAAACCAGCTTTTTACATTAGCATGTGACTAGCATGTAACTAGCATTCCCACCAAACACTGCCGGTGAATTTACTAAATTACTCACGATAAACGTTCACAAAAAGCATAACAATTATTTTAAGAATTATAGATACAGAACTCCTCTATGCACTCGACATGTCCGATTTTAAAATAGCTTTTCGGTGAAAGCACATTTTGCAATATTCTCAGTAGATAGCCCGGCATCACAGGGCTAGCTATTTAGACACCCAGCAAGTTTAGCACTCACCAAAGTCAGATTTACTATAAGAAAAATGTTATTACCTTTGCTGTCTTCGTCAGAATGCACTCCCAGGACTTCTACTTCAATAACAAATGTTGGTTTGGTTCAAAATAATCCATTGTTATATCCAAATAGCGGCGTTTTGTTCGTGCGTTCCAGACACTATCCGAAATGGTAAAGAAGGGTCGTGCGCATGGCGCAATTCGTGACAAAAAATGTCTAAATATTCCATTACCGTACTTCGAAGCATGTCAACCGCTGTTTAAAATCAATTTTTATGCCATTTTTCTCATAAAAAAGCGATAATATTCAGACCGGGAATCTGCGTTTAGGTAAACAGACGAAAGAAAATAAAGCATGGGGTCGACTCGGGCACGCGCCTAAGCCCATAGTACTCTGATCGGCCACTTGCCAAACGCGATAAAGTGTTTCAGCCAGAGGCTGCCTCGATATCGTTCAGCTTTTTCCCGGGCTCTGAGAGCCTATGGGAGCCGTAGGAAGTGTCACGTTATAGCAAAGATCCTCAGTCTTCAATAAAAAGAGCCAAGATGAAACACAACTTGTCATACAGGCCACTTCCTGCATGGAATCTTCTCAGGTTTTGGCCTGCCATATGAGTTCTGTTATACTCACAGACACCATTCAAACAGTTTTAGAAACTTTAGGGTGTTTTCTATCCAAAGCCAATAATTATATGCATATTCTAGTTACTGGGCAGGAGTAGTAACCTGATTAAATCGGGTACGTTTTTTATCCGGCCGTGTCAATACTGCCCCCTAGCCCTAACAGGTTAACCTCTTACATCTAGACGTTCCGCTAGCGGAACACCTGCTCCAATATCCAATGATGGGCGTGGCGCGAAATACAAACTCCTCTAAAATCCGAAAACTTCAATTTTTCAAACATATGACTATTTTACAGCATTTTAAAGACAAGACTCTCGTTAATCTAACCACACTGTCCGATTTCAAAAAGGCTTTACAGCGAAAGCAAAACATTAGATTATGTCAGCAGAGTACCCAGCCAGAAATAATCAGACACCCATTTTTCAAGCTAGCATATAATGTCACAAAAAACAAAACCACAGCTAAATGCAGCACTAACCTTTGATGATCTTCATCAGATGACACCCCTAGGACATTATGTTATTCAATGCATGCATGTTTTGTTCAATCAAGTTCATATTTATATCAAAAACCAGCTTTTTTACATTAGCATGTGACGTTCAGAACTAGCATACCCCCGCAAACATCCGGTGAATTTACTAAATTACTCACGATAAACGTTCACAAAAAACATAATTATTTTAAGAATTATAGATACAGAACTCCTCTATGCACTCGATATGTCCGATTTTAAAATAGCTTTTCGGTGAAAGCACATTTTGCAATATTCTCAGTAGATAGCCCAGCCATCACGGCTAGCCATTTAGACACCGACCAAGTTTAGCCCTGACCAAACTCCGATTTACTATTACAAAAGTTTGATTACCTTTGTTGTCTTCGTCAGAATGCACTCCCAGGACTGCTACTTCAATAACAAATGTTGGTTTGCTCCAAAATAATCCATCGTTATATCCAAATAGCGGCGTTTTGTTCGTGCGTTCAAGACACTATCCGAAGTGTAAATAAGGGTCACGAGCATGGCGCAATTCGTGACAAAGGATTTCTAAATATTCCATTACCGTACTTCGAAGCATGTCAACCGCTGTTTAAAATCAATTTTTATGCCATTTTTCTCGTAAAAAAGCGATAATATTCCGACCGGGAATCTGCGTTTAGGTAAACAGACAAAAGAAAACAAAGCATTCAGCATTTTCACGGCCGGATAAAAAACGTACCCGATTTAATCTGGTTACTACTCCTGCCCAGAAACTAGAATATGCATATAATTAGTAGATTTGGATAGAAAACACTCTAAAGTTTCTAAAACTGTTTGAATGGTGTCTGTGAATATAACAGAACTCATATGGCAGGCCAAAACCTGAGAAGATTCCATACAGGAAGTGCCCTGTCTGACAATTTGTTGTCCTTCTGTTGCATCTCTATCGAAAATACAGCATCTGTGCTGTAATGTGACATTTTCTAAGGCTTCCATTGGCTCTCTAAAGCCGCCAGAAAGTGGAATGGGGTGTCTGCTGTCTCTGGGCGAAGAACAGCAGGAGAATTTGTGAGTGGTCAGCCTGGGGACAGTGACACAAGACTTCTCCATTTTTTTCTTTCAGCCTTTGGATGAATACAACGTTGCCCGGTTGGAATATTATTGCTATTTTATGAGAAAAATAGCATAAAAATTGATTTTAAACAGCGTTTGACATGCTTCTAAGTACGGTAATGGAATATTTATAATTTTTTTGTCACGAAATGCGCTCGCACGTCACCCTTCGGATAGTGACCTGAACGCACGGACAATATGGAGCTATTTGAATATAACTATGGATTATTTGGAACCAAAACAACATTTGTTGTTGAAGTAGAAGTCCTGGGAGTGCAATCTGATGTCGAACAGCAAAGGTAATCCAATTTTTCTAATAGTAATTCTGAGTTTAGGTTGTCCCAAACTTGGTGGGTGTCAAAATAGCTAGCCGTGATGGCCGAGCTATGTACTCAGAATATTGCAAAATGTGCTTTCGCGGAAAAGCTATTTTAAAATCTGTCACCGCGATTGCATAAAGGAGTTCTGTATCTATAATTCTTAAAATAATTGTTATGTATTTTGTGAATGTTTATCGTGAGTAATTTAGTATATTCACCGGAAGTTTGCGGTGGGTATGCTAGTTCTGAACATCACATGCCAATGTAAAAAGATGGTTTTTGATATAAATATGAACTTGATTGAACAAAACATGCATGTATTGTATAACATAATGTCCTAGGAGTGTCATCTGATGAAGATCATCAAAGTTTAGTGCTGCATTTAGCTGTGGTTTGGGTTTATGTGACATATATGCTTGCTTGGAAAATGGCTGTGTGATTATTTGTGTCTATGTACTCTCCTAACATAATATAATGTTTTGCTTTCGCTGTAAAGCCTTTTTGAAATCGGACAATGTGGTTAGATTAACGAGAGTCTTATCTTTAAAATGGTGTAAAATAGTTGATTGTTTGAGAAAATTGAATTGTGGTATTTTAGTTGGTTTTGTATTTCGTGCCGTGCGATGCCATTGGCTGTTGGCTAAGGGTTCCGCAGGCGGAACGGGGTTCCGCTAGCGGAACGTCTGTCCTCAACAGGTTAACCTTGTGACCCATTCTATATATCTGTTGTTCGTCATGTAGGTTGAAAGGGGTGTATCTTGGCAATAACGTTACAAGCGTCAGATGCCATGCGTCAGATGCAGTGGTGTAAAGCTCGCCACCATTGGACACAGGAGCAGTGGAAACGTGTTCTCTGGAGTGATGAATATAGTATAAATATTTGTCATGGGTCCCCAGATCTTCAAAAGGTTCTACAGCTGCACCATCGAGAGCATCCTGACCGGTTGCATCACCGCCTGGTATGGCAACTGCTCGGCATCTGACCGTAAGGCTGTACAGAGGGTAGTATTAGACGTCTAGATAAAAGAGTTGTATAAGCAACAGTGTCCAACTGTATTCTTGACTGGGGGTACATATGGGCAGTACACCAAAAAGGGCTGTAAGGGGAGACGAATATATAACAGTGTCATATATATCAGAGAAACATTTAAATATTAATTCCCAGAAACCTGACAGTTTATGACAGCCCCAAAACATATGCAACAATGTGGCTGGTTCCGTTTTACATCTGACACAGGTAGGATCAAAATCAGAGAATTTTCTTCCAAGTTTGGCCCCGGACGAGTGGATACGGTGAACCACCTTGAATTGAATGAGGCTGTGTCTAGTGCTAAAAGAGGACGAATGCACCCTGTGCAGCAAAGATTCCCAGGTGTCTTCCCCAAGTTCCTCCCCCAAATCCTTTTCCCATCGAGTCTTTAAAGGCACCAAAGAAGGGTTCTGTAAGTCATTAATGATTGCATATACATCTGAAATTGCACCCCTAGGAAGCTTGTTCAGCTCAAAGATGCTCTCTATAGCTGTATTCGCAGGCCTATGGGGAAATTCAGGTGTGTTAGCTCTGACAAAGTTCCTAGTCTGGAGATAGCAGAAAAAGTAGGATTGGGGGAGGTTGAACTTTTCCTGTAGCTGAGTAAAAGAGGCAAATGTATCATCAAAGAATAATTGGGCTAGTGAGGAGAGGCCTAGTGAGGGCTAGATGGCAAAAGCCCTATCATTCAAAGATGGAGGAAATAAAATGTTCTGATTGATTGGGCCTGATAGAGAAAAGCCGGGGAGGCTAAAGGCTAAAAGGAACTGATCCCAAATTTTAAGAGTCGGCTTTACAATTGAGTTGACACACCTTTTGCCTAGGGACACTGGGAGAGACGAGCACAACACAGAAGAAAGTGCAGCAGGTTTACATGATTCAGACTCCATCTGGACCCAGAGTGGTCAAGGGCCAGTAGGATCAGTCTGCAGCCAGTACAAAAGGGCTCTGAGATTTGCAGCCCAATAGTATGTCTGAAAATGTGGTAGAGCTAAACCACCCAGTACCTTAGGCTTCTGTAAATGTTTTCTACCATTTTACATTTTAGTCATTTAGCAGACGCTCTTATCCAGAGCGACTTACAGTAGTGAATGCATACATTTCATACAATATCATACATTTTTTTTCTGTGCTGGCCCCCCCGTGGGAATCGAACCCAAAACCCTGGCGTTGCAAACACCATGCTCTACCAACTGAGCTACAGGGAAGGCTACCAATCTGTGGTACCTTGCCATCCCAAATAAAAAAAATGAATGTTTGATCCAGTGAATTAAAAAAAGATTTTGGAATAAAAATGGGTAAACATTGAAATAAATATAAAAATTTGGGCAACACATTCATTTTAATGACATTAATCCTTCCAATATGAGTCAATTGGAGGTGTACCTGTGGATGTATTTCAAGGCCTACCTTCAAACTCAGTGCGTCTTTGCTTGACATCATGGGAAAATCAAAAGAAAATCAGCCAAGACCTCAGAAAAAAATGATAGACCTCAAGTCTGGTTCATCCTTGGGAGCAATTTCCAAATGCCTGAAGGTACCACGTTCATCTGTACAAACAATAGTATGCAAGTATAAACACCATGGAACCACGCAGCCATCATACCGCTCAGGAAGGAGACACGTTCTGTCTCCTAGAGATGAACATACTTTGGTGTGAAAAGTCCAAATCCCAGAACAACGGCAAAGGACCTTGTGAAGATGCTGGAGGAAACAGGTGCAAAAGTATCTATACCCACAGTAAAACGAGATCTATATCGATGTAACCTGATAGGCCGCTCAGCAAGGAAGAAGCCACTGCTCCAAAACTGCCATTAAAAAGCCAGACTACGGTTTGCAACTGCACATGGGGACAAAGATCATACTTTTTGGAGAAATGTCCTCTGGTCTGATGAAACAAAATAGAACTGTTTGGCCATAATGACCATCATTATGTTTGGAGGAAAAAGGGGGAGGTTTGCAAGCCGAAGAACATCATCCCAACCGTGAAGCACGGGGGTGGCAGCCTCATGTTGTGCTTTGCTGCAGGAAGGACTGGTGCACTTCACAAAATAGATGGCATCATGAGGGAAGAAAATGACAAATTAAGACTTTACAAAAATGTAACAAGTAGACAATACAGACAATTAAAATATCTGACAAGAAACACATTTAACATTCTGTTGATGTTTTCTATTTCATGTCCAGTCATATGGTCATGAGGGAGGAAAATGATGTGGATATATGGAAGCAACATCTCAAGACCTCAGTAAGGAATTTAAGCCTTTGTCTCAAATGGCCTTCCAAATGGAAAATGACCCCAAGCATATTTCCAAAGTTGTGGCAAAATGGCTTAAGGACAACAAAGTCAAGGTATTGGAGTGGCCATCACAAAGCCCTGACCTCAATCTTATTGAAAATTTGTAGGCAGAACTGAAAAAGCGTGTGCGAGCAAGGAGGCCTACAAACCTGACTCAGTTACACCAGCTCTGTCAGGAGGAATGGGCCAAAATTCACCCAACTTATTGTGGGAAGCTTGTGGAAGGCTACCCGAAATGTTTGACCCAAGTTAAACAATTTAAAGGCAATGCTACCAAAATATACTGCTCAAAAAAATAAAGGGAACACTTAAACAACACATCCTAGATCTGAATGAAAGAAATAATCTTATTAAATACTTTTTTCTTTATATAGTTGAATGTGCTGACAACAAAATCACACAAAAATAATCAATGGAAATCCAACTTATCAAGCCATGGAGGTCTGGATTTGGAGTCACACTCAAAATTAAAGTGGAAAACCACACTATAGGCTGATCCAACTTTGATGTAATGTCCTTAAAACAAGTCAAAATGAGGCTCAGTAGTGTGTGTGGCCTCCACGTGCCTGTATGACCTCCCTACAACGCCTGGGCATGCTCCTGATGAGGTGGCGGATGGTCTCCTGAGGGATCTCCTCCCAGACATGGACTAAAGCATCCGCCACCTCCTGGACAGTCTGTGGTGCAACGTGGCGTTGGTGGATGGAGTGAGACATGATGTCCCAGATGTGCTCAATTGGATTCAGGTCTGGGGAACGGGCGGGCCAGTCCATAGCATCAATGCCTTCCTCTTGCAGGAACTGCTGACACACTCCAGCCACATGAGGTCTAGCATTGTCTTGCATTAGGAGGAACCCAGGGCCAACCGCACCAGCATATGGTCTCACAAGGGGTCTGAGGATCTCATCTCGGTACCTAATGGCAGTCAGGCTACCTCTGGCGAGCACATGGAGGGCTGTGCGGCCCCCCAAAGAAATGTCACCCCACACCATGACTGACCCACCGCCAAACCGGTCATGCTGGAGGATGTTGCAGGCAGCAGAACATTCTCCACGGCGTCTCCAGACTCTGTCACGTCTGTCACATGCTCAGTGTGAACCTGCTTTCATCTGTGAAGAGCACAGGGCGCCAGTGGCGAATTTGCCAATCTTTTTGTTCTCTGGCAAATGCCAAACGTCCTGCACGGTGTTGGGCTGTAAGCACAACCCCCACCTGTGGACGTCGGGCCGTCATACCACCCTCATGGAGTCTGTTTCTGACCGTTTGAGCAGACACATGCACATTTGTGGCCTGCTGGAGGTCATTTTGCAGGGCTCTGGCAGTGCTTCTCCTGCTCCTCCTTGCACAAAGGCGGAGGTAGCGGTCATGCTGCTGGGTTGTTGCCCTCCTACGGCCTCCTCCACGTCTCCTGATGTACTGGCCTGTCTCCTGGTAGCGCCTCCATGCGCTGGACACTACGCTGACAGACACAGCAAACCTTCTTGCCACAGCTCACATTGATGTGCCATCCTGGATGAGCTGCACTACCTGAGCCACTTGTGTGGGTTGTAGACTCCGTCTCATGCTACCACTAGAGTGAAAGCACCGCCAGCATTCAAAAGTGACCAAAACATCAGCCAGGAAGCATAGGAACTGAGAAGTGGTCTGTGGTCCCCACCTGCAGAACCACTCCTTTATTGGGGGTGTCTTGCTAATTGCCTATAATTTCCACCTGTTGTCTATTCCATTTGCACAACAGCATGTGAAATGTATTGTCAATCAGTGTTGCTTCCTAAGTGGACAGTTTGATTTCACAGAAGTGTGATTGACTTGGGGTTACATTGTGTTGTTTAAGTGTTCCCTTTATGTTTTTGAGCAGTGTACTAATTGAGTGTATGTAAACTTCTGACCCACTGGGAATGTGATGAAAGAAATAAAAGCTGAAATAAATAATTCTCTCTACTATTATTCTGACATTTCACATTCTTAAAATAAAGTGGGGATCCTAACTGACCTAAGACAGGACATTTTTACTAAGATGAAATGTCAGGAATTGTGAAAAACGGAGTTTAAATGTATTTGGCTAAGGTGTATGTAAACTTCCGACTTCAACTGTATTTCCATCCCAGAAACTAAAATTAGCATATCTTGTTGGACAAATCCAGGTAGTGACTCCTAGTTAAAGTAAAATGTGTTCTGTTGGTGCCTAATGAAGATGACCCAAGATAAGCATCATGATTCCACTATTTATAAGGCAATGCCTATAGAGCAAATAGATTAGGATCAGTTTCACTCTCCGGATCAGAGTTCACCATCTCCATTCACTATGGCATGCTGAGAATAGTGTCAACATCTTTAGTTCATAACAACAATCAAAACAATCAATCCCTAATGCATTAATTGCTTCACTCATATAGTTGTTAACATACTAAACTCAAATCAATCCTTCAGTTTTAAAAATAATTCAGTTTCCAAATCATAATCAAAAACCCAATTAATTATCCAAACAAAATTTCGAATGACATTTCTCAGTGATTCAAATTGGTCCTGTCACTCAAAGTAAATAAACAAACTCAATTTAACACACATCAACATTGGCAGAATGTGCATTTATATTAACATCCAGTATAATTATCCCATAATTCTACTATTAACTGTTTTATCATGATTGTAATACAGATCAGCATCTCAATGCATTCTTAATCTAAATTACTATAATTGTATGTAGTGTGTAGACCTCTACAATCAACCTGATACCCCAAAAGTCTAAATCAATTTTGGGCACAGTTGACCAACCCCTCCCCCCTTTCAGGCACTGATTCTTCTGGTGTCCTTTTCGTCTTCTTCAGATAGCTTTACAGTTCAAAGTGGATGGCCATGATAATGTCCCAATTTCAATGTCTCACCTGAGCCGCCATCACCTTTACCACACATTATTTCTTGTCCATTCGTCAACCAGTATACCAGCAACATAAGAGAAGTTTAGAACAGATTTCTCCCCATGCTCACTCCACGTGGACTCCTATTACACTCCTGAGAAAAGACATGAGAGAAAAGTAGTTGATAGCTTAGATCGGAAGCTGTACATTGGTTGCTGGCTCGGACTCATTTCTCTCTGTAGAAGTGGTGCGGACAGGGCCGTATTAAACGCCTTTGTCACTCTTCTTCAGCCAGTTAGAGGGGGTTTGAGGTACACACACTGTTCATTCCAATTATCTCTTCAATGCATTAAGATACTGTCTGATGTCACTTTTATGATAACCTCGAGAGGACAGATCAGAACAGTTTAGTTCAGTTCATTAACTATATGACAAATGATTACTTAATAATACAAATATCTAAACTTATGTCAAAGAGAATAACAACACATTCTATTGAAACTATTCTTTCAAATTGGCTTATATTCCCCATCACACTGTCAACTTCATTGCAGAGCCACAAGATCAGGAAGTTAGACCTATAACCCATCGGGAACAGAACAGAACAAACAACACAACAATACACTCCTTCACATATCACTCCATACACTCCTACACATCACTCAAGGTGTGTAAACTTCAATCCAAAACCTCAGAGGACTGTTCCCTCCCCCCATTTTGACACATACAGTGAGGGAAAAAAGTATTTGATCCCCTGCTGATTTTGTACATTTGCCCACTGACAAAGAAATGATCAGTCTATAATTTTAATGGTAGGTTTATTTGAATAGTGAGAGACAGAATAACAACAAAAAAATCCAGACAAACGCATGTCAAAAATGTTATTAATTGATTTGCATTTTAATGAGGGAAATAAGTATTTGACCCCCTCTCAATCAGAAAGATTTCTGGCTCCCAGGTGTCTTTTATACAGGTAACGAGCTGAGATTAGGAGCACACTCTTAAAGGGAGTGCTCCTAATCTCAGCTTGTTACCTGTATAAAAGACACCTGTCCACAGAAGCAATCAATCAATCAGATTCCAAACTCTCCACCATGGCCAAGACCAAAGAGCTCTCCAAGGATGTCAGGGACAATATTGTAGACCTACACAATGCTGGAATGGGCTACAAGACCATCGCCAAGCAGCTTGGTGAGAAGGTGACAACATTTGGTGCGATTATTCGCAAATGGAAGAAACACAAAAGAACTGTCAATATCCCTCGGCCTGGGGCTCCATGCAAGATCTCACCTTGTGGAGTTGCAATGATCATGAGAACGGTGAGGAATCAGCCCAGAACTACACGGGAGGATCTTGTCAATGATCTCAAGGCAGCTGGGACCATAGTCGCCAAGAAAACAATTGGTAACACACTACGCCGTGAAAGACTGAAATCCTGCAGCGCCCGCAATGTCCCCCTGCTCAAGAAAGCACATATACATGCCCGTCTGAAGTTTGCCAATGAACATCTGAATGATTCAGAGGACAACTGGGTGAAAGTGTTGTGGTCAGATGAGACCAAAATGGAGCTCTTTGGCATCAACTCAACTCGCTGTGTTTGGAGGAGGAGGAATGCTGCCTATGACCTCAAGAACACCATCCCCACCGTCAAACATGGAGGTGGAAACATTATGCTTTGGGGGTGTTTTCTGCTAAGGGAACAGGACAGCTTTACTGCATCAAAGGGACGATGGACGGGGCCATGTACTGTCAAATCTTGCGTGAGAACCTCCTTCCCTAAGCCAGGGCATTGAAAATGGGTCGTGGATGGGTATTCCAGCATGACAGACCCAAAACACACGGCCAAGGCAACAAAGGAGTGGCTCAAGAAGAAGCACATTAAGGTCCTGGAGTGGCCTAGCCAGTCTCCAGACCTTAATCCCATAGAAAATCTATGGAGGGAGCTGAAGGTTCGAGTTGCCAAACGTCAGCCTCGAAACCTTAATGACTTGGAGAAGATCTGCAAAGAGGAGTGGGACAAAATCCCTCCTGAGATGTGTGCAAACCTGGTGGCCAACTACAAGAAACGTCTGACCTCTGTGATTGCCAACAAGGGTTTTGCCACCAAGTACTAAGTCATGTTTTGCAGAGGGGTCAAATACTTATTTCCCTCATTAAAATGCAAATCAATTTATAACATTTTTGACATGCGTTTTTCTGGATTTTTTTGTTGTTATTCTGTCTCTCACTGTTCAAATAAACCTACCATTAAAATTATAGACTGATAATTTCTTTGTCAGTGAGCAAACGTAGAAAATAAGCAGGGGATCAAATACTTTTTCCCTCACTGTAACTCTCCATGTGAGTAATGTGTGAAATGAATTGTTTCTTAGTATATTAGACAAATGAAAGAAAAACAGTCAAATATTTCATACATGTTGTATCCCGGGTTTCCCGCACATGTCTTTTATCAAAATAATTAATGTGTTTAATTAAAACTCAGAAAAGAAAAACTTCAGAAAATTCCATGTGTGTGCGTGCCCCTTTAAGATACCTTGGCAGTAAGACAAATGGAAAACTCACTAATCCCAAAGGAAATAGAACACACAAATCAAACATAGTATTTTAAAAACACCAACAAATAGTCATAACAAGTGTGTTGCGTGTGGGTATTTGAAAACCTTAAGGTAAAAACAAACAAAAAAGGGCCAGGCCTTATTAAATTTGATAGTTTACATCCTCAATCTCACTGACTCTCCCCAAGATTATAGCCCCGGTAAACATTTCAAAGAGAGACAATGAAACCCCCATTCTCCCAGAAAAAAGAAAAAAAAAACATTTCGTTAGCATTCATTATACTACACCGATTCGGCAAGCCGAAAGATTGAACTACAAACAAACCTGATAATCATGATAAGTCCACTGTACTCCCTCAAATCATTAATCATTAGTTTTAATCTTCCTCAATGTTTATATGTGCTTAATTTAACATGCGCTACCTTTAGATACAATTATCCTGGTATCATTACTAGACCAATGTCCAACAAATATGTGATAGCTGTTTGATTGTTCCTGTTACCCGTCTAAATGTAATCATTTTTCCTGTCGCAAATGTAGTACATTTCTCAGCGTAAGGAATCAGTGATATTTCATCTCAGGCGTTTAATAAAAAGTTGTTAGAGACGTGTTCTCCTATGTCTCCTTTAACATGCATACTGTAGGGGACTATCATCAGTCCCGGGAAGGAAGAATCCTACTCAAAACACATCAGATAAAACAGTGTTTAATTAAGTGATATTGACACCAAAAATAAACAATAAACAAACCCATAACCCCTTTCCAGTAATCTAATCATTTCAACCTGTTCCATAAAGTTAGTAAAAATATAAACCTGTTGTTTAACAAATCAACAACCTTTAAAAAAATTGGTGTTGTCTCATCAGCGTAATAGTCAAAATGAACTGTTTCCCACTCTTAGCTATGATGTTGGCGTGTCCAAAAGGTCAATACTGTTCAGCTTGTACGTTAATGATCTGCCTTCTGTCTGTACTGGGTCTGAAGTTCCAATTAATGCAGATGATACAGTGATATATGTATGCAAAGAGTAAACAACAAGCTACACAAGAACTCACTACCGTAATGGTCCAGGTGACAAAGTGGCTCAGGGACTCATGTTTGCATCTCAATGTAAAAAAACAGTCTGCATGTTCCTCGCAAAGAGGACAACTGATGCTACTGAGCCAGATGTCTATGTGTCAGGGGAAAAGCTTCAGGTGGTATCTGATTTTAAGTACCACGGCATCATACTTGATTCCAACCTCTGTTTTAAAACCTGTTGGGGATAGGGGGCAGTATTGAGAATTTTGAAAAAAATATGTGCCCATTTTTAACTGCCTCCTACACCAACTCAGAAGCTAGGATATGCATACTATTAACAGATTTGGATAGAAAACACTCTGAATTTTCTAAAACTGTTTGAATGGTGTCTGTAAGTATAACAGAACTCATATGGCAGTCAAAACCCTGAGACAATTTCTAACAGGAAGTGTGTATCTGATGTTGAATTACTTTTAAGCCTATGCCATTGAAACACACAGGGACGTATTAATCATTGAGCACTTCCTATGGCTTCCACTAGATGTCACCAGTCTTTACAAAGTGGTTTGAGTCTTCTACTGTGAAAACTGACCGAACAAGAGACTTGGAACATTGGTCATAAGCGGATGGCCGATACAACTCTGTTGGGTACTCTCGTTCCAATACGTTTTAAAAGAGAATGCAATCGTCCGCCTTGAATATTATTGAAGTTCTGATTGAAAAAGGCCCTAATGATTTATACTATACAACGTTTGACATGTTTGAACGAACGTAAATATTTTTTTTCCCTCTTTGATGAAGACAAGTCCGGCGGGTGTTGTTCATGTTTTTGAGTAGCCTACAGGACGCGCTAACAACACGGAGCTTTTTGGACATAAATTATGAGCTTTTTCGAACAAAACTACATTTGTTATGGACCTGGGATTTCTGGAAGTGCCTTCTGATGAAGATAATCAAAGGTAAGGGATCATTTACATAGTATTTTTGATTTTAGATCTCTCCAACATGGCGCTTAGTCTGTATCGCAAAGCCTATTTTTCTGGGCGCAGTACTCAGATTATTGCAAAGTGTGATTTCCCAGTAAAGTTATTTTTAAATCTGGCAATGCGGTTGCGTTCAAGAGATGTTAATCTATAATTCTTTGAATGACAATATAATATTTTACCAATGTTTTCAAATAGTAATTATTTAATTTGTTGTGCTGATTGACTGGCGGTATTGGAGGGAAAATATTTCCTCAACATCAACGCCATAGTAAAACGCTGTTTTTGGATATAAATATGAACTTGATAGAACAAAAAATGCATGTATTGTCTAACATAATGTCCTAGGAGTGTCATCTGATGAAGATTGTCAAAGGTTAGTGCATAATTTTAGCTGGTTTTCTGCTTTTGGTGACGCCTGTCTTTGCATTGACAAAACATTACACACAGCTATTTTCAATGTACTGTCCTAACATAATCTAACTTTATGCTTTCGCCGTAAAGCCTTTTTGAAATCGGACAACGTGGTTAGATTAAGGAGATGTTTATCTTTCAAAGGGTGTAAGATAGTTGTATGTTTGAGAAATTTGAATTATGACATTTCATTGTTTTCAAATTTGGCGCCCTTGATATTTCACCTGCTGTTGATAGGGTGTACCAGGGGTGGGACGCTTGCGTCCCACGTTCCCAGACAGGTTAAAAAGCAAATGAAAAAGGTAACTCAAATAACCAAATTCATCCTAGCTAATTTCCAAAACATATGAAATTGTTAAGCATATGTTACTATCCAAACTTCAGATTAAGACTCATTTCCATATTCACTCAACTCTCATATCAAAGTCACACAATGCTATTCTCAAACATACCTAATCAATTAGTTGTTTTTTAACAATATTTTAAGCTGCAGGAATATTTTATAATTTCTATCTCATGGTTAGTTCCTAGGATAATGCAACTCATACATTTACATCTCCTAATACTTCTAAAATGGAGTACAGGTTTAAAACAATTACAGGTGCACCTTACTATCTTATACTATATCATAAAGGGTCTTAACTAGTTCACACAGATTCTGGATGTTTTAACCTCTTGGGGCTAGGTGGGACGCTAGCGTGCCACCTGTGGTGCACTCCATCAACAGCAGGTGCATTTCAAGAGCGGCAAATTTGAATCCAAATAAATGTCAAAATTCAAATTTTTCAAAAATACAACTATGTTACACCATTTGAAAGATAAACATCTCCTTAATCTAACCACGTTTTACGATTTCAAAAAGGTTTTACGGCGAAAGCATAAATTTAGAGTATGTTAGGACAGTACATTTACAAGAGTTGTGTGTAATGTTTTGTCAAGTCAAAGACAGGGTCACCAAAACCATAAAACCAGCTAAAATGATACACTAACCTTTTACAATCTCCATCAGATGACACTCCTAGGACATTATGTTAGACAATGCATGCATTTTTAGTTCTATCAAGTTCATATTTATATACAAAAACAGCGTTTTACTATGGCATTGATGTTGAGGAAATCGTTTCCCTCCAATAACCGGCAGTCAAGTCAGCGTCAGAAATTAAATAATTAAAATTAGAAAACATTGTTAAAATATTATATTGTCATTTAAAGAATTATAGATTTACATCTTTTGAACGCAATCAACTTGCCAGATTTAAAAATAACCTTACTGGGAAATCACACTTTGCAATAATCTGAGCACTGTGCCCAGAAAAATACGCGTTGCGATACAGACTAGACGTCATGTTGGGGAGATCTAAAATCGAAAATACTATGTAAATAATCCATTACCTTTGATTCTCTTCATCAGATGTCACTTCCAGGTATCACAGGTCCATAACGAATGTAGTTTTGTTCAAAAAAGCTCATCATTTATGTCCAAAAATCTCCGTCTCGTTAGCACATGATGTAAGCCAGCCGGACTTCTCGTCATGAACGAGGGGAAAAAATATATTTCCGTTCGTTCAAACATGTCAAACGTTGTATAGCATAAATCATTAGGGCCTTTTTTAACCAGAACATGAATAATATTCAAGGTGGACGAATGCATAGCCTTTTATAACGTATTGGAACGAGGGTACCCAACATGAAGTAGCGCGCCAGGTGTCTAATGGGACATCACCGTTCCATGGCTCTTGTTCGGTCAGATCTCCCTCCAGAAGACTCAAAACACTTTGTAAAGGCTGGTGACATCTAGTGGAAGCAATAGGAAGTGCCAAAATATTCCTAAACCCCTGTGTCTTTCAATGGGATAGCTTTAAAGTCAATACAACACATCAGGTATCCACTTCCTGTCAGAAAATGTCTCAGGGTTTTGCCTGCCAAATGAGTTCTGTTATACTCACAGACACCATTCAAACAGTTTTGGAAACTTTAGAGTGTTTTCTATCCATATATAATAAGTATATGCATATTCTAGTTACTGGGTAGGATTAGTAACCAGATTAAATCGGGTACATTTTTTTTATCCAGACGTGCAAATGCTGCCCCCTAGACCCAACAGGTTAACATTAAATGGCCAAAACTAGTTCACACAGATTCTAGATATGTAACGCTAAATTATCAAACCCAGGGCATACATGGCTAGCACATTTAAAATAATCACTTCTGAGGATCACTTAGACACTTTTCAGAATGAGGTCCTTCTTCCAAAAGGGTTTCACCTGGTACCGTGAAAGGTTCTGTGCTTCACACAGAACCTAAGTGTCTTTGAGTCGACTAACTCTCAGATCATCCTCCACTGACTCAGCCCTGTTTACGCCTCCAAGGTGCCCCCCTCACACAGGAATACACACTCAGAGCCTACGTAACAGAGGCTTTTCTTAAAAACTCGACTTTGCGTGTTTCTCTCACCTCTTTATTTTTTGAAAACTAAGTTCGAGATGTGATATCCACTCGGCTCGCTGCCTCTCAGATCAAAGGTGGGTCCATCTGCTTCGTTTCTGAAGTTTGGTCTCCCTGTGATGCCAAGTTTGAGGGATCCCTTGTGCACTATTTACCCAGGTCATCAGGAGTGGTCACCAAGTGAAGATTCACATCCCATCCTCGTCGCCATATGTGGTGGTCAATTTCTTTACTATCAAATGAGGAGAGACAAACTTATCACACAAGTCAGAATTATACTTAAACTAAATCTTTAATCACTTATTAATAAGGAAGCAGGTCAACACAACTCACACATATAAAGTGAATCGATTGAGTGCGCTACGATTATGGCTGGTCATGGCTGGTCGACGATTCACGCTCAGATGATTCATTGAGAGCCCCGAGACAAAAGTACAAAGGTATTTTATAGCCAAGATACACCCCTTTCAACCTACATGACGAACAACAGATATATAGAATGGGTCACAAGGTTAAGATTTGTATGAAAGATACCTATAATACATAGCAGACAGTATCTGCTGTGTCAACAGTTTTCATTGTGTAGAGACCAGTGTCTGGCCCCGTATTGAACAGAAACATTAACTCATGCTCTGGAATGCTCTTTAGGTTTTATCACCCAAAAGACATCGTAAATCTTCTGCCAGTGTTATCTCCCAGAGGCCCATCCTCAGTAGAACACACAAACAATAGTTAAGAATACTCTATTCTGTTGCATAAAACAACCATTTGATGCAATAAGAGTATTATAACATAATCTTGCAATTTTTCCACCATACAATCACATTACATGAAATAGTTTAGTTAAGAGCTAAGAGCTATACCTATAGAGGGCAGCAGAGTTTTTTAGAAAGTAGACTCTGCTACCAATGACTCACTGAACAAACTCATTGTGCTGGTGAAGTGATTATAATCTCACTCACTCTGTCTCTGTCTCTGTCTTTGTCTCCCTCTCTCCCTCTCTCTCCCTCTCTTACCCTCCCTCCCTCCCTCCCTCCCTCCCTCCCTCCCTCCCTCCCTCCCTCCCTCCCTCCCTCCCTCCCTCCCTCCCTCCCTCCCTCCCTCCCTCCCTCCCTCCCTTGCCATAGGGAATGTTCTGCTCATCAGGGACTAGCTGATTGATTCTGACATTTCCGCAGCCTGATCATTGACAATTTCCTCCTGTCCTGAATATAAACGTGTGTAAATGTCTCTCTGAGCATTTATATTTGACTGAGTAAGAGTGTGTGTGCATAGTGTGTGCATGTGTCTGACAGACAAAAATAACAACACAGAGATGCTTACATGACCATTCACAGTATACACACACACGCACACACCAACCTCCAATTCAGCAGAAGCAATAGTAGGCTGTCAATCTGTCAGTGTTAAATCCAAATGTACTCCCTGCATCATTTCAGAAAGAGAACAGTGGAATGGCTAGGCTACTGTATGGACATACAGCACAATACCTGTATATTTGCACAGCTTTTCTGAGTATAAACAGACATATTAATGATCATGATCATCACTACTTGGCGCTTGCAATGCCAAGGTTGTGGGTTTGATTCCCACGGGGGACCAGTACGAAAAAAACGTATGAAAATGTTTGCACTCACTACTGTAAGTCGCTCTGGATAAGAGTGTCTGCTAAATGACTAAAATGTCAAATGTACTTAACTGGTAGGCAGCTGTTGTTACTCTATCCACAGAATGATGTCATAATGAGTTTACCAGATTGCCTTGCGCAACTAACACACGTTAGTTTGCAATTTCATTATGTAAAAACTGGTGCAAAAACCTTTCCAGCCCTAACGCCAGATTCGGGAATTTACCTGTCTTATATCAGCTCGCTTGTACTCAGATGATAGGGGGGGAAATATCTGAGGTGTGTCCTTAAAAACATGATCCAAAGTGCTAATATCAGGCAGCGCTGATGTTGATATTTAAGACCAACCAAAAGCTGTCCAGCCATGATGCACACTGCCCATATGCGCATTGAACAAGAGTAGCCTAATGTGCTTTTAGTGCCTGCATACGTATTTAGAAACATAAACTCATGTTTTTTCCCCATTTCGTTTTATTTGGTTAAAAACCAAGCATAGCCTCCCCTCATCTTAATGAAGGCCAATGACTGGAACAAATTACAAAAATCACTGAAGCTGGAGACATATCTCCCTCACTAACTTTAAGCATCAGCTGTCAGAGCAGCTTACTGATCATTGCACCTGTACATTGCCCATCTGTAAATAGCCCACCCAACTACCTCATCCCCATATTGTTATTTTAATTTATTTTGCTCCTTTGGACCCCAGTATCTCTACCTGCACATTCATCTTCTGCACATCTATCACCCCAGTGTTTAATTGCTAAATTGTAATTATTTTGCCACTATGGCCTATTTATTGCCTTACCTCCCTAATCTTACTACATTTGCACACACTGTATATAGACTTTTCTATTGTGTACATTTGTTTATCCCATGTGTAACTCTATGTTGTTTGTGTCGCACTGTTTTGCTCTATCTTGGCCAGGTTGCAGTTATAAATGAGATCTTGTTCTCAACTGGCCTACCTGGTTAAATAAAGGTGAAATAAAAATGTAAAAAAGGCCTTTTGCTGTCCTTCCCAATGCAATCCCGAAGTAGTCAAGACTGTCGATAAAGGGTTTGGCTCCTGAGACAGCTTGGAAATAAATCATAATCGCCAAACCTTTATTAAAATATAAACTTTGAGTGAAGTAAAACAGTGAGCTGACATTCTCTTTTTATCTATGCATTGCAGGCAGGCCCACATTATTTTAACCATGCAGGTACTGTTTTGGACATGCGTAAAACCCTCTCCATGATGTAGGCTACCTGTCCCCTCTCCATGATGTAGGCTACCTGTCCCCTCTCCATGATGTAGGCTACCTGTCCCCTCTCCATGATGTAGGCTACCTGTCCCCTCTCCATGATGTAGGCTACCTGTCCCCTCTCCATGATGTAGGCTACCTGTCCCCTCTCCATGATGTAGGCTACGTGACCATGACCATCATGAAACCTCGGTGAATACCAGCGAACCTCGTATTTAGAAGTTATCTGTAATCTATAAACCTGTATTGCTTGTTTTCCGTTTCATATGTTCAAAACCCAAGCCCTCTCTTAGGCCTACTATAACAAAGGCTGGTTCAACAGCAATGTGTGTCTTTTTTATCCTAGTGGTTTTTGATATCATTATATTTTAAATATATTTATTGTTGTAAACACATTTTTACTTGTGTGTCATTACATTTTATTACAACCACACTTATTAGAATGACTCACCTTCCCGGTTTTATTGTGACAACGTCCGTGGCGCGTTTGCAATTTAACTTCTGGAGATGTGTAAATGCGATCTGATCTGTAAAATGGTTCCGATCATGTTCATAAAACAGGCCTATTTGGGAGCAGAATAACCATGAGTAGACATTCTCCCTTTCTATTTATATTGGATCTTTGTCCAGCTACTGTGAAAAGTTTGGAAGTGCGTAAAACCCTCCATAGTCTGCGTTGTTTTAATAAAGTCAGCAAAAAAAGAAACGTCCTCTCACTGTCAACTGCGTTTATTTTCAGCAAACTTAACATGTGTAAATATTTGTCATGTCAGGAGGAGCTTGCATTAAGGGTACCACATGAGGGAAATCCAAATCAATCCCGCTCCAGAGTACAGGCCTCGGTGTAACGCTCATTCCTTGGACGATAAGCGCGAATCTGACCATCACCCCTGGTGAGAAAAAACCGCGACTCATCAGTGAAGAGCACTTTTTGCCAGTCCTGTCTGGTCCAGCGATGGGGGGTTTGTGCCCATAGGCGACATTGTTGCCGGTGATGTCTGGTGAGAACCTACCTTTTGTGGACAGTCTGAGCACTGATGGAGGGATTGTGCGTTCCTGGTGTAACTCGGGCAGTTGTTGTTGCCATCCTGTACCTGTCCCGCAGGTGTGATGTTCGGATGTACCAATCCTGTGCAGGTGTTGTTACACGTGGTCTGCCGCTGCGAGGACGATCAGCTGTCCGTTCTGTCTCCCTGTAGCGCTGTCTTAGGCGTCTCACAGTACGGACATTTGCAATTTATTGCCCTGGCCACATTTACAGTCCTCATGCCTCCTTGCAGCATGCCTAAGGCACGTTCACGCATATGAGCAGGGACCCTGGGCATCTTTCTTTTGGTGTTTTTCAGAGTCAGTAGAAAGGCCTCTTTAGTGTCCTAAGTTTTCATAACCGTCACTTTAATTGCCTACCGTCTGTAAGCTGTTAGTGTCTTAACAACCGTTCCACAGGTGCATGTTCATTAATTGTTTATGGTTCATTGAACAAGCATGGGAAACACTGTTTAAACACTTTCCAATGAAGATCTGTGAAGTTATTTGGATTTTTACACATTATCTTTGAAAGACAGGGTCCTGAAAAAGGGACGTTTCTTTTTTTGCTGAGTTTAGTATATGCCACAGGGAGAAATGATTGTGCTTGTAAGTGTGACATAGCCTATTTAAAACAAATTGCTGTTTCGTTTTGGTTAGAATTTGATTAGAATTATTCGTTCTCTTTTTAGCTCTTATCAAAAATGAATTTAATCTCGCTTATTGACAAGCCCCTATATTTGTGTGAATACTATTGAAGCCATGCAGTTAGAACAATATGGACTGCAAATTGGTTCAAGTTAACATATTTAGCAAAGATTAAAATACCGTAAATACACAACTTAAAGCAACCATATATTTAACCATGGAGCACGTTCTGATTGGCCAGTGAGGAGCCAAGCCTCGACATACCCACAATTTGTTAATTTCTAAAACCCCAGCCCTATCACGCCAATGCGTGATAGGGCATCTCACACACCCCTGAACCTATAGCAGCTACCGACTGGGCTTAGATTTACCATTGCGTTAGGTTTGTTCAAATAGAGCCCTGGGTCTTATTCCAGTGCTGGCTGGGAGCTAATGCTGTGGGTTGGGTGTTAATACAATGTATCAAAGGCAGAGTAGCTTAACTTCAAAATCAATGTGTCTGTGTGTTCGTGCTACATGAATGTGACTTCCTGCTCCAGTCTCAAATCGACTACGTCCTGCCTCCAGCCATACATTGTAGAGCAGGACAGGTCAGTAGAGTCTAGAGTTGGTGCTACGGTATGGACTGACTTCTCTCTCTCAATTTCAATTTCAATTCAAGGGGCTTTATTGGCATGGGAAACATATGTTTACATTGCCAAAGCAAGTGAAATAGATAATAATCAAAAGTGAAATAAACTGTAAAAAATGAACAGTAAACATGACACTCACAAAAGTTCCAAAAGAATAAAGGCATTTAAAATGTCATATTATGTTTATATACAGTCTTGTAATGATGTGCAAATAGTTAAATTACAAAAGAGAAAATAAATTGTATTTACAATGGTGTTTGTTCTTAACTCGTTGCCCTTTTCTTGTGGCAACAGGTATTTCACCCAATAGATATGGGGGTTTATCAAAATTGGATTCGTTTTCGAATTCTTTGTGTGGGTCTGTGTAATCTGAGGGAAATATGTGTCTCTAATATGGTCATACATTTGGCAGGAGGTTAGGAAGTGCAGCTCAGTTTCCACCTCATTTTGTCTCCAGATTAATTTCTCTGTAGGTGATGGCTTTATTATGGAAGGTTTGAGAATCGCTTCCTTTTAGGTGGTTGTAGAATTTAACAGCTCTTTTCTGGATTTTGATAATTAGTCGGTATCGGGCTAATTCTGCTCTGCGTGCATTATTTGGTGTTTTACGTTGTACATGGGGGATATTTTTGCAGAATTCTGCATGAGTCTCAATTTGGTGTTTGTCCCATTTTGTGAATTCTTGGTTGGTGAGCGGACCCCAGACCTCACAACCATGAAGGGTAATTGGTTGTGTAACTGATTCAAGTATATTTAGCCAGATCCTAATTGGGATGTCAAATGTTATGTTCCTTTTGATGGTGTAGAAGGCCCTTCTTGCCTTGTCTCTCAGATCGTTCACAGCTTTGTGGAAGTTACCTGTGGCGCTGATGTTAAGGCCGAGGTATGTATAGTTTTTTGTGTGCTCTAGGGCAACGGTGTCTAGATGGAACACCAGGTCTGACAGAATCTGTGCAGAAGATCTAGCTGCTGCTGTAGGCCCTCCTTGGTTGGGGACAGCACCAGATAATCAGCAAACAGTAGACATTTGATTCTAGTAGGGTGAGGCCGGGTACTGCAGACTGTTCTAGTGCCCTCGTCAATTCGTTGATATATATGTTGAAGAGGGTGGGGCTTAAGCTGAATCCCTGTCTCACCCCTGGCCCTGTGGAAAGAAATGTGTGTGTTTTTGCCAATCCATGTTTGTGTACATGGATTTTATAATGTATGTTTTCCCCCTAACACCACTTTACATCAATTTGTATAGCAGACCCTCATGCCAAATAGAGTCTAAAGCTTTTTTTAAATCAACGAAGCATGAGAAGACTTTTCCTTTGTTTTGGTTTGTTTGTCAATTATGGTGTGCAGGGTGAATATGTGGTCTGTCATACGGTAATTTGGTAAAAAGCCAATTTGACATTTGCTCAGTACATTGTTTTTGCTGAGGAAATGTACAAGTCTGCTGTTATCGATGATAATGCAGAGGATTTTCCCAAGGTTGCTGTTGACGCATATCCCCCAGTAGTTATTGGGGTCAAATTTGTCTCCACTTTTGTGGATTGGGGTGATCAGTCCTTGGTTCCAAATATTGAGAAAGATGCCAGAGCTGAGGATGATGTTAAAGAGTTTAAGTATAGCCAATTGGAATTTGTGGGAAAAAGCAGGAGCTGATACAAAAAAAACGCTGGTTGACTTGACAAAGAAGACAAACTGGCAACAGACAAACAGAGAACACAGGTATAAATACACAGGGGATAATGGGGAAGATGGGCAACACCTGGAGGGAGGTGGAGACAATCACAAAGACAGGTGAAACAGATCAGGGTGTGACAGGTATAGCATGGACTACACTGTAAAACCAATTGTTTAGGATCTGAACACAAAACTAAACACTTTTCAGTAACACTTTTTAAACACGTCAAGGCATTTAGAATTTCCATAAAAATGGATCACAGTCTTTAGATTGGAAATTCCAGAACATGTTTATTGCTGTAACACTTTTTAAACACATGAACATGTTTATTCAGCACAAGGCATTTAGGTTTTAAACACTACTGTATGGTGTAAAGCCAGATTTGAATATTTCCAAGCAATCCTTTCGAGTGAATGTGAGAGATACCCACCCATGACTGCTTTTCTTAGTTTCTTAGTTACAGAGACATGGTTGTTGCATTCAAAAACTCATATTCATTAAGCCTTCACCAACTGACGCTAAGAGAATGTGAATCAATAAAAAGTAAACCCTTTATGACCACATATTATACATGTCATGAGGCCTTTAGTTATGGCTTAGTTATCCTTGACATTGTGGTCTGAAAATCCTCATGAGCCACATCAGCCCAGCAAGTCACACTACGCTAGTTTGTGAAGTGAATAAGTAATTCATATCGGAATCCAGCCAGAGGGAGGATATCCAACAATTGGAATATTTTAGCATCCCTAACCTGCAGAATGACTGCTGTGGTGAAAGACTTAATAAACAAGACTACCTAAACTGGAACAACCATCTCAGTAACAGGTGCAATAAGTCCAACTCCTTACAGATTGGATTAGTTTAGACGATAGGAAAGTAAACACTAATGTTTAAAATCTGAACACTTAAGAGATATATTGTGTTTTCCTGGTTGGAAACTGACTGGAAAAGCTGACTATTTAATCTTGCATTAAGAACACTTATTGACAAATCTAAATGCCTAATGTTTATGTTTAAACACTGACATTAAAGTTATAAACATGACATGTGTTCTATGGTTTTAGATTGTACTTTATTCTGTAGCCTACTGGTGCTATGGACTACTTGGCCATTCAGATTCCTCCACCCCATATACAGTAACATTCTCCACAGATGATTCACTGAGAACGTCTGCTTCAGTAAGACATTTATACCCTCTGACATCTATACCCTCAGAGACATCTATACCCTCAGAGACATCTATACTCTCAGAGACATCTATACCCTCAGAGACATCTATACTCTCAGAGACATCTATACTCTCAGAGACATCTATACCCTCAGAGACATCTATACTCTCAGAGACATCTATACTCTCAGAGACATCTATACCCTCAGAGACATCTATACTCTCAGAGACATCTATACCCTCAGAGACATCTATACCCTCAGAGACATCTATACTCTCAGAGACATCTATACTCTCAGAGACATCTATACCCTCAGAGACATCTATACTCTCAGAGACATCTATACTCTCAGAGGTGCAGGGGCATCAAATCAGTAGTATTCAAAAACACATTAAAGCAACATTTATGAAATTTGCCTGAGTTCTGGGCTGGCGCTGAAAAGAGGGCAATCTCAGTCACTTATGCAGAGCTTCTATGTCATCCATGTTTTTAATTGCGATGGGATCTCAGCTTTAAAGGCATTGTCTTATATCTCTACCATGTAAAGTAGAATGATAAAAACTATTGGATTTGGAGAGGGAAACAAATAAAATGAACTACCTGGGGGCACTGCCCTGATGCTATCTGGTATCGTTGGAAAAATAGCCTTTTCAAATTCTCAAATCACAATAATGTATTTATATTTGGAAAGTATTCAGACCCCTTGACCTTTTCCACATTTTGTTATGTTACAGCCTTATTCTAAAATGTATTAAATATATTTTTCCCTCATTAATCTACTCACAATACCCAAAGCAAAAACAATTATAATAATAATACCTTATTTACATAAGTATTCAGACCCTTTGCTATGAGACTTGAAATTGAGCTTAGGTGCATCCTGTTTCCATTGATCATCCTTGAGATGTCTCTACAATTTGATTGGAGTCCACCTGTGGTCAATTCAATTGATTGGACATGATTTGGAAAGGCACACACCTGTCTATATAAGGTCCCACAGTTGACAATGCAGTAAAAGGCACATGACAGCCCGCTTGGAGTTTGCCAAAAGGCACCTAAAGACTCAGACCATGAGAAACAATATTCTCTGATCTGATGAAACCAAGATTGAACTCTTTGGCCTGAATGCCAAGCGTCACGTCTGGAGGAAACCTGGCACCATCCCTACAGTGAAGCATGGTAGTGGCAGCATCAAGCTGTGGGAATGTTTTTCAGCGGCAGAGACTGGGAGACTAGTCAGGATCAAGGGAAAGATGAACGGAACAAAGTACAGAGATCCCTGATGAAAACCTGCTCCAGAGCACTCAGGACCTCAGACTGGGGCGAGGTTTCCAAGAGGACAATTTCCCTAAGCACACAGCCAAGACAATGCAGGAGGGGCTTCAGAACAAGTCTCTGAATGTCCTTGAGAAGTCCAGCCAAAGCATGGGCTTGAACCCGTACGGACTTGAACCCGATTGAACATCTCTGGAGAGACCTGAAAATAGCTGTGCAGTGACGCTCCCCATCCAAGCTGACAGGGCTTGAGTGGATGTGCAAAGAAGAATGTGAGAAACTCCCGAAATATAGGTGTGCCAAGCTTGTAGCGTCATACCCAAGAAGACTCGATGCTGTAATCGCTGCCAAAGGTGCAAACAGAGCACAAATGCAAAAATGCAAACAGAGCACAATGTAAAAATAAAACAGATAAATAAAATTGTGTCTGTAGCTACGTTTCCATCCATTTGGCGAAAGATTTTCATGTAAATGTTCAAAAATCTGCATAAAAACAACATGTGCATTATCCCACCAGAGATGTGATTCCATCAAATTGCTTGTTGCGGATAAAAGGCTGTGTGTGATAACACAGTTCACATAAAGCTTTTGCAGTTTAACTCTCTTTGTCACACCCTGATCTGTTTCACCTGTCTTGTCTCCACCCCCCCTCCAAGTGTCTCCCATTTTCCCCATTATCCCCTGTGCAAATTGTATACCTGCATTTTATGTTTGTCTGTTGCCAGTTTGCCTTCCCTGTAGCTCAGTTGGTAGAGCATGGTGTTTGCAACGCCAGGGTTGTGGGTTCGATTCCCACGGGGGACCAGCACAGAAAAACATTTTTTTTAATGAAATGTATGCATTCACTACTGTAAGTTGCTCTGGATAAGAGCGTCTGCTAAAATGTAAATGTAAAATGTCTTGTCTCGCCAAGCAGTGTGTTTTTCCATACTCCTGTTTCTCTAGTTCCTGTTTTCTAATCCTCCAGGTTCTGACCATTTCTGGCGGCCCCTGAGCCAGCCTGCCGTACCATTCTGCCTGCCCTGACCCCGAGCCTGCCTGCCGTCCTGTACTTATCTGACTCTGACCTGGTTTACGAACTTCTGCTGCCCTGACCCTGAGCCTGCCTGCCGCCCAGTACCTATCGGACTCAGACCTGGTTACGAACCTCTGCCTGTCCTTTACCTGCCCTTTGCCTGCCTCCTGTGGTTTAATAAACTACTCTGTGTATTGAACCTTCTGTCTCCTGTGTCTGTATCTGGGTAAAATCCTGAGTCTGGATTCTCATGTACCGAATAAAAAGTACAAGTTAAATGGGTTTCCATTGCATTCAACTCTATTGATGGTTTTGTCATAACATATGTTCCATTATGCAGCGAATGTGCCCACTCTGGCACGTGCACTCTATCCAACAGCTCTCAGATACAGTGCGGGAAGGCTACAACTACATGATGAGATTATTATGGAAAAAGAGCAAGATTATTTTAATTTGTTTAACAGCAGCCAAGCATCGATAATCACTGGAATGAGACCCTCAATATTTACAGTTGAAGTCGGAAGTTTACATACTTAGGTTGGAGTCATTAAAACTAGTTTTTCAACCACTCCACAAATTTCTTGTTAACAAACTATAGTTTTGGCAAGTCAGTTAGGACATCTACTTTGTGCATGACACAAGTCATTTTTCCAACAATTGTTTACAGACAGATTATTTCACTTATAATTCACTGTATCACAATTCCAGTGGGTCAGAAGTTTACATACACTAAGTTGACTGTGACTTTAAACAGCTTGGAATCCGTCAGGACCAGACGGATTACCAGGACACGTACTCAGAGCATGTGCTGACCAGCTGGCAAGTGTCTTCGCTGATATTTTCAACCTCTCCCTGACCCAGTCTGTAATACCTACATGTTTCAAGCAGACCACATAGCACTCACATCTGTAGCCATGAAATTATTTGAAAGGACGGTCATGGCTCACATAAACACCATCCTCCCAGACACCTTCCAGACACCATCCTCATAGACACCCACTCCAATTTGCATATCACCCCAACAGATCCACAGATGACACAATCTCTATTGCACTACACTCTGCCCTTTCCCACTTGGACAAAAGGAAGACCTACATGAGAATGCTGCTCATTGACTACAGCTCAGCGTCTAACACCATAGTGCCCTCAAAGCTCATCACTAAGCTAATGTCCCTGGGACTGAATACCTCCCTCTGCAAATGGATCCTGGACTTTCTGATGGGACGCCGCCAGGTGGTGAGGGTAGGCAACTACACATCCGCCAAGCTGACCCTCAACACAGAGATGACTGTGTGGCCATGACTGTGTGGCCCCCCCCCCCCCCCCCCCCCCCCCACACACACCCACCCACACACACACACACACACACACACACACACACACACACACACACACACACACACACACACACACACACACACACACACACACACACACACACACACACACACAGCTAGTCACTATACCCCTACCTATCCAGTGATTGGGAGTCCCATAGGGCAGCGCACAATTGGCCGGGTTTGGCCGGAGTAGGCCGTCAATGTAAATAAGAATTTGTTCTTAACTGACTTGCCTAGTTAAATAAAACATTTATAAAAACAATATACAGTACATAGCTACCTCAATTACTTTGTACCCCTGTACATCAACTCGGTACTGGTACTCTCTGTATATAGCCATGTTATTTTCTATTCCCTTCATATAGCCATGTTATTTTTACTCATTATTTTTATTCATTATTCACTGTGTCACTATTTACATTTTTTTTATAAAACATTTATAACATTTAAAACATTTAACTCTGCATTGTTTGAAAAGGATCCATAAGCAAGCATTTCACTGTTCAGTCTACATATGTTGTCTACAAAGCATGTGACAAATTAAATTTGATTCATTTATTTGATTTGATCAAGCTCATCACCATGCACTTTTGACACCATCTGAAGTGTATCATAGCCTATTTCATCTGTAGCCTAATAAACTGTATGCTTTGCCGAGTCGTAGTAGGAGGACCGCACTGCATACTGTATCATCGCATGACTCCAAGTTTACTTCAATATAATGGTTATTATATCAATATTTGGGCATAAAGGCTTTTCCCTGCCATTTTTTATATAATTAATTTTACTGATACAATAAGCACATGCTCTCACAATCTCACATCAGAATTACACGTTTATCCATGTATCTCAAATGTCAAATTTCGAAGTTGTTCCAAATGTCAAATTTCAAAGTGTTTAAGGTAAAGGTTTTCTGCATTAACTGGGTTAAGTTTAGGGATTAACTCTGAAATCTTAAGGTTTGGCATCAACCCCGAATGGTTAATGTAAGGGTTAATGTTTGGGATAGATTTAAAGAAAAAAAAAAAACTAAAAAAAAAACGTTCTATTGCTGGATTCAAACATGCAACTTTTTGCACCAGAGGCAGATGCTTACACCCATCCACCATCCCTGTCCACAGCACCCTAGCAAGGGTTAAGGTATGGGATTGGCTTAAAAAAAAATGGGGGAAAAAAATGAAAAATGAAAATATGAAAAAATCGCCCATCCACTATCCCTGTCCACAATGCCCTAGCAAAACCATAATCTACTTGAAGGTAACAGCGCTCACTGTTGCCCCCTAGTGGTCGGTTTCCATGTAATCTCCCGACGTCCTCAGACGTTGCTGGACGTCTAATATTGACTTCTATCATGGGTGACCTGGCTGACAAAAAGATCCCACCCTGTCTAGCATATTTTGTTTTGTTGATATTTGTAAAGTTTATATAGACAAATTTGCTGTTTCCATCAGGCCTGTTGTGACATTTTTTATGCAAAGTACCGGAAACATGGTTGCAATGTGCCTGTGCGTGTGCGTGTGTGTGCATGTGTGTGTGTGTGTGTGCATGTGTGTGTGTGTGTGTCTGGGTGTATGTGCATGTGTGTGTGTTTGTGTGTAGCACAAACTACACAGGATTATGTTGAAATTCTCACATTTTGAGTGGTAGTGTTTGTACGTTCATGTGTGTGTGTGTGTGTGTGTGTGTGTGTGTGTGTGTGCTTGCTTGCATGTGTGAATGTGTGCACGCACATCCATGCTTGCGTGTGTCTTCCAGCTCACCCCTTAAACCATCACACTGTAACAGATGACATCCTTTATGTGATTGAAATGTCACGGTGCTCTTAGCAAAACAAACAAAATTACTGAATGGATGAATGATATAAAATCAGTAGTTTGTAAAGAGAGCGCTAACAGTGGAATGACCTTTCCTATGTGCATACGCTGTCCACTCTGTGCCTTATTGAGACAACACAAAGAGACATCAAAGAGTTTGAGTAAAAATCACAACATGGAACGCCAACATCTTCACAGCAGGGGCTCTTTATAGAAACACGGTGGCCCTGTGATGGTGTCTGTGTCAACCAGACACCTCCAATAGAGATGTCTCATAACAAACTATTCAATAGCACAGCAAGGAAGTGCACAATGAAGAGATGAACCGTTATTAAATAAATAAAAATGTTGACTTTTTATCTGAAACCAGGGGTAAATAACACTTTAAAAAAAATCTCATGTAGTGATTCTTTGTCTCTGCGACTAATTCATTGCCTGTGACTGATACAAGGAAGAGCAAAGCCACCAGTTCCCTACAGACAGCTAGACAGCCCAGACAGACGCTGGTCCTCCTGAGCCCCTAGAAGAAAACCCAGAGAACTGGGCTGCTTTAGAGGACAATAAAGAAAAAAGAAAAAAGAACAGAGAGAGAGAGAGAAAGCGAGCAAGAGATTGAGAGAGCTACATAGAGAGATGGAGAGATAAGACAGTCAGGGAGGGAGAGCGAGAGGAGAGAGAGAGAGAGAGAGAGAGAGAGAGAGAGAGAGAGAGAGAGAGAGAGAGAGAGAGAGAGAGAGAGAGAGGTCTGCAGTAATATACCAGTATAGTCCAGGTTCAGAGGTAGGTCATCCGGTCTTCATACAGAATGGTCTCTGAAGGTGATCTGGAATCTGAGAGGATTTTCACTTGTCATTTGAAATAGGGAGTTAAAGGGTTAGACTGGAGGGAAAAATACACATTTATTGATAAGTCACGTATCTCTGTTTGTGAGCCACAGTCACAACTGGCTGTTGTGTGTGGTTGAGCATGTTTTTGTGTAGGTTTGTGTTTGTACCTGTAATGTTAGGTAAGTTAAGCTTTTCCATAATAAAACTGATTTATAACATGCTATCTCAGAAAGAGAGAGGGGGAGAAATAGAGAGTGAGAAAGAGATAGAAAGAGAATGAGGAATGGGGAAAGAGGTCAGAAGAGAGAGCCATGGATGAAGAAGATGGAGAGAGGGAGATGTATAGCTAAAGAAAGGGAGGACGGGAAAAGAGGAGGGTGAGAGTGATGGATAAAGAACAGAGAGAGACCTGACTGTTGTGTGTCCATTCAAATTGAAAATGTCTTTCTGTGCTGCAGTTAAGTAATTGCTCTTCACAGAATGAATACAGCAATCACAAGAATCTAAGCAGTCTCTCCTTTAATGCTCCACATTTCTCACAAAGTTAATAATCTCCTTCCATGTTGAAACATTGACTGAATCCCAAATATCTCCCTCTACGCTATATAGTGCACTATTTTTGACCAGTGCCCAGGGCTCCGGTCAAAGGTAGTGCACTATATAGGGAAAAGGGTGCTGTTTGGGACATACACTTAATCTCACAATAAGCGATTACAGAAACTTCTGTGAGCCATTCAGTTAATGCCACTCCCCACTGCGCAGGTATACAGGAAACCAGTCCAATAACCCTACACATTTTTTCCCACATACGTTCATCCTATTTAGAGCGTTGTATACATTGGAATTATTTGTAACCAGGAAAGCTTACCTGAAAGCGATTCAAGGTACCCAGGGTGCCATTTGGGATGCAGGCATGTTCTCCTCCCCATTTAGATCACATTGGTATTATAGAACATTTTGAAAACATTTTGAAAACATTTACATTTATCCGCAGGGTAATTACCGTGATGTCATTGATCTAACATGGTTCTTTCTGAGATATTTGGCTGTGATTGGCTGACACCTCTTTGATTTCCATGTTTCTACATCCTCCTGTTCATCTCCATGGAGAACAGTCAGGAAACAGGTCAAAAATGTCAGTTGTTTAATTAAACCCCTCTTTAAAATTACAATTGGGAATGGAAAGAAACACACACACACACACACACACACACACACACACACACACACACACACACACACACACACTTACATCGGTTTTCTTCACTCAATTCTCTCTTTATCTTTCCCTCTCTGTCTCTCACCTTATTTTTCACGGTCTCTTTCTTGTCTTTCTTTTCTCTCTCTCCCCTATTCTCGGATGTTAGGTATTATTCATAATGTCCCATCTCCCCTCCTCCATATTGTCATGTTTCATCAGTGTGTGTGGAAAGAGACAGAGCATGAAGGAGGGACAGAGAGAGACAGTGAGCTTAATCAGGTAATATTAATTACAGAGAAATGATTTTATAGAATAACATGTGATATCACTTAATCCGGCATAGCCAAAGACACGACAGCAGTGTACACATAACCTGTCTTATCTGGAGAGCCAAGTCTGCCGATGGCGGCCTCTCTCAATAGCAAGGCAATGCTCACTGAGTCTGTACATTGTCAAAGCTTTCCTTAAGTTTGGGGCAGTCACAGTGGTCAGGTATTTTGCCACTGTGTACTCTCTGTTTAAGGCCAAATAGCATTCCAGTTTGCTTAGTTTTTTTGTAAATTCTTCCCAATGTGTCAAGTAATAATCTTTTTGTTTTCTTATGATTTGGTTGGGTCTAATTGTGTTGCTGTCCTGGGGCTCTGTGAGGGTCTGTTTGTGTTTGTAAGCAGAGCCCCAGGACCAGCTTGCTTAGGTTAATCTCTCTGTAGGTGATAGCTTGTTATGGAAAGTTTGGGAATCGCTTCCTTTTAGGTGGTAGTGAAATCTTATGTCTCTTTTCTGTATTTTGATAATTAGCGGGATTCGTCCTAATTCTGCTCTGCATGCAATATTTGGTGTTTTACAGTATGTTGTACATGGAGGATGGATTTGCAGAATTCTGCATGCAGTCTCAATTTGGTGTTTGTCCATTTTGTGCATTCTTGGTTTGTGAGTGGACCCCAGACCTCATAACCATAAAAGGCAATGGGTTGTATAACTGATTCAAGTATTTTTAGCCAGATCCTAATTGGGATGTAAAATGTTACGTTCCTTTTGATGGCATGGGAGGCCCTTCTTGCCTTGTCTCTCAGATCGTTCACAGCTTGAGGTTACCTGTGGTGCTGATGTTTAGGCCAAGGTAAGTGTAGTTTTTTGTGTGCTCTAGGGTAATGGTGTCTAGATGGAATTTGTATTTGTGGTCCTGGCTACTGGATAGTTTTTGGAACACCATTATTTTGGTCTTACTGAGATTTACTGTCAGGGCCCAGGTCTGACAGAATCTGTGCAGAAGATCTAGGTGCTGCTGTAGGCCCTCCTTGGTTGGGGAGAGAATCACCAGATCATCAGCAAATAGTATACATTTGACTTCAGATTCTAGTACTCGCTCTCTCTGTGTCTCTATCTATCAATCCCTCTTAGTGTCTCTGAATTTATTAATTTGGGAACTAACCAAATGATGTGTTTGGCTCAATTCCCAGAACACACCCACAATCTGATACAGAGAAAACTGACTGATAATATATTGCATTTGTTTTATCATCCAGAACATTAGTTGGCGAGACTTGAATTTTGCTAAACAATTCCCTGAATTTCTTCACAAACCGAAAACACCATTATCTACTCAGACAGAGAGACACACACCTCAGTGGGAGACAAACAGATTGATATCACTGCTGAGTTCCCTCCATTAAAATATCAACAAACGAAACTGAGTCTAAAGAGGTCATTCTGACATCCAACTCTGTCCTTGAGCAAGCCAATGCTATTCTCTCTCCTGTGGTCAGACTGTGTGTGTATGCATGTGTGTAAAGGACGTCACACTGCTTGCTTAGCAAGTACCACTTCCTTATAATTATTAGTTAGCGATTGGAACCAGTAATACCTGGAACCAGACACACCAAGACAGTCATGAAGAGGGCACGACAAAGCCTATTCCCCCTCAGGAAACTAAAAAGATTTGGCATGCGTCCTGAGATCCTCAAAAGGTTCTACAGGTGCAACATCGAGAACATCCTGACTGGTTGCATCACCGCCTGGTACGGCAATTGCTCGGTCTCTGACCGCAAGGCACTACAGAGGGTAGTGTGTACGGCCCAGTACATCACCGGGGCTAAGCTGCCTGCCATCCAGGACCTCTACACCAGGCGGTGTCAGAGGAAGGCCCTAAAAATTGTCAAAGACCCCAGCCACCCCAGTCATAGACTGTTCTCTCTACTACCGCATGGCAAGCGGTACCGGACTGCCAAGTCTAGGACAAAAAGGCTTCTCAACAGTTTTTACCCCCAAGCCATAAGACTCCTGAAAAGGTAATCAAATGGCTACCCGGACTATTTGCATTGTGTGCCCCCCCCAAACACCCCCCAACCCCTATTTTTACGCTGTTGCTACTCTCTGTTTATCATATATGCATAGTCACTTCAACTATACATTCATGTACATACTACCTCAATTGGGCCGACCAACCAGTGCTCCCGCACATTGGCTAACCGGTCTATCTGCATTGTGTCCCTCCCACCACCCGCCAACCCCTTTTACACTACTGCTACTCTCTGTTCATCATATATGCATAGTCACTTTAACCATGCACATACTACCTCAATAAGTCTGACTAACCGGTGTCTGTATGTAGCCTCGCTACTGTATATAGCCTGTCTTTTTACTGTTGTTTTATTTCTTTACTTACCTATTGTTCACCAATACCTTCTTTGCACTATTGGTTAGTAAGAATTTCACTCTAAGGTCTACACCTGTTGTATTTGGCGCACGTGACAAATAAACTTCGATTTGATTACCACTTCTTCCCGATTCGGCCCATACCTGGCTCGAACTCGAGATCTCTGCCTTGCTAGCACACGTGACTGCCCTCCTGAAGCGTCTTACCAGTCTATGCCACGCAAAAAGCTAGCTATTTGCTGGCACAAGTGGGGACACTTCAGCCTGAGGATTAAGTTTTACACATCCCCATTTGCTACACGTGCAGTGTGTGTGTGTGTGTGTGTGTGTGTGTGTGTGTGTGTGTGTGTGTGTGTGTGTGTGTGTGTGTGTGTGTGTGTGTGTGTGTGTGTGTGTGTGTGTGTGTGTGTGTGTGTGGTGTGTGTGTGTGTGTGTGTGTGTGTGTGTCTGACTGTGAGTGGTGTGCAGCACAGTGTGGTGTGATGGCCAGGCCCTTTGTTCCTTATACGTTCTTCGTATCCCAGCTGTCAGACACACACACACACACACACACACACACACACACACACACACACACACACACACACACACACACACACACACACACACACACACATCTGAGTTCTCCATTCTCCGCAAACACTCCAGCCCATCTTTGGCTGACAGAACAAAACTCCGGAAGCCCTCACAATTCTGCCCTTCACACTCCACTGGTTTCCAACTGACATTTGGTGGTGAAGAAGCGATTCCTCAGAATTGATTTGAGAGAAAGGGGCTCCGCCTGGGAAAATAGGAAAATCAATGGAGTCTATAGAGCCTGCGGCAGGTATACAGGTAGGCTACACCTCCCTACAACAAAAGGCCAGGGCTACGTCAGAAATGGCACCCTATTCCCTACACTCTTAGAAAAAAGGGCTCCAAAAGGGTTCTGCAGCTGTCCCCATAAGATAACCATTTTGCTTCCAGGTAAAACCCTCTTTGGTTCCAGGTAGAACTCTTTTGGGTTCCATGTTGAACCTTCTGTGGAAAGGGTTCTACATGGAATCCAAAGAGGCTTCTACCTGGAACCAAATGGAGTTCTTTAAAGCGTTCTCCTATGGAGACAGCTGAGGAACCCTTTTTGGTTCTAGACAGCACCTTTTTTTTCTTAGAGTGTAGTGCACTACTTTTGACCAGGACCCATAGGGCTCAGGTCAAAATAAGCATAATGTATAGGGAATGTGATGCCATTAGAGACACAGTCCAAAACAGCGAAAGGCCTGACTACCTCTGTTTGTGATGACTCTGAACATCACACTCTGACGGCATCCCAAGTGGCATCCTATTCCCTATGGGCTCTGGTAAAAAGTAGTGCACTATATAGGGAATAGGGTGCCACTTGGGACACATCCTCAGTTTGCAGGACACATCAACACAACACAGCCCACGGAGAGTAAATCATCTGTGTGTTTATTTCTTTGGGGGCTCTGTCTGTCTGCCCTGAGGGAATAGTCAAACGACGCTAGACACAGGCACGGATGACACACACACGTGCACATGCACACACACACACACACACACACACACACACACACACACACACACACACACACACACACACACACACACACACACACACACACACAGGGCAGTTTATCCAGTCAGTCAGATATATCGTGAGTGCACTTAAAACATCTAGAAATACACAAACATGATGCACCTTGAACCTGCTTCACTAAGCCAGACACACACATCATAGAGGAGCTCTTCAGACACCTATACACACTTACACACCATGAGACCACTTCAGATGGAGCATATCATATTGATGTACAGTGCTTTTGGAAAGTATTCAGATCCCTTGACTTTTTTCAAATGCTGTTACGTTACAGCCTTATTCTAAAATGGATTAAATTAAAAATAATTCCTCAGCAATCTACACACAATACTGCATAATGACAAATGGAAAACAGTTTTTTAGAATTGTTTGCAAATGTATTACAAATAAAAAACAGAAATACCTAATTTACATAAGTATTCAGACCCTTTGCTATGAGCCTCGAAATTGAGCTCAGCTGCTTCCATTGATCATCCTTGAGATGTTTCTACAACTTGATTGGAGTTCACTTGTGGTAAATTCAATTGATTGGACATGATTTGGAAAGGCACACACCTGTCTATATAAGGTCCCAGTTGACAGTGCATGTCAGAGCAAAAACCAAGCCATGAGCTTGAAGGAATTGTCCGTAGATGGATTGTGTCAAGGCACAGATCTGGGGAAGGTTACCAAAAAACATTTCAGCATTGAATGTCCCCAAGAACACAAGTGGCCTCCAATCGGGGAAGAAGGGCCTTGGTCAGGGAGATGACCAAGAACACGATTGTCACTCTGACAGAACTCTAGAGTTCCTATGTGGAGATGGGAGAACCTTCCAGAAGGACAACCATCTCTGCAGCACTCCACCAAACAGGCCTTTATGGTAGAGTGGCTATACGGAAGCCACTCCTCAGTAAAAGGCACATGACAGCCCGCTTGGAGTTTGCCAAAAGGCACCTAAAGACTCAGACCATGTGAAAAAATATTCTCTGATCTGATGAAACCAAGATTGAACTCTTTGGCCTAAATGCCAAGCGTCACGTCTGGAGGAAACCTGGCACCATCCCTACGGTAAATCATGGTGGTGGCAGCATCATGCTGTGGAGATGTTTTCCAGTGGCAGGGACTGGGAGACTAGTCAGGTTTGAGGGAAAGATGAACGAAGCAAAGTACAGAGGGATCCTTGATGAAAACCTGCTCCAGAGTGCTCAGGACCTCAGCCAAGACAACGGAGGAATGGCTTTGGGACAGGTCTCTGAATACCCTTGAGTGGCCCAGCCAGAGCCCGGACTTGAACCCGATCGAACATCTCTAAAGAGACCTGAAAAACGCTGTGCAGCGACACTCCCCATCCAACCTGACAGAGCTTGAGAGGAGCTGCAGAGAAGAATGGGAGAAACTCCCCAAATACAGCTGTGCCAAGCTTGTAGCGTCATACCCAAGAATCCAGGCTGTAATTTCTTCCAAAAGTGCTTCAACAAAGTACTGAGTAAAGGGCCATTTAAAAAAATATATAAGTTAGCAAAAATGTCTGAAAACCTGTTTTGGTTTTGTCATTATGAGTTATTGTGTGTAGATTGATGAGGGGAAAAACCATTTAATCAATTTTAGAATAAGGCTGTAATGCAATGTGGAAACGTCAAAGGGTCTGAATACTTTCTGAAGACACTGTAGATGATGTCAGTAAAAGCATGATCATCATGCATCCCTCTGGTCCAACAAGTTGACCAGATCTCATCTTTTATCAATATTCAACCAAATACACCCATGACCAGAATGTTAAGTCCTAAATCACACTTGTAAATGTAAAATATATGATATAATTATACATCTCATATTCATGCAGCACCCAGGAATTTTTGTTTGATAAAGATGATATATTTACTGATTAAAGTATAATCATTGACTTCTGTTGCGGTTCTAATGACTTGGTCTAATGCAGGGATCATCAACTAGATTCAGCAGTGGGATGTTTTTTTCTTCAGCGGATGGTCAGGATGCCAGAACATAATTACAAATTATTTGTAATTATGTTCTGGTGTTTTCCTGGTGTTTTTACAGTCTTTTATGCCCAGCAATAAAAAATAAAAACTTGGGGTGCCAAATAAAACCAACCATGGGCCAAATTGGGCAACCATGGTTTAATGGCTTCATCCCTGCGAAGAGAAACTATGTCTCAAGGCTGTTTCTCTCACTAATTCTCTGAGTTATACAGAATCATGTGAGTTATTTTAAACCCATATTCGTATTAACTTCCCTCCCTCTCCTCTTCCTGTGTTATGAGATGCATAAAGAAAACTCAAATTCAAAGCAACTCAGAAACTCTGGAGTGAGTAAAAAAAGAAAAGCATACAGGAAGAGACTATGCCAGTGTCCCAAATGGCACCCTATTTCCTATATAGTGCACATCTCTGACCAGAGCCCTATGGGGACAAGGATTCCATTTGGGATGCACACACCCTATGATTATTATGACGGAGGAAAAGAGTAAAAAGCAAAAGCAGGCATGAGATTAACACAGTGAAGTTTTATAGTGTAGCGTAGCATAGACTACTGCTGGGACTGAATTATAAATGAAAGCATTGTGAGATGAAAGAGATTGTGGGTGGCCCTCGCTCGCTGACACCCTCTGAGTACGCCTCTCATGGGAGAGCACAGCATTCTGGGGGAATAAAACATAAACAAAAATGCCCACCGCTGTGGGAAGACGTTATAGTGTACCAGTACTTGCTTAACAGTATAGCTTCCTTCCCTAAGTACCCTGTCCCTTAATGGGCTCAAACCAGGGATCCTCTGCTTTGCAAACATATGTGACCGTCTTCTTGACAACGTGCTATTCAATATGCTATAGAAAAGGTACCAATTCGAGAGCTCGAGTGGAGATATTTCAGTTGCATGACACTGGGAAGCGAAGAGGAAGGGAGAAGAAGCAGGGAAGTAAAGACATGGATAGAAGGAGAGAGAGAACAGACCCCTTTTCATTTGAGAGGGTGACCTAGGGTATTGAACACTGTTACAAACAAACCCAAAAGTTGCATCACAAAGTCTGCAGAGGTAACAATACACACACAAGGAGAGTCCAAAGTAAAGTTTGTGGTGTTAGTGTCTCTCTCTCTCTCTCTCTCTCTCTCTCTCTCTCTCTCTCTCTCTCTCTCTCTCTCTCTCTCTCTCTCTCTCTCTCTCTCTCTCTCTCTCTCTCTCTCTCTCTCTCTCTCTCTCTCTCTCTCTCTCTCTCTCTCTCTCAATTCAATTAGGGGGCTTTATTGGCATGGGAAACATATGTTAACATTGCCAAACCAAGTGCAGTAGATAATATACAAAAGTGAAATGAACAGTAAACATTACACTCATAGAAGTTCCAAAAGAATAAAGACATTACAAATAACGATCTGCAAATGGTTAACGTACAAAAGAGAAAATAAATAAGCATAAATATGGGTTGTATTTACAACGGTGTTTGTTCTTCACTGGTTGACCACCTCATTTTGTGGGCAGTGTGCACATAGCCTGTCTTCTCTGGAGAGCCAGGTCTGCTCTCTTCTTTCCAATATGTCAAGTAATTATCTTTTTGTTTTCTCATGATTTGGTTGGGTCTAATTGTGTTGCTGTCCTGGGGCTCTGTGGGGTCTGTTTCTGTTTGTGAACAGAGCCCCAGGACCAGCTAGCTTAGGGGACTCTTCTCCAGGTTCATCTCTCTGTAGGTGATGGCTTGTTATGGAAGGTTTGGGAATCGCTTCCTTTTAGGTGGTTGTAGAATCTAACGGCTCTTTTCTGGATTTTGATAATTAGTGGGAATCGGCCTAATTCTGCTTTGCATGCATTATTTGGTGTTCTACGTTGTACACAGAGGATATTTTTGCAGAATTCTGCATGCAGAGTCTCAATTTGGTGTTTGTCCCATTTTGTGAATTCTTGGTTGGTGAGCGGACCCCAGACCTCACAACCATAAAGGGCAATGGGTTGTAAATCTGATTGAAGTATTTTTAGCCAGATCCTAATTGGTATGACGAATTTTATGTTCTTTTTGATGGCATAGAATGCCCTTCTTGCCTTGTCTCTCAGATCGTTCACAGCTTTGTGGAAGTTACCTGTGGCGCTGATGTTAAGGCCAAGGTATGTATAGTTTTTTGTGTGCTCTAGGGCAACGGTGTCTAGATGGAATTTGTATTTGTGGACCTGGCGATTGGACTTTTGTTTGGAACACCATTATTTTGGTCTTACTGAGATTTACTGTCAGGGCCCAGGTCTGGCAGAATCTGTGCCGAAGATCTAGCTGCTGCTGTAGGCCCTCCTTGGTTGGTGACAGAAGCACCAGATCATCAGCAAACAGTAAACATTTGACTTCAGATTCTAGTAGGGTGAGGCCGGGTGCTGCAGACTTTTCTAGTGCCCTCGCCAATTCGTTGATATATATGTGTCAAGTGTCAGTTGTGCAGAGGTGAGGACGGAGTCAGGCGCAGGATACAGAACTAAGAAATAACATACTTTACTCTGAAAAATAATCAGGCAATAAATCCACGCAGGGAAAACAAACCATAACACAAAAGACTAACACAAAAACCTGGAAACAATCACACACAAAACATAATGAGAACCAGAGGATAAAATAGGGAAATAATAATAACGTAATGGGAACCAGGTGTGAACAATCAAGACTAAACAAATGGAAAAAGAAACGTGTATCGGTGGCAGCTAGAAAGCCGGCGACGACGACCGCCGAACGCCACCCGAACATGGAGAGGCACCAACTTCCGCGGAAGTCGTGACAATATGTTGAAGAGGGTGGGGCTCAAGCTGCATCCCTGTCTCACCCCATGGCCCTGTGGGAAGAAATGTGTGTGTTTTTTGCCTATTTTAACCGCACACTTGTTTGTGTGCATGGATTTTATAATGTCTTATGTTTTTCCCCCAACACCGCTTTCCATCAATTTGTATAACAGACCCTCAAGGCAAATTGAGTCGAAGGCTTTTTTGAAATCAACAAAGCATGAAAAAACCTTGCCTTGCCTTTGTTTTGGTTTGTTTGTTTGTCAATTAGGGTGTGCAGGGTGAATACGTGGTCTGCAGTACGATAATTTGGCAAAAAGCCAATTTGACATTTTCTCAGTACATTGTTTTCACTGAGGAAATGTACAAGTCTGCTGTTAATGATAATTCAGAGGATTTCCCCAAGGTTGCTGTTGATGCCTATCTCACGGTAGTTATTGGGGTCAAATTTGTCTCCATTTTTGTGGATTGGGGTGATCAGTCCTTGGTTCCAAATATTGGGGAAGATGCCAGAGCTAAGGATAATGTTAAAGAGTTTTAGTATAGCCAATTGGAATTTGTTGTCTGTATAATTTATCATTTCATTGAGGATACCAACAACACCACAGGCCTTTTTGGAGGGTTTTTATTTTGTCCCATAGTTCGTTCAAGGTAATTGGAGAATCAAGTGGGTTCTGGTAGTCTTTAATAGTTGATTCTAAGATTTGTATTTGATCATGTATATGTTTTTGCTGTTTGTTCTTTGTTATAGAGCCAAAAAGATTGGAAAAGTGGTTTACCCATACATCTCCATTTTGGATAGATAATTCTTCGTGTTGTTGTTTGTTTAGTGTTTTCCAATTTTCCCAGAAGTGGTTAGCTGATTTCTGACGTGCTGTTCCTTCTTTTTCCGTAGTGTATTTCTGTATTGTTTTAGTGGTTCACCATAGTGAAGGCGTAGACTCAGATTTTCCGGGTCTGTATGTTTTTGGTTGGACTGGTTTTTTAATTTCTTTCTTAGATTTTTGCATTCTTCATCAAACCATTTGTCATTGTTGTTCATTTTCTTTGGTTTTCTATTTGAGATTGTTTGATTGATAGGGAAGCTGAGAGGTCAAATATACTGTTAAAATGTTCTACTGCCAAGTTTACACCTTCACTATTACAGTAGACCGTTTTGTCCAGGAAGTTGTCTAAAAGGGATTGAATTTGTTATTTGCTAATTGTTTTTTGGTAGGTTTCCAAACTACATTCCTTCCATCTATAGCATTTCTTAATATTACTCAGTTTCTTTGGCTTTGATGCCTCAAGATTGAGTATTGCTCTGTTCAAGTAGACTGTGATTTGCTGTGGTCTGATAGGGGTGTCAGTGGGCTGACTATGAATGCTCTGAGAGACTCTGGGTTGAGGTCAGTGATAAAGTAGTCTACAGTACTACTGCCAAGAGATGAGCTACAGGTGTACCTACCATAGGTGTCCCCTCGAAGCCTACCATTGACTACGTACATACCCAGCGTGTGACAGAGCTGCAGGAGTTGTGACCCATTTTTGTTGGTTATGTTGTCATAGTTGTGCCTAGGGAGGCATATGGGGGAGGGAATGCTGTCACCTCCAGGCAGGTGTTTGTCCCCCTGTGTGCTGAGGGTGTCAGGTTCTTGTCCAGTTCTGGCATTTAGGTCACCACAGACTAGTGCATGTCCCTGGGCCTGGAAATGATTGATTTCCCCCTCCAGGATGGAGAAGCTGTCTTCATTAAAGTATGGGGATTCTAGTGGGGGGGATATAGGTAGCACACAGGAGGACATTTTTCTCTGTTAAGGTAATTTAATTTTGAATTTATAGCCAAATGTAAAATGTTCCTGTTTTGATTAATTTAATGGAGTGAGTTAGGTCTGCTTTATGGGGTGGCAGGTAGCCTAGTGGTTAGAGTGTTGGACTAGTAACCGAAAGGTTGCAAGGTCAAATCCCTGAGTTGACAATGTAAAAATGCCCCTGAACAAGGCAGTTAACCCACTGTTCCTAGGTTGTCATTGAAAATAAGAATTTGTTCTTAACAGTAAGAAAATGCATACCAAATTAGCATACCCCCTTAGTCTCTTCCCTGTTTCACACCTGGTAGTTTGGTGGATGGGATGACCAGCTCTCTGTAACCTAGAGGGCAACCAGTGGGTCTGTCTCCTCTATACCAGGTTTCTTGTAGGATGACAATGTCTGTATTTCTTTGATGAAGTCCAGGGTCCTGCTCTTTAGGCCAAGACCTCAGGCCTTGGATATTCCAGGATGAGATAGTGAAGGCTTTGTGCTCTGTAAAGTGTCCAATGTTGTTGGTCGTGTGGTTTGGCCTCAGGCCAGTAAGTGTCAGCAGAGCCTGCTGAGCATCTGGTACAGGCTATTGGCTTGGGCTAGTTTAAGAGTGGGGGTTGGGCCTGTTTGCCTGCTCACGACCTGGGCATATGTGTGACTTCCATGTTGAGGCCCTCTTTGCGGGGGTGGGGTGCATGGGGTGGGCAGGACGGGCATAGGTCTGATCTGAGGGGGCCTAAATGGGGTGTGTGCATGGTTGACCTGTTTTTTTTCACCTTTATTTAACCAGGTAGGCCAGTTGAGAACAAGTTCTCATTTACAACTGCGACCTGGCCAAGATAAAGCAAAGCAGTGCGACAAAAAACAACAACACAGAGTTACACATGGGATAAACAAATGTACAGTCAATAACAATAGAAAAAATCTATATACAGTGTGTGCAAATTTACCTAGGAACCGGAATCCCTCAACTGAAGCTAGCTAGCTAACTAGCTACCAGCTATCAGTCAGCTAACCACTGCTAGCGGTCATCAGCTATCCTTTAGCTCGGAAAGCTCTCGCCAGTTCGTAAAACGCGTTTCAAACCAGAGCATACTGGACCTATTTTTCTCTCCATAACCCCGGATTCCTACCGCAAACTCTGAACCTTTTCATCTAGATCATCACAGCTAGCTAACTGCAACCCGGGTTGACTACTCCTGGCTAACGTTTCTGTCCCGGAGCAAGCACTAATTAAACTGGAGCTAGCCCATGCTAGGCCCATCTCCTTGCTAGGTGCTCCTGGGCTACAATATCCAGGCCCCTTCTACTGCTGGTACGGGGCACGGAACCCCGCTGATCCTTCACGACTGGAATACCGACATAATCTGCCCGAGGATTCCAACAGGCCCCTCAGGCACGACATCCCCTGAAGGCCCATTCTGCTAACCGCGGCCTGCTAGCTATCCAGAGCATATTGGACTGTTAGCTGATCCATTGGAAAGTTTCTTGGACCACTATACCCATTTTGCCAATTGGACTTGGACCCTTCTGGTACTTGGAACCCTACTAATCCACGACTGGTCTATCGACGTCACCGCACGAGGAGGCAAAAACAGACTTTCCCCCATCGCGACGTCCCTCTAAGGCCCTTCTGCTAGCTTGCTAGCCCCGGCCTGCTAACTTCTAGCTTGCTAGCCCCGGCCTGCTAACTGTCTGAATCGCCGTGTCCCCGGCCAGCCTAACCACTCACTGGACCCATACGATCACTTGGCTACGCATGCCTTTCCCTAATATCAATATGCCTCGTCCATTACTGTCCAGGTTAGTGATTACTGTCTTATTTTACTGTAGAGCCTCTAGCCCTGCTCAATATGCCTTAACCAACCATGTTGTTCTGCCTCCCACATATTCGATGACATCACTTGGTTTAAACGTCTCTAGAGACTATATCTCGCTCATCATTACTCAATGCCTAGGTTTACCTCTCTTCCTACCATACCTTTGTCTGTACACTATGCCTTGAATCTATGCTATCGTGCCCAGAAACCTGCTCCTTTTACTATCTGTTCTGAACATGCTAGACGGCCAGTTATTTTAGCCTTTAGCCGTACCCTTATCGTACTTCTCCTCTGTTCCTCTGGTGATGTAGAGGTTAATCCAGGTCCTGCAGTGCCTAGCTCCACTCCTACTCCCCAGGTGCTCTTATTTGTTGACTTCTGTAACCGTAAAAGCCTTGGTTTTATGCATTTTAACATTAGAAGCCTCCTCCCTAAGTTTGTTTTATTCACTGCCCTAGCACATTCTGCCAACCCGGATGTCTTAGCCGTGTCTGAATCCTGGCTTAGCAAAACCACCAAAAACTCAGAAATGTCCATCCCTAACTATAACATTTTCCACCAAGGTAGAACTGCCAAAGGGGGCGGTGTTGCAATCTACTGCAGAGATAGTCTGCAGAGTTCTGTCTTACTATCCAGGTCTGTACCAAAACAATTTGAGATTGTACTTCTAAAAATGCACCTTTCCAGAAACAAGTCTTTCACTGTTGCCGCTTGCTATAGACCACCCTCTGCCCCCAGCTGTGCCCTGGACACCATATGTGAATTGATTGCCCCCCATCTATCCTCCTCGTGCTGCTAGGTGACCTAAACTGGGACATGCTTAACACCCCGGCCATCCTACATCGAAGCTTGATGCCCTCAATCTCACACAAATTATCAATGAACCTACCAGGTACAACCCCAAATCCCTAAACACGGGCACCCTCTCATCACTGTCAAACGCTCCCTAAAACACTTCAGCGAACAAGCCTTTCTAATCGACCTGGCTAGGGTATCCTGGAATGACATTGACCTCATCCTGTCAGTAGAGGATGCCTGGTTATTCTTTAAAAGTGCCTTCCTCTCCATCTTAAATAAGCATGCCCCATTCAAAAAATGTAGAACCAGGAATAGATATAGTCCTTGGTTCACTCCAGACCTGTCTGCCCTTGACCAGCACAAAAACATCCTGTGGCGTTCTGCACTAGCATCGAAAAACCCCTGTGATATGCAACTTTTCAGGGAAGTTGGGAACCAATATACACAGGCAGTTAGGAAAGCTAAGGCTAGCTTTTTCAAACAGAAATTTGCATCCTGTAGTACAAACTCAAAAAAGTTCTGGGACACTGTAAAGTCCATGGAGCATAAGAGCACCTCCTCCCAGCTGCCCACTGCACTGAGGCTAGGAAACACTGTCACTACCGATAAATCCACTATAATTGAGAATTTCAATAAGCATTTCTCTATGGCTGGCCATGCTTTCCACCTGGCTACCCCTACCCTGGTCAACTGCCCGGCACCCTCCACAGCAACCTGCCCAAGCCCCCACCATTTCTCCTTCACCCAAATCTAGATAGCTGATGTTCTGAAAGAGCTGCAAAATCTGGACCCTCTCTTTCTAAAATGATCTGCCGAAATTGTTGCAAGCCCCTATTACTAGCCTGTTCAACCTCTCTTTCGTATCGTCTGAGATTTCCAAAGATTGGAAAGCTGCCGTGGTCATCCCCCTCTTCAAAGACACTCTAGACCCAAACTGCTACAGACCTATATCTATCCTACCCTGCCTTTCTAAGGCCTTCGAAAGCCAAGTTAACAAACAGATTAGCGACCATTTCGAATCCCACCATACCTTCTCCGCTATGCAAACTGGTTTCAGAGCTGGTCATGGGTGCACCTCAGCCACACTCAAGGTCCTAAACAATATCATAACTGCCATCGATAAGAGACATTACTGTGCAGCCATATTTATTTATCGACCTGGCCAAGCCTTTCGACTCTGTCAATCACCACATTCTTATTGGCAGACTCAACAGCCTTGGTTTCTCAAATGACTGCCTGGTTCACCAACTACTTCTCTGATAGAGTTCAGTGTGTCAAATTGGAGGGCCTGTTGTCCGGACCTCTGGCAGTCTCTATGGGGGTGCCACAGTGTTCAGTTCTCGGGCTGACTCTCTTCTCTGTATACATCAATGATGTCGCTCTTGCTGCTGGTGATTCTCTGATCCACCTCTACGCAGACGACACCATTCTGTATACTTCTGGCCCTTCTTTGGACACTGTGTTAACTAACCTCCAGGCGAGCTTCAATGCCATACAACTCTCCTTCGGTGGCCTCCAACTGCTCCTAAATGCAAGTAAAACTAAATGCATGCTCTTCAACCGATCGCTGCCCACACCTGCCCGCCTGCCCAGCATCACTACTCTGGACGGTTCTGACTTAGAATATGTGGACAACTACAAATACCTAGGTGTCTGGTTAGACTGTAAACTCTCCTTCCAGACTCACATTAAGCATCTCCAATCCAAAATTAAATCTAGAATCGCTTCCTATTTCGCAACAAAGCATCCTTCACTCATGCTGCCAAACATACCCTCGTAAAACTGACCATCCTAAAGATCCTCGACTTCGGTAATGTCATTTACAAAATAGCCCCCAAAACTCTACTCAACAAATTGGATGTGGTCAATCACAGAGCCATCCGTTTTGTCACCAATGCCCATATACTACCCACCACTGCGACCTGTACTACCCACCACTGCGACCTGTACGAGTATGAAGTGCTTCACACTTCACACTCGTCGCCAAACCCACTGGCTTCAGGTCATCTACAAGTCTCTGATAGGTAAGGCCCCGCCTTATCCCAACTCACTGGTCACCATAGCAGCACCCACTTGTAGCACGTGCTCCAGCAGGTATATCTCTCTAGTCACCCCCAAAGCCAATTCCTCCTACCTACCATTAAAATTATAGACTGATAATTTCTTTGTCAGTGGGCAAACATACAAAATCAGCAGGGGATAAAATACTTTTTTCCCTCACTGTATGTCCAGCTGGGTAAATGTATCCTTCATTTTAATGAGGGGGTAGTACTCTGTGCTGGGAGGTTGACTTTCCACTTGGGGTTGCTCGTAAAGTTTGTGGTGTCTGTCTGTCTGTCTGTCTGTCTGTCTGTCGGTCTGCTTTCTCTTTCTCTTTCTCTTTCTCTTTCTCTTTCACTTTATCTGTCCCCTGGGATGGAGGGATATAAAGTGCCTTCAGAAAGTATTCATATCAATTGACTTATTCCACATTTTGCTGTGTTACAGCCTGAATTCAAAATGGATTAAATAGATTTTTGTTCTCACGCATCAACCCACAATACTCCAGAATGAGTATTTTTTTGTAAATAGCACATTTATTGAAAATGTAATACAGAAATATCTCATTTACATAATGTATACATATGTTAGAATCACCTTTAGCAGAGATTACAGTTGTGAGTCTTTCTTGGTTAGTCTCTAAGAGCTTTGCATACTTGGATTGAACAATATTTTCACATTTAAATTCTTCAAGCTCTGTCAAGTTGGTTTTTGATCATTGCTAGACTGCCATTTTCATGTCTTGCCATAGATTTTCAAGCTGATTTAAGGCAAAACTGTAACTTGGCCACTCATGAACATTCAATGTCATCTTGGTAAGCAACTCCAGTGTATATTTGGCCTTTTAGGTTATTGTCCTGCTGAAAGGTGAATTTGTCTCCCAGTGTCTGTTGGAAAGCAGACTGAACCAGGTTTTCCTCTACGATTTTGCATGTGCTTAGATCTCTTCAGTTTTTTTTATCCTAAAAAACTCCCTAGTCCTTGCCGATGACACGCATACTCATAACACAATGCAGCCACCACCATGCTTGAAAATATGAATAGTGGTACTGTGTGTTGTGTTGGATTTGCCCCAAACATAACACTTTGTATTGAGGACATAGTTGCTTTCTATGCCACATTTTTTAAAATCAGTTTTACTTTAGTGCCTTATTGCAAACAGGATGCATGTTTTGTAATATTTTTTTCTGTACAGGCTTCCTTCTTTTCACTCTGCCATTTAGAATATGATTGTGGAATAACTACAATGTTGTTGATCCATCCTCAGTTTTCTCCTATCACTGCCATTAAACACTGTAACTGTTTTAAAGTCACCATTGGACTAATGGTGAAATCCCTGAGCGGTTTCCTTCCTCTCCGGCAACTGAGTTAGCCTTTGTAGTGACTGGGCGTATTGATACACTATCCAAAGTGTAATTAATAACTTCACTGTGTTCAAAGAAATATTCAATGTCTGCTTTTTTTTTACACCCATCTACCAATAGGTGCCCTTCTTTACGAAGCATTGGAAAACCTCCCTGGTCTTTGTGGTTGAGTCTGTGTTTGAAATTCACTGCTCGACTGAGTGACCTTGCAGATAATTGTATGTGTGGGGTACAGAGATGAGGTAGTCATTCAAAAATCATGTTAACCTGTTGGGTCTAGGGGGCAGCATTTGCACGTCTGGATAAAAAAAATGTACCCGATTTAATCTGGTTACTAATCCTACCCAGTAACTAGAATATGCATATACTTATTATATATGGATAGAAAACACTCTAAAGTTTCCAAAACTGTTTGAATGGTGTCTGTGAGTATAACAGAACTCATTTGGCAGGCAAAACCCTGAGACATTTTCTGACAGGAAGTGGATACCTGATGTGTTGTATTGACTTTAAACCTCTCCCATTGAAAAACACAGGGGTTTAGGAATATTTTGGCACTTCCTATTGCTTCCACTAGATGTCACCAGCCTTTACAAAGTGTTTTGAGTCTTCTGGAGGGAGATCTGACCGAACAAGAGCCATGGAACGGTGATGTCCCATTAGACACCTGGCGCGCTACTTCATGTTGGGTACCCTCGTTCCAATACGTTATAAAAGGCTATGCATTCGTCCACCTTGAATATTATTCATGTTCTGGTTAAAAAAGGCCCTAATGATTTATGCTATACAACGTTTGACATGTTTGAACGAACGGAAATATATTTTTTCCCCTCGTTCATGACGAGAAGTCCGGCTGGCTTACATCATGTGCTAACGAGACGGAGATTTTTGGACATAAATGATGAGCTTTTTTGAACAAAACTACATTCGTTATGGACCTGTGATACCTGGAAGTGACATCTGATGAAGAGAATCAAAGGTAATGGATTATTTACATAGTATTTTCGATTTTAGATCTCCCCAACATGACGTCTAGTCTGTATCGCAACGCGTATTTTTCTGGGCACAGTGCTCAGATTATTGCAAAGTGTGATTTCCCAGTAAGGTTATTTTTAAATCTGGCAAGTTGATTGCGTTCAAAAGATGTAAATCTATAATTCTTTAAATGACAATATAATATTTTACCAATGTTTTCTAATTTTAATTATTTAATTTGTGACGCTGACTTGACTGCCGGTTATTGGAGGGAAACGATTTCCTCAACATCAATGCCATAGTAAAACGCTGTTTTTGTATATAAATATGAACTTGATAGAACTAAAAATGCATGCATTGTCTAACATAATGTCCTAGGAGTGTCATCTGATGGAGATTGTAAAAGGTTAGTGTATCATTTTAGCTGGTTTTATGGTTTTGGTGACCCTGTCTTTGACTTGACAAAACATTACACACAACTCTTGTAAATGTACTGTCCTAACATACTCTAAATTTATGCTTTCGCCGTAAAACCTTTTTGAAATCGTAAAACGTGGTTAGATTAAGGAGATGTTTATCTTTCAAATGGTGTAACATAGTTGTATTTTTGAAAAATTTGAATTTTGACATTTATTTGGATTCAAATTTGCCGCTCTTGAAATGCACCTGCTGTTGATGGAGTGCACCACAGGTGGCACGCTAGCGTCCCACCTAGCCCCAAGAGGTTAAACACTATTATTGTACACAGAATGAGTCCATGCAACATATTATGTGAATTGTTCAGCACATTTTTCTGCTGAACGTATTTAGGCTTGCCATAACAAAAAGGTAAAGTACTTAATAACTCAAGACATTTCAGCTTTTAATTTGTTATTAATTTGTAAACATTTCTAAAAACATAATTCCATTTTGACATTTTGGAGTATTGTGTGTAGCCCAGGGACACAAAATCTAAATGAAAAACATTTTAAATTCAGGCTGTAACACAACAAAATGTGGAAAAATGTAAGGGGTGTGAATACTTTCTGAAGGCACTGTACGCCTGCAGACAGAGAAAAGAGGAAAAAGAAGACAGCAGAATCACTCTTTCTTTTACTGCCATTATTCCCATGGTGATAGAGAAGATGGGTAGCGGCAGCAGCTCCTCCAGTAGTACTGCCACCGTCTCCACCTACGTAACGAGCAGCCACCTTTACCCATAATCCCACGGGAGCTGCATGCATCCTGAGATGGCGAGGGAACCTGTGGTGTGTTAGTCCCCAGGGGGCTAACGAAATCCTGCAAACACACGTGAACAAAGTGCACGAACGAACGCACACATGCATTCACACACACAAGCATGCACACACACACCCTTATGTAGGTCTGTTTAAGTTAATCACCTATCAGAGCACCCTCCCTCCCTGTCTGGCCCAGAGAGGTACTAACCTGTGTAATTGCATTGTAACCTAATTCATTTCCCCAGTGTAATTAGAGACTGAGGTGTGTTCTACAAATGGCTGCACAACCTGAATATTATTACTCCTAACTGAGCACCAAGCTATAAAGGACAGGGCGGGGGGGATTATGTGTAAATGACTGTGAGACTATCTTGTGTGGATAGCTGCAGGTAACCAGTGGGTAGAGCGTTGGGCCAGTAACCAAAAAGTTGCTGGATCGAATCCCTGAGCTGACAAGGTAAAAAATCTGTCGTTCTGCCTCTGATCAAGGCAGTTAACCCACTGTTCCCCGCGCGATGAAGAAGTGGATGTCGATTAAGGCAGACCCCCGCACCTCTCTGATTCAGAGGGGATGGGTTAAATGCTAAAGACACATTTCAGTTGAAGGAATTCAGTTGTACAGCTGACTAGGTATCCCCCTTTCCTTTGTTATACAGTAGAGTACGATCACTACCCACAGGTGCCAGAGGGGGCACACCTGCTCCATGAATCAATGAGACTGTTCTCTAATCCAGGGCTCTCCAACCCTGTTCCTTGAGAGCTACCATCCTGTAGGTTTTCGCTCCAACCCTTATCAGGCGCACCTGATTCTAATAATTAGCTGGTTGATAAGCTGAATCAGGTTAGTTACAACTTGGGTTGGATTGAAAACCTACAGGAGTTTAGCTCTCCATGAACAGGTTTGTTGAGCCTTGCTCTAATCTAATGTTCATTAAAACCAGCAGGGTTGGGGGGCAATTCTATTTCAATTTAGGACAGCATTCAATCTGTAGTGCTCAGGAGCAGCGTTGTAGCCCGATTGACATTTAAATGAAAGGTTCCTAACAATTGACCAATCCCCCTATGGGCCAATCATGTTAGACCACACTGTTCACTGTTTAGAGTTAATTCACCTTGGGCTCCTCAAAATACAAAAAAATGTAACTATTCACAGAGAAACACGCAATGACACATGTGCGTGTGCACACACATGCATACAAATACATGCATTCATGCACACGCGCACACACACAAAATAAAAGGAAAGGTCACCTCATTGATTCAGTTCAGACTGTCTTCTGGTCTCTGACCTTTCAGAGTGCTCCACTGATGGAATGAAAGGTGGTTAAATACCCACAATGCAGTAGCACATCTCTGGAGAAATGTCAGTAATTAGAGCTTAGCGCTGGAAGAGGTTACAGGCCATATCACACAGGAGAGAGGTAGGCATGGGGGGAGGGAGGCAGGCATGGAGGGAGAGAGCGAGAGAGAAAGAGAGAGAGAACGAACGAATGAAAGGATGGTGAGTTACTTTCTGGCTGTGTTCCGTCAGTAGGACAGGCGTCTCTCTGTCTCTCTCCCTCTGCTGAAACGAGGCCTCCCTGTAGCCATGGCAACCGGTCTGATTGGACTGACTGAATATGCAAGATAAGCTCAACTTGAAAGAGTGACAAAATCCGTTACCTACCCCCTCCCTCTCTATATCTCTCTCTTCTCTCTCTCTCCTTCCCTTTCCTTATCTCTCTTTTTCCTCTCTTTCTTTCTCTCACTCTCTCCTCTCTCTCCCTCTCTCTTTCCCTCTCCCTCTCCCTCTCTCTTCCCCTTCTTTCCTTCTCTCTCCTTCTCTCTTTTTCCTTCCTGCATGGAATTAGACTGGCGTAAGCACACAGTAAGATATGAGGCCTGGCACGGTTCTGACACTCCACATCTGTCTTTGAAACACAGAGACTCACAGAGGGGGAGAAGAAACTTCAGAAACACTGCCACAAAGAGAAAACAGAGCTCTGTTTATGTATACTGTGTGTTTTTTTTATGTACGTGTGTACATGATGCAGTGCTTAAAGACTAAATCTGATCTGCCACTTGAACAGAACAAACGCTCCAATTCTGATTGAATGAAACTCCTCTCAGCTCTCCTCTCTCAGCTCTTTCACTGATGTCTCCATGGAAATACAATTTGGTCTGTGTTTCTTTTCAAGGATGTCAGACTGCAGACTATTATCATGTGTATGGACAGATCATACTTGTGTGAGTAAGTGTGTGCGTGTGTCAGGCATGTGCACAGATAGGGCTCAACCAGTGCTCAATCACCTGCCCTTTTTCCCTCCTATTAGAAATTGCCCTTTTGCCGTCCTATCAGCTCGATGGATATTTTAATTTATTTGGTCTCATTTAAAATACTTATTTTAATTCTAAAGATTTGCACATCAAACTAGCTCATTTAATTTCTCTAAAATATTAAATAATACCCTTTCTGCATGCAGTGTGCTGTGCTGGCTCCGGGCAGTGAGTTTAAATACTGGTAGTCTACTGTTGAGTTGGACCTGTCATGTCTGTCTTTCACTGTTAAGGGTCCGCATAAATAGGTTCTAGCAGAACTCTTGGCTAGGCGAAGCAAAACTAGAAAAAGGTGTCAATATTACTGTTGTTTGTCCCTCTTGAGCCACTGCAGCAACGACATAGCCATAATACTTCCTCAAAATAGTCAGAATGAATCTAAGATCAATCAAGAAATCTGTAATTAATTTTGACGTTTTTGCCGAGGAGGCCTTAGTCATGCAATTTTACATCTAGCTAAGATGTTTGGTGCAGTACTTCTCAAGTGAAAAAATATGCATGAAAACTAGTAATGCACTGCAGACAGTAGGGCCTAGATGCTGCTCTCTCAACTATCTCCTTGAATGACAGCAAACACTTCCCAGCTAGCACATAATGGTCTTAGAACCATATGTTTATTTGAGCCTGGTGAGAGTGTGGTTGTCCTATGGTTATTTTGCATACAACTTACCCACAACTTTCTGGGACTGGTGCAGCATAGTTGCTTGGTTATGGAACATTCTCAGCACATTTAAAGGAACTTGACCCCAAAAATGTATAATCTTGGTATTTCATTACTTTAACAGAATGTTTCCTAAAAGTTCAAACATGGTTACGTTTAATAAAAATGTTGGTTGTGTTCTAGGAACATTCTGAAATAATTAGAGAATGTTAAGAAACAATGTTCTGTGGGAAATTCAGTACTTCAGCATAACGTTTCCGACAGGTTTGCTCATGGTTCTATTTAAAGTCGCGTTCTCAAAATGTTCAGAGAACTTTAAAATGTTAGTAATGTCAGAGAACGTTCTAATAATGTTATTTAAAAACATATACATTCCATTCTCAGCATCAACAAAACTCTCTCTGTCCTCTCTTGTTAAGTGTATTCAGGTGTGTTAACTGCGCCCAACAATTGGCCACATCTGATCTTAAAGAGTGCTTGTTTCCTTTGAAATGGGTTCTGTTTGAATAGACTAAAAGGAACAGATTCGAATTAGTTTAAAAAAGTGGACTAATTCAATGTAAAGAGATCATCATACGATCTCACTGACATCGTGCCACAATAAAAATAAATGTGTTTGCATGAATAATGCCTAAGCAAATATATTTCCATGTGTCCTATCTGGGCTTGGAGTTGAAAACAGTTAACCCATACTAAACAAGTAGTGTTATTAAAAGTCTTATTGAAACGTTCTCAGAACATTATTTAATTACCTTTAAATAACCTATGATTGTCACGGCCGTCGTAGTGAGGAGACCAAAATGCAGCGGGTACGTGAATGCTCATAATACTTTTATTAGAACATTTACACAAAACAAGAAAACGAAAAAAAAACCGAACGACAGCTAAACAGTATTGCAGGCTAACCCAAGCAGTGCAAAAACAACTTCCCACAAAAGACAGGTGAAAAAAGGGCTACCTAAGTATGACTCCCAATCAGCAACAACAATGTACAGCTGTTCCTGATTGAGAGCCATACCAGGCCAACACAAAGAAATACACAACATAGAAAAACCATAGAAATGCAAAACATAGAACAATACCCAAAACCCTCGACAACACAAAACAAACACACCCCTGCCACGCCCTGACCAAAGTACAATAACAAATAACCCCTTATACTGGTCAGGACGTGACAGTCTCCCCCCCCCCCCCCCCCCCCCCACCAAAGTTGCAAACCCCGGATGCACCTGAAACAAAAACTAACAAAAACATAACCCACAACTAAAAATAAAAAAAATAAAAAAATCCCAAAACTACAGGGGAGGGAAGGGAGGGTGGCCTCCGTGACCGACGGTTATTGTGCAACACCCCCCTGCCCAATCCTCCTACCACGGAGGTGGCTCAGGCTCCGGCCTTAGTCCCCAACCTAACCTGTCCACTCCTGCTGAAGGCTCAGGGCTAAGGTGCGTCGCTGGAGACCTCAGGCTGATGCGCATCGCTGGAGACCTCGGGCTGATGCGCATTGCTGGAGACCTCGGGCGGATGCGCATCGCTGGAGAACTCGGGCTGATGCGCGTCGCTGGAGACTTCGAGCTGAAGCGCGACTCTGGCTGCACCGGTTCTGGACTGTAGGCCGTCTCTGGCTGCGCCGACTCTGGACTGTAGGCCGACTCTGGCTGCGCCGACTCCGGACTGTAGGCCGACTCTCTCGGTTCCAGACTGTAGGTCGTCTCTCTCAGCTCCGGACTGTGGGCCGTCTCTGTCGGCTCCGGACTGTGGGTCGTCTCTGTCGGCTCCGGACTGTGGGCCATCTTTGCAGGCTCCGGACTGTAGGACGTCACCAGACGCACTGGACGGGGGACTGTCGCCGGAAGCTCTAGACGGGGCACTGTCGCCGGAAGCTCTAGACGGGGTACTGTCGCCGGAAGCTCTAGACGGGGCACTGTCGTCGGAAGCTCTGGACGGGGTAGTGTCGTCGGAAGCTCTGGACTGGAGCTGCGCACTGAAGGCCTGATGCGTGGGGCTGGCTTAGGAGGCGCCAGCCTATTTTCACGCACCACAGGGCTAGTGCGAGGAGCAGGAGCAGGACGAACTGGACTGGGCTGACGCACTGGAGGCCTGGTGCGTGGGGCTGGTACTGGAGGTACCAGACTGGAGACACGCACCCCAAGGCTAGTGCGAGGAGCGGGAACAGGACGTACTGGACTGGGCTGATGCACTGGAGGCCTGGTGCTGGCTTTGGAGGCGCCAGACTGGAGACACGCACCTCAGGGCTAGTGCGGGGAGCGGGAACAGGATACACTGGGCCGTGGAGGCGCACTGGCGGTCTCGAGCGCAGGACTGGCACTACCCGTACTGGCTGGGTGCCCGCTTCCCCCCCGGCAAATGCGGGACGCTGGCACCGAGCACACCGGCCTGTGGATGCTCGGCCTCGACGCCGTGCGCATCACCCCATAGCACGGGGCCTGACCAGTACCACGCTGCCTCCGGTAAGCACGGGGAGTTGGCTTAGGGCTCAACCCTGGCCCAGCCAAACTACCCGTGTGCCTAGCAGTGCAAAAACAACTTCCCACAAAAGACAGGTGAAAAAAGGGCTACCTAAACCCCCGACAACACAAAACAAACACACCCCTGCCACGCCCTGACCAAACTACAATAACAAATAACCCCTTATACTGGTCAGGACGTGACAATGATTTCCGTTCTCAGAACGTTAATAAAACCTCCCAGGAAAACTTTCAGTGAACTATAGTAAAACACCCTCAGAACCTCCCTGCAACCTAAAAATCTATGTTCCCAGAACAGACAACATTTTCACTTCCGTTCTCAGAACGTTTATAAAACGCTCTGTTTTACCAGTCAGGCTACGTATGGCTTTGTTCCCAGAACCAATGGGAAACCAAAACTTACGTTCCCACAACTTCCAAGGAACCACATGTGCTAGCTAGGTAGGTAGTAGCCTACTAGAAGTCACTGGCGCAAGCTTACTTACAATAAGTGATGAGTGTGTTGCTGTAGAAAATAAATAGGCCAATGCAACAACAACAAAAGGGGGGGGGGGTCCTTTTGAGCACCTGCCCCCCCCAAAGGTCTGTGTACGGCCCCGGTGTGTGTCAGTGTGCAAGTGTGTGTGTGTGCATATGTGTGTGTTTTACAAAGTGTGTGTGACAGAGTAAGACAGAATGTGTGTGTGTGCTACTTAAAGCTCCTTAGAGTCTGAGCAAACTAATTAGGCAGCAGACTGTCTCCCATGGCAACCCAACCCCTGACCAGGTCAGCTGCTCCATCTGACTCTCTACACAACCTGTCTGCTATAGCCCTGCTGTCATATTGTCCTGTTACACTCTTTTCCCCTGTCTCCCTCTATCACGCTATTCACATGCACCTTATTTCTCTCCCCATCTCTCTGTCCCTCTGTCCCTCTCACCCCACAGTTATTTTACCCTGCTTCCATGTAGTGTTGCCCGGAACAGAAGTGATTAGGAAAGAGTGAATTTGGAGAAAGAGAGGAGGGGATAGATGGTGGGAGAGAGGAGTGGATGGAGGGAGAGAGGTTGGGGAAGGAGAGAGGAGAGGGATGTGGGAGAGAAGAGAGAGGAGGGGAAGGATGGCGCGAGGTAGGATGTACGGAAGAAGGGTAGACGGAGGAGGAGGGTGGGAGGGACAGATAGGCAAAGGGAAGAATGGTTGATTCTCTGATAGTATGTCGTTAAATGTCCCTGCTCTACACCTTGATGGCTGCTATAGTTAGGAATGGAGTCTGTCAGAACATCAACATAAAGAGACATACTGTATATAGGTTATGTGCAGTAGGCTATGTCTGTATGTCATGTTCCAGTCATTCAGTTGAGGATGTTGAAGACTTTGTGGATCAATGCTTCCTAAGAGGCATGTCAGAGTGCCTGGTATGCGTCCCAAATGACACCTTAATTCTTATATAGTGCACTACTTTTAGCCAGAACCCTATATGGGCTCTGGACAAAATTGATGCACTACATATGGAAACGCGTGCGATTTGGGACACAGCTTAGGAGTTCTCCCACAGAACAATCTTACAGACTCTTTGTGTCTTCACTGACAGTGGAAAAGCTCTTATCTGAGGGTTTCTGGTGACATGTTCTTGACTTTCTGACACAGTTCTGAACTCTACATAAATTGGTGAGAAACTGCCCAAATGCCCTAATACTGTAATTTTCCAGAGGAAAGATCTAGTAGTAGGGCAAAGGTATAATTTGGTCTAAATATTTATCCTACTCTCTCTCCCTCTTTCTCTGCTTCCTCCTTCTCTACCCCTCTTTTGCACTCTCTCCATCTCTTTCTTTCTCTTTCTCCAGCCTCCCCTTTCTCTCTGTCTTTTTCTCTCCCTCTCTCCATCTGCCCCTCCACCACCTCTTTCTCTCCATCTTTTCTCTCTCTCTCTCTCAAGTTCAGCTTCCATCTTTCCCTCCCTTCTGTGATAAGACTTTTGTTTAGGAGTTCATGCTTCCAGGGGTTATGAGTAGTTGAGACACACACACACACACACACACACACACACACACACACACACACACACACACACACACACACACACACACACACACACACACACACACACACACACACACACACACACACACACACACACACACACACACACACACACACACACACACACACACACACACACACACACACACACACACTCTGCCTGCTCTGGGGAGATAAGTCCTGGAAGCTGTTCCTGTAGACTGCTCTCTCTCCTCTCTGGCCCTGTACAGGCGCAGGGGTACTAAGCCACTAAACCCTGCTTGCATGCCAGCCTCTGACACAATGCAGGGGGAGAGGAGGGGGAGGTAGGGAGGTAAAGAGAGGGAGAGGGTGGGAGAGGGTAGAGAGAGAAAGTGAGAGAGGGAGGGAGGAAGGAGGGTGAGAGAGAGGTGTTGAGTGATCACAGTCTGTACACCTAGGTGTGTGTGAAAAAGAGCTGTGTGTGAAAGAGAGGTGTGTGTGTGTGAAAAAGAGGTGTGTGTGTGTGAGAGAAAGAGAGTTGTGTGTGTGTGAGAAAGAGAAGTCTATGTGTGAAAGAGAGTTGTGTGTGTGTGTAAGAGAGGTGTGTGTGTAATAGAGCTGTGTGTGAAAGAGAGGTGTGTGTGTTTGTGTGTGTGAGAGAAAGAGGGGTGTGTGTGAAAGAGAGATGTATGTGTGTTAGTGTGAAGGAGAATGGAGATCGCAACTATTGTCATAACTTATCTTCAGCTGGACTTCATGGAGTAGAATAACTTTGTCTTCTTCACTTTAGTAAATGTATAAAACTATGGAGGTCTTTTATTTTAATGAAGGACATTCTTTCTTAAATCAAATTGAAACATGATCTTATCCAATATATATGATCTATTCAATATGAATCACTATTCTGTTAGGATTGGGGAAGTTCCTTGCTGTTTTACTTTGCTACTTTCGTCTCCTACCTGAATGACTCATAGACGTAAATAATTTCTTACAATACTTAGAAAACATAAAGTGCCATTCATTTATTAATCGGTCGCTACGTTGATTTTACTTTCATTGCAGCATTTTCAATTGCCACTATAGTATATAAACAAATGAACGCGCACGCACGCACACACACACTTTTACTCTACCCACACTTTATTTCTACCCACAGAAACACATACAAGGCCCTCCCTCGCCCTCCCTTCGACAAATCAGACAATGACTCCATCCTCTTGCATACTGTTTACAAACAAAAACTCAAACAGGAAGTACCAGTGACGCGCTCATTTCGGAAGTGGTCTGACTCTAACCTACATGTGTACCAGCACAGACTGAAATATGTTCCGGGATTCATCTGATAACATTAAAGAGTTTACCACATCAGTCACGACTTTCATCAATAAATGCATCGACGACATCGTACACACAGTGGCTGTACGTACCCTAACCAAAAGCCATGGATTACAGGCAATATCCGTGCAGGGCTAAAGGCTAGAAATACCTCTTTTAAGGAACGGGACAGGGACATGGACACTTACAAGAAAGCCCGCGATGACCTCCTACGAGCCGTTAAACATGGACAAGTTCACAGTTGAAGTTGGAAGTTTGCATACACCTTAGCCAAGTACATTTAAACTCTGCTTTTCACAATTCCTGACATTTAATCCTAGTAAAAGTTCCCTGTCTTAGGTCAGTTAGGATCACCACTTTATTTTAAGAATGTGAAATGTCAGAATAATACTAGAGAGACTGATTTATTTGAGCTTTTATTTATTTCATCACATTGCCAGTGGGTCAGAAGTTTCCAACACTCAATTAGTATTTGGTAGCATTGCCTTTAAATTGTTTAACTTGGGTCAAACGTTTCGGGTAGCCTTCCACAATCTTCCCACAATAAGTTGGGTTAATTTTGTCCCATTCCCCCTGACAGAGCTGGTGTAACTGAGTCAGGTTTCTAGGCCTCCTTGCTCACACATGCTTTTTCAGTTCTGCCAACAAATTTTCTATAGGATTGAGGTCAGGGCTTTGTGATGGCCACTCCAATACCTTGACTTTGTTGTCCTTAAGACATTTTGCCACAACTTTGGAAGTATGCTTGGGGTCATTGTCCATTTGGAAGGCCATTTGCAACCAAGCTTTTATCTCAAAGTGCTGTACAGAAACCCAGCCTAAAACCCCAAACAGCAAGCAATGCAGGTGTAGATGCACGGTGGCTAGGAAAAACTCCCTAGAAAGGCCAAAACCTAGAGAGGAACCAGGCTATGAGGGGTGGCAAGTCCTCTTCTGGCTGTGCCGGGTGGAGATTATAACAGCACATGGCCAAGATGTTCAAATGTTCATAAATGACCAGCATGGTCAAATAATAATAATCATAGTAGTTGTCAAGGGTGCAACAAGTCAGTAACACAAGAGTAAGTGTCAGTTGGCTTTTTCATAGCCGATCTTTGAGAGTATCTCTACCGCTCCTGCTGTCTCTAGAGAGTTGAAAACAGCAGGTCTGGGACAGGTAGCACGTCCGGTGAACAGGTCAGGGTTCCATAGCTGCAGGCAGAACAGTTGGAACTGGAGCAGCAGCAAAGCCAGGTGAACTGGGGACAGCAAGGAGTCATCAAGCCAGGTAATCCTGAGGCATGGTCCTAGGACTCAGGTCCTCCGAGAGAGAGAAAGAAAGAGAGAATTAGAGAGAGCATATTTAAATTCACACAGGACACCGGAAAAGACAAGAGAAATACTCCAGATGTGACAGACTGACCCTAGCCCCCCGACACATAAACTACTGCAGCATAAATACTGGAGGCTGAGACAGGAGGGGTCAGGAGACACTGTGGCCCCATCCGATGAAACCCCCAGACAGGGCCAAAAAGGTAGGATATAACACCACCCACTTTGCCAAAGCACAGCCCCCACACCACTGGAGGGATATCTCCAACCACCAACATACCACCCCGGGACAAGGCCGCGTATAGCCCACAAAGATCTCCGCCACGGCACAACCCAAGGGGGGGCGCCAACCCAGACAGGAAGACCACGTCAGTGACTCAACCCACTCAAGTGACACACCCCTCCCAGGGACGGCATGGAAGAACACCAGTGACTCAGCCCCTGAGTGACCCATCACCATCACCATAAATGACCCATCAACATCAATGAACGATGGAGATGAATTGGGTTTTCTGCCCGTGACATAATTTAAGGTACTAAGTCTTTTTTCATTGTGTTTTACTTTAATTTATTTTGGTTTGGTAATATAATTTATTGTTAAAATTTCTAAATTGACAGTATGTCAACCAATCAGCTGAGCAGCCTGACTTGTTTGCCACCTATTTTGCATAATTTATTTGAACCATACAATTTTTTATTCATCATCAATCCAGGGGGCTCTAACAGTTCTCACAGTTCATGTCTTAACAGGTGCATGCTTATCAACAATTGGCATGTATAATTATACAAATACTTCCAGTGCTGCATCTGGATTCACTTCCTCATACACATCAGACCAACATTTTTTTTTACCCCTTTTTCGTGATATCCAATTGGTAGTTACAGTCTTGTCCCTTCACTGCAACTCCTATATGAACTCAGGAGAGGTGAAGGCCGAGAGCCATGCGTCTTCCAAAACATGACCCTGCCAAGCCGCACTGCTTCTTGAAACACTACTCGCTTAACCCATAAGCAAGCCACACTAATGTGTCAGATGAATACCCTACAGCTGGTGACCGAAGTCAGCGTGCATGCGCCCGGCCCGCCACAAGGAGTCGCTAGAGCACGATGGGACAAGGACACTCTTCCTGTACACAGCCTGGGATGGAACCACTGCCATTTTTTACATTTTTTATAAAATAATCCTGAGAAAACAATTTCTACAATCTCTTATAATATACTTTAGACCCAAACTTTGGCACCTTGGCTTTCCTTGTTATTGCCACAATGTTATGGTACTACCACCAATGGGAACTGCTATTGCTTTGGAGGAAACCTCTGCAACATTTGTGAAGATATGATCAATACAACTAGATGTCACAGATCCAACACTATTGGTATGCACTATTGTTGGTTGAGTGATAATATTACAGGCATTAGTAACAGTTAGAAGCTTCCTTTTGAGAGGACAGCTAGTTGTGTGGCCAGGCACGACTCCATGACCATCATTAAGTTTGTTGATGACACAACGGTGGTAGGCCTGATCATCGACAACAATATTTATTTTGGGAGTGCTTATATTTTTCCTTTTACATTTACATTTACATTTAAGTCATTTAGCAGACGCTCTTATCCAGAGCGACTTACAAATTTTACATACAAGTGTGTAATGGAAGTGTGTTTTTGCATATCCCATCTCCCCCTGAGACACCTGCAGGATCACAGTCAGGGTCACCATTGTAGAGTGCCTCTGGAGCAATTGGGGTTAAGTGCCTTGCTCAAGGGCACAGCAACAGATTTTTCATCTTGTCAGCTCTGGTATTCAAACCAGCAACCTCTCCCTCAATGTCAGCTAGTCAAAGGAGCTGATCGTGGGCTACAGAAAAGGGAGGGGCGAGCACACCCCCATCTTCATAACTGGGGCTTTAGTGGAGCGTTTCGAGAGCTTTAACCTCTCTAGGGTCGGCGGGACGAAATCGTCCCACCTACTCAACAGCCAGTTGGATCCCGTGGCGCGTTATTCAAATACCTTAGAAATGCTATTACTTCAATTTCTCAAACATATGACTATTTTACACCATTTTAAAGACAAGACTCTCGTTAATCTAACCACACTGTCCGATTTCAAGAAGGCTTTACCACGAAAGCAAAACATTAGATTATGTCAGCAGAGTACCCAGCCAGAAATAATCAGACGCCCATTTTTCAAGCTAGCATATAATGTCACATAAACCCAAACCACAGCTAAATGCAGCACTAACCTTTGATGATCTTCATTAGATGACAACCCTAGGACATTATGTTATACAATACATGCATGTTTTGTTCAATCAAGTTCATATTTATATCAAAAACCATCTTTTTACATTAGCATGTGACGTTCAGAATTAGCATACCCCCCGCAAACTTCCGGTGAATTTACTAAATTACTCACGATAAACGTTCACAAAAAACATAACAATTATTTTAAGAATTATAGATACAGAACTCCTCTATGCACTCGCTATGTCCGATTTTAAAATAGCTTTTCGGTGAAAGCACATTTTGCAATATTCTCAGTAGATAGTCCGGCATCACAGGGCTAGCTATTTAAGACACCCACCAAGTTTAGCACTCACCAAAATCAGATTTACTATAATAAAAATGTTATTACCTTTGCTGTCTTCGTCAGAATGCACTCCCAGGACTTCTACTTCAATAACAAATGCTGGTTTGGTTCAAAATAATCCATAGTTATGTTCAAATATCCTCTGTTTTGTTCGTGCGTTCAAGACACTATCCGAATGGTAAAGAAGGGTGACGCGCACGACGCATTTCGTGACAAAAAATGTCTAAATATTCCATTACCGTACTTCGAAGCATGTCAACCGCTGTTTAAAATCAATTTTTATGCCATTTTTCTCGTAAAAAAGCGATAATATTCCGACCGGGAATCTGTGTTTAGGTTCAAAGACGAAAGAAAATAAAAACATGGGGTCGACTCGTGCAGGCGCCTCAGCCCATTGTCCTCTGATAGAGCACTTGCCAAAAGCGCTAATGTGTTTCAGCCTGGGGCTGGAATTACATCATTCAGCTTTTTCCCGCCTTCTGAGAGCCTATGGGAGCCGTAGGAAGTGTCACGTTACAGCAAAGATCCTCAGTCTTCAATAAACAGAGTCAAGAAGCTCAAGGAATGGTCAGAGAGGGCACTTCCTGTACAGAATCTTCTCAGGCTTTTGCCTGCCATATGAGTTCTGTTATACTCACAGACACCATTCAAACAGATTTAGAAACTTTAGGGTGTTTTCTATCCAAAGCCAATAATTATATGCATATTCTAGTTTCTGGGCAGTAGTAATAAACAGATTAAATAGGGTACGTTTTTTATCCGGCCGTGTAAATACTGCCCCCTACCCCCAACAGGTTAAGTACCTCTGTGTTCACATCACTAAGGAGATTTAAAAGATTTTGCATGGCCCCTCAGATCCTCACAAGGTTCTACAGCTGCACCACTGAGAGCATCTTGACTGGCTGCATCACCGATTTGGTATGGCAACTGCACCACCCTGGATCACAAGGCGCTACAGAAGGTGATGCGGATGGCCCAGTACTTCACTGGGGCCGAGCTCCCTGCCATCCAGAACCTCTATACCAGGCGGTGTCAGAGGAAGGCCTGGAGAATTGTCAAAGATCCCAGCCACGAAAGCCATAGACTGTTCAGTCTGCTACCACATGGCAAGCGGTACCAGAGCGCCAAATCTGGGACCAAAAGGCACCTGAACAGCTTCTACCCCCAAGCCATAAGACTGCTGAGCAGTTAATCAAATGGCTACCCAGACTACCTGCACTGACCCTTTTTGCACTGACTCTATGCACACTCACTGGACTCTACCCACACACTCACACATACTTACACAGATACTCCAACACACACACACATGCACACGTACACTCACGCACACACACACATTTGTGTGTATCACAGGAGGCTGCTGAGAGGAGGATGGCTTATAATAATGGCCGCCATATGTTTGATACCATTCCACTCATTCCTCTCCAGCCATTATCACAAGCCTGTCCTTCCCACATAAGGTGCCACCAACCTCCTGTGGTGTGTGTTTGTGTGTGCATGTCTGTGTGTGCACGTGTGTGTAAGTGGAAACCGTGTGTGAGTGTGTGTGGGAGAGGGGCCCATCTGTTTGGTTCTTGAGGGACTCTGGCTGACAAGCTCACACACAAAGACGGGGCCTAAATAAAACAGCAGGGAGAGGCAGAGCTGTCATAGCAGCCAGAGATCACAACTTGATCTCATAGTTTCCCTTCGGGATTTAATGTAATTGGATGAACGTCGAAAAATGTATTCTGCGTGGTTCCAGGATAATAATAAAAAATGTTGTTAATAATTCTGAGTGGTTTAGGTTAGTTTTTTGGTTTGGGGAAAGCATAAAACGAAATAATAATTTTAAAAAGTGCTGTTTCCATTTAGTATCATCAAGTACTCTCCCTGCTTGCTAGATAACTGCAAACTGCTGTTGTGTAATGGTCTAAGGAGCACCTTCTGCCTCTGAGCGTTGTGAGTTTGAGGCCAGTGCCGTGGCAGCGTTTCTGCCTTTTTTTGGGGTGAGCACCAAGGACAGCATATATCGGCGTCCTCAGTACCTTTTCAAATGTCCGAAATCGACGTGTATTTCTAGTGACCGGCTTGAAAGATCCCTGTAACATCTCACTCAGACCCAGAATTTTGATCTCATCAATCTAACCATAAACTACTGTACAACCTGTCTTACACAGGGAGCCCATACTTGAAAAGATATGGGCTCCCTGTGTAAGACAGGTTGTACAGTAGTTTATCTCACACAAACATACATATCTCTATGTTTATATACATAGCTGTATCTGTGTATCTACATAAACAAGTCTATCATGTTCCCAGAGAGAGGGGAAAGAGAGATGGACGACAAGGAGGGAGAAGAGGAGAGCAGAGGGCAGAAAAGTGAAGAAAGAGGGGATAGAAGAGAATTTTTAAAAAAGGACACAGAGATGAGAGGTTTGTAAAGAGGACAGGAGAGAAAAGGATTGTTCTAGAAGAGAGGAGAAAAGCAGAGAGAGAAGATTAGAGGAGAAGAGCAAGAGAGGGAGGAGAGGAAAGGATAAGACTGAATTATTAGAGCTCCATGAAGATGGACTGGGACTGGGAGTGGCTAGAACCTGTAAATGACAGTTAATGTGGACTCATCTGCTATATTTCAAATGGGTTTATAACACGCTACAGTGATCAACGGGAAAGCACCGAAAGGACTCTAAGACATCTATGAGATGGCTTACATCTCAATCACTCACACGCACACAGACACACACAAACACACACACACACTGCCTCCTAAGAGAGCATGTTAACAGGAGCAATCCCTGTCAGATCAATTCTACATGAACTAGTCTCTCCGGAAGGCAGCTCTGATTAGATTTCTTTTCAATGTTTCACAAGGAGTGGAGGAATGGGAGGGAGGAGTGGAGGAAACTGCCTGTTATCTCTGAGAGGTGGAGAACCACTGCACACATACACACACACACACAAACACACACACAAGATGAGAACAAACGCACATCTCGTCAGTAAGCATTACAAAAAGGAAAATGGCCTAACCACCCTGTCTAGAATCACAAAGAGCACCCATCACTTTGAGAGAGGTAAACAAAGAGGCTGATACAAAACTACCTAACCACTAACTACAACCTAGAGTGCTGCTGTTGTAGGATGTGGTGGTAGATAGAGTAAAGAACCATAAAAGACGGGAGAGACTGTAGTAGACCGTTACACAAACTGACAGAGGAGCGGAGAAACGTAATGGACAAGAGAGAGAAAGAGAGGGGTGCATCAATGATTTATCCTGCCAGCTCATACTAAAAGGGAACAGAACAGAGTGGCACCCTCTGTATCTCTGTTTGCAGAGTTTAAAGGGGAAATCTGCAGTTGCAACATCCATTTTAATACTTCTAAATGAATGATACATACTGTATATCCCATCAGTACTTTTATCCATAGCGCTGTCCATGAGTTTCAGAGTGGTTTCATTTCTACAGCCCCATCCCTCAGCTGTTTACCTAATCAGTGGCAGGGTGCCCGCTTTGGAATTATTTTATCTACGGATTGCCCTTTTAAGTTCCTTCAGACCTCAGGAGAGAGTGTGTGTGTGTATATATATATATATATATATATATATATATATATATATATATATATATATATATATATATATATATGTGTGTGTGTGTGTGTGTGTGTGTGTGTATATCTCTCTCTCTCTGTGTGTGTGTGTATATCTCTCTCTCTCTCTGTGTGTGTGTGTGTGTGTGTGTGTGTGTGTGTGTGTGTGTGTGTGTGTGTGTCTGTGTGTGTGTGTGTGTGTGTGTGTGTGTGTGTGTGTGTGTGTGTGTGTTTGTCTGATTTAACTGACAGTTCCCTTCACAGTAAATGTGTTTATCTTCTGCTTCTGGTGTTGGGGCAGATTCTGGACATCTGAGGGCTCCCATAGAGGACAAATGGCTCCATTGTTGGTCGCTGAAGTTGACCGATAATGCATATAATATGTATAATTCATGAAAGGAAACATTGACAGAAACAACTATCACACATGGAAGCTACGGCACAGAAGCTTTCTCAGAGCTCCAGTCATCTGCATCCCAAATGTCACCCTATTGTCTTTATAGTGCACTACTTTTGAACCGGGCCCATAGGACTCTGGTCAAAAGTAGAGCACTATATAGGAATAGGCTGCCATTTTGGAAACCGTCTCTCTATCCAATAAAACGTTCATTCATTTTCTCCCTCATCTTTATACCTCCAACTGAACACATAATGAGAGCTGGTCGCGGGACCATACTTTATGTGTGAGAAGGCTGTGAATGCTATAATACTATGGATTGTGTCCCAAATAGCACCCTATTACCAATATAGTCCACTTCTTTTGACAAGGCCCATAGGGAACCCCAAAGGGCTCTAGTCAAAAGTAATGCACTTTAGATGGAATAGGGAACCATTCGGGAGGCACATACTGTATAGCACGACTGTTCTTCTGAGGTTAGTGGTACTGTAGAGTATAATGTTAACCAAACCTCGATTGAAGAGCAGTAGAGGCTTTTATTGTTCTCTGTAGCACACATATCTGAACCAGGAGCTTCATTTGAGACAAAAGAAAAAGAGAGAAAGGTTGCGTCCCAAATGTCACCCTTTTCCCTATAAACTGGGCCCTGGTCAAAATTGTTGCACTATTAAGGTAATAGGGTGCAATTTGTGACATATCAGTGAGAAAAAAGAGCGTTAGTTCTTTAATGAGCGAGTGCCAAGAGTGCTCATTCGTTCGTTTGTTCGTTCGCCAGGAGAACGCGCTTCGCTCTCATAATATGTATGATAATGAGGTGTGTTGGCGTGGCGACAGACCAATGTTCCATTGCCGAGTGAGCGCTGCCAGTTTAAAAATAACGTGCTAATGCACTTTGAGATTATTCTGTATAATGAAAAGCGCTTTACAAATGTAAGAAATTATTATTATTAATGCTACCAGCGCCATCATACTTGTCATACAACTTCCTGGATCAGTCACTACTGTGGCTTCTCAGAAGCAACCAGTCACACCGATGGCTCAATCATCTCAGTGTGTGAGACATACTGTCTATCCTGTGTCTGATTAAGGTCTATGACTGAAATGTCACACAGTTTTTAATGAAGTCATAATAAATGAGATTTTGAACTGGAGAGGGTGTCGCGCCTCTACCTCTGATGTATATATTTAACTATCATTTAAGGTCACACCTCGCACCCCCTTTTCATTCAAGACATCCTGTCTATGAAATAAGTTGGTGGTGGGTGGAAAGATGGTGGTAGAAGAGAGGGATGTGGGCTGAGAGAAGGGAGTTTGAGAGAAAGAGAGACAGGAAGTATGCATGGTTGGAATACAATTAATGGAAAAAGCACTCTTTCATAGTTAGGGTTAGGGTAGTGAACTAACTCTCCATTATTCAGCTTCACAGCTTCACTCAACCATGGGGTAGCCTGTGGGAAAGACACCGCTGGAGACATAGGCCTGGTGGGTGCCAATGTGACTGTGTATGAAGGAGTTTGGTGGAAGAGTGTGAGTGTGTAGGCTATGTACACTGAGTTTACAAAACATTAAGAACCTGCTCTTTCCATGACGTAGACTGACCAGGTGAATCCAGGTGAAAGCTATGATCCCTTATTGATGTCACTCAGTGTAGATTTTAGGGAGGAGTCAAGTTAAAGAAGGATTTTTAAGCCTTGTCACATTTGAGACATGGATTATATATGTGTGCCATTCAGAGTGTGAATGGACAAGACAAAATATGTAAATGCCTTTGAACGGGGTATGGTAGTAGGTGCTTATCACACTGGTTTCAGTGTGTCAAGAACTGCAACGCTGCTGGGTTTTCACGCTCAACGGTTTCCCATGTGTATCAAGAATGATCCACCACCCAAAGGACATCCAGCCAACTTGACACAACTGTGGGAAGCATTGGAGTCAACATGGGCCAGCATCCCTGTGGAACACTTTCAACACCTTGTAGTTCAATGGCCATAATACATTGGCATGGGGAGTGAGGTCAACCTTGAAGTATTTATAAAAAATCTGATCTAATGATAACATTCAGGGGCTAAACATTAATGGATTAGAGACAAAAGTATGAATGAACGCCGATGATTCAAGTTTTCTCGAGTCCTCAATTTTCAACCTTGATGGGCCTCATTGAGGACCTGCATAATTTCTCCAGTTCCGCTGGACTAAAACCCAACTATGATAAGTGTACTGTATTACGGATTGGGTCGCTAAACTTTAAATTCCATGTTGTCTCCCCATTAAATGGGCGGATAATGAAGTCGATGTGCTTGGTGTACATATCCCGGAAAAGTTGAGCGATCTTGCTTTGATAGAACACAGCAAAATAGATAGAATCTTGAAACCGTGGAGAGGGAAGCACTTGTGCATTTACGGGAATATTACCCTGATTAATTCTGTCGTGCAGTTTACATATTTATTAATGGCACTACCAACTACAGGATAACGTTATTACAGGAGATAAAAACATTTCACTCTATTTGGAATGGCAAACCAGATAAGGTTAAACAAGCATATTTACTGTATATAACAAACATGAGTTTAGAAGGTTAAAACTATTAAACATTAAGGCATTAAACCTCTCTGAAAAGTCTCCATTGTCCCGAAATTGCATCTACATCCAAACTGGTTTTCTAGAATGCTACTAAGAGAGGCCCATCCTACGTTGAAGAGTGGGCTCTGACATTTTTCAGATTAAAACCTTACATTTTTGGTGGATTGACAATGGATCCCTGTTTAAAGTATCTTCCTTTTTAAATTAACTCATACAGAGTTGGCTACAATTGAAATGCCATCCTCCAAAAAAGACAAATCTAATATTACAGCAAATAAAATGGCTAAACTCAAATGTACTGATAGGGTATAATATTTATGAAGGACATTGTAAACAAGGACTGTAAAATGATGTCACATAAGCAACTAACAACAGTGCATGGGGGTGTATGCTCAATACAAAATTATAACCAACTCGTTGCGGCTCTGACACAAAATTGGACGAGAGAGTTATTTAAAAGCGGAAATTAAAGAATTAGTCAGTCTGTCACCCATTAAAATCATAAATGGCTTAAAATTATTAATATAAATCGAAAAATGTATCAGTTTCACTTAAAGTCCAAAGGTTTGACAGCAATGCTGTATAAAATGAAAGTCAGTTGGGAACAGGTCTTTGATGTCCAAATACCTTGTTATCGGGTCCATGAACTGATATATAAAACAACAAAACACATCAGTCTATATGTATGTATGTGCACTTTGACGAACTGACTTTTTGGAAAGGTGGCATCCTATGACGGTTCCACGTTGAAAGTCACTGAGCTCTTCAGTACAGGCCATTCTACTGCCAATGTTTGTCAATGGAGTTTGCATGGCTGTGTGCTCGATTTTATACACCTGTCAGCAATGAGTGTGGCTGAAATAGCCAAATCCACTAATTTCAAGGGGTGTCCACATACTTTTGTATATATAGTGTTTGTGTGTATGTATGTATGTGTGTGTGTGTGTGTGTGTGTGTGTATAGAGGGGGCACAGAGTCTGTATATATATATATGTGTGTGTGTGTATAGAGGGGGCTCAGACTGTACACTGTGGAGCTGTGGAATCTGCAATCCTATTTTAGAAAAACAAAAAACATCAGCTGACCAGCACTGCTGGAACAGGACTTCTGGGGGGGAGGGAGGAGTATTTGGGGGCTTGAGGTGGAGGGTATGTGTGAGGAGAGGAGGGGGCGTAGGGAGACAAGGGGAAGGTTGAAGGCTAGATGTGGAGGGTGTGTGAGGAGGAGGAGGTGGTGGAGAGGTAGGAGAGGGAGTAGTTGCTTTAGGTGGATGATATGTAGGGGTATCAGGAGGGTGTCTGGGGAGAGGAGAAGATGAATGGGGGCTGGATGTAAAGGTTGACCCCCTCTCCCTTCCTCATCTATAGACCCCCTCCCCTCTCCCTCCCTCATCTATATACCCCCTCTCCTCTCTCTCACTCATCTATAGACCCCCTCCCCTCTCCCTCCTTCATCTATAGACCCCCTCTCCTCTCCCTCCCTCATCTATAGGTCCCCTCTCCTCTCTCTCACTCATCTATAGGTCCCCTCTCCTCTCTCTCCCTCATCTATAGACCCCCTCTCCTCTCCCTCCCTCATCTATAGACCCCCTCTCCTCTCTCTCCCTCATCTATAGGTCCCCTCTCCTCTCTCTCACTCATCTATAGGTCCCCTCTCCTCTCTCTCCCTCATCTATAGACCCCCTCTCCTCTCCCTCCCTCATCTATAGACCCCCTCTCCTCTCTCTCCCTCATCTATAGACCCCCTCTCCTCTCCCTCCCTCATCTATAGACCCCCTCTCCTCTCCCTCCCTCATCTATAGACCCCCTCTCCTCTCCCTCCTTCATCTATAGACCCCCTCTCCTCTCCCTCCCTCATCTATAGGTCCCCTCTCCTCTCTCACTCATCTATATACCCCCTCTCCTCTCTCTCACTCATCTATAGACCCCCTCCCCTCTCCCTCCTTCATCTATAGACCCCCTCCCCTCTCCCTCCCTCATCTATATACCCCCTCTCCTCTCTCTCCCTCATCTATAGACCCCCTCTCCTCTCTCTCCCTCATCTATAGGTCCCCTCTCCTCTCCCTCCCTCATCTATAGACCCCCTCTCCTCTCTCTCCCTCATCTATATACCCCCTCTCCTCTCTCTCCCTCATCTATAGACCCCCTCTCCTCGCTCTCCCTCATCTATAGGTCCCCTCTCCTCTCCCTCCCTCATCTATAGACCCCCTCCCCTCTCCCTCCCTCATCTATAGACCCCCTCTCCTCTCCCTCCCTCATCTATAGACCCCCTCTCCTCTCTCACTCATCTATAGACCCCCTCTCCCTCCTTCATCTATAGACCCCCTCTCCTCTCCCTCCCTCATCTATAGACCCCCTCTCCTCTCTCACTCATCTATAGACCCCCTCTCCCTCCTTCATCTATAGACCCCCTCTCCTCTCCCTCCCTCATCTATAGACCCCCTCTCCTCTCTCACTCATCTATAGACCCCCTCTCCCTCCTTCATCTATAGACCCCCTCTCCTCTCTCTCCCTCATCTATAGGTCCCCTCTCCTCTCCCTCCCTCATCTATAGACCCCCTCTCCTCTCCCTCCCTCATCTATAGATTCCTTCCCCTCTCCCTCCCTCATCTGTACATCCCCTCTCCCTCCCTCATCTATAAATCCCCTCCTCTCACCATCCCTCATATATAGATCCCTTCTCTCCCTCCTTCATCTATAGAACCCCTCTCCTTCCATCTTTACACCCCATCCCCTCTCCCTCCCTCATCTATAGATTCCTTCCCCTCTCCCTCCCTAATCTGTAAATCCCCTCCCCTCTCCCTCCCTCATCTATAGATCCCCTCCCCTCTCCCTCCCTCATCTATAGATCCCCTCCCCTCTCCCTCCTTCGTCTGTAAATCCCCTCCCCTCTCCCTCATCTATAGATCCCTCCCCTCTCCCTCCCTCATCTATAGACCCCTCCCCTCTCCTTCCCTGATCTATGGACCCCTCCCCTCTCCTTCCCTGATCTATGGACCCCTCCCCTCTCCCTCCCTCATCTATGGACCCCTCCCCTCTCCTTCCCTGATCTATGGACCCCTCCCCTCTCCTTCCCTCATCTATAACCCTTCCTCATCTAAAGACTTTCTCCCCTCCCTCTCCCCTCCCTCCTTCCCTAGCTACTGCCACACACAGACTTTAGTTAATGTCAGGGGTCAGCGCTGTAGAGACAGGCTTTGCTAACGCTATGCTAGATGCTCCTGTCAGGGAAAAGGAGAAGTGAGATGAAGGAGGGGCAGGGAGGAACAGAGGGGGTTAGAGAGGGATTAAAGCGGGGCTAGATGGAAGGTTAGGGGAGTCCGAGTAGAGGAGGTTTGGTGGTTTGTCCCTGTCAAGAGAGGAGAGAGGTGAGGGGACATGGAGAAAGAGCAGTGGGGGGTAAGGAAGTCAAGGTAGGGATGTATGGCTGGCTGGCTGTATGTTTGCTGTAATTACAATGACAGTTCAGGAAGTTATTGTAGGTGTCTGGCTCTGGTAAAAAACGGTGAGGTGAATGTCAGTGAGTGAGTGAGTGAGTGAGTGAGTGAGTGAGTGAGTGAGTGAGTGAGTGAGTGAGTGAGTGAGTGAGTGAGTGAGTGAGTGAGTGAGTGAGTGAGTGAGTGAGTGATACTACTTTCACAATCCTGTCTAAGAATTGATAGATTCATCTACAATATCTATATGTCTGTCTATCCACAACTGCTTATTGGCTGGTGAAGCATGATGCAGTAAAGTCAGAACCAAACCAAACTCTGAAACGCTGCATTTTTCAGTTATGCAATTATTATGCAATTATGCCCGAACAAGGAGAGGGACCGAATTCGGCGGGAGTCGTGACAAAAACAGAATGTGTCAGCCACTCTGTGAATCATGAAGCCTTTTCAACAGATCTGAAACTGTCACAGCTTTTATCCCAGTGTTTGGGAGTCACTGGGCTGTATTGTGAGTGTACTTGGCTCACTGAGCTGTATTGTGAGGGGTTGTGTGTGTTATGTGATTGAATGCCTTTGTTTATATTCCCGTAACTGTGTGTCAGAGTGTGTGAGAATGTGAGTATTTTCCAGTTAATGTGTGTGTGTGTGTGTGTGTGTGTGTGTGTGTGTGTGTGTGTGTGTGTGTGTGTGTGTGTGTGTGTGTGTGTGTGTGTGTGTGTGTGTGTGTGTGTGTGTGTGTGTGTGTGTGTGTGTGTGTGTGTGTGTGTGTGTGTGTGTGTTTGTACTTGTTTTGTATTGTGCATGTCCACTAACTGTGTCTAATGTGGTGAGCTCACTGTGATGGAATTTTGGAGGGGTCATGAGCTATCCAGCACCCCCCCACCCCCTCCTCCCCTAGCCCCCATTCTCCCTACTGAGTACAGTACCCTCTCCTGTGCCCCCTGCCAATACTGACCCAGAGAGAGGGAGAGAAAGAGAGAACATCCTTTATCGGAATGTCTGGCGTAGCGTTAAACCAAGAGAAGAAAGAAAGTATGAAAAAGAGAGAGAGAGAGGGAGTAAAATTATGATTATTTTAGGAGCCTTTGGATGACCATTCCAGCCTGTGGATGGGGAGGGAGTTGGTTATTTTAGGATCCTTTGTATGACCATTCCAGCCTGTGGATGGGGAGGGAGTTGGTTATGTTAGGATCCTTTGTATGACCATTCCAGCCTGTGGATGGGGAGGGAGTTGGTTATTTTAGGATCCTTTGTATGACCATTCCAGCCTGTGGATGGGGAGGGAGTTGGTTAATTCAGGATCCTTTGTATGACCATTCCAGCCTGTGGATGGGGAGGGAGTTGGTTATTCAGGATCCTTTGTATGACCATTCCAGCCTGTGGATGGGGAGGGAGTTGGTTATTCAGGATCCTTTGTATGACCATTCCAGCCTGTGGATGGGGAGGGAGTTGGTTATTCAGAATGCTTTGTATGACCATTCCAGCCTGTGGATGGGGAGGGAGTTGGTTATTCAGGAGCCTTTGACACAGCAGAGACAGAAGCATGCCATAATGAGCAACCTTATTCCTTATTCCTTTTGGATACAACCATAGTGTTGTAAAGACTGAGAGAGAGAGTAGAAAGAGACAGATTACCAGTTTCCTACCTTATTCCGTACCAGAAGACAGGCTGACTCATAAGGTAATCTTAGAAGTTTTTGACTTAAGTACAATTTTTAGGGCAGGCAGGACAAAGGTGCAGGGAAGTTAGGAGAAGTTAGGAGTTAGCTAGTGAATTCTTTAAATAACACTAATGATAAAAACTTAATTAACAGGCCAAGACGCAGTAAGAATCTATTTTTCTTAATTAGCCATAGCCTACAGACAAGCTTGTTGGGAGATACTAATGAGATGCAAAGCCCCTCTGTTGAAAGTTAACGAGTAGTGTGTGTGCGTGTGTGTGTGTAATTAGTAATGCTTGCAGATAGCTATGTAGACGTAAGAGCTAGCAGGAGGAAATAAAGCTCTGCATCACACATTACCGAGGTCAGCAGATTTCTCTGTTTGATCCTGTTTCCACACCACTGGCTCAGCGCATCCAGTGGCTTTTGCCTATCTCTGACACACACACACACACTCACACACGGATGCTTCACACACATACACACATAGAACACAGACATAGAACACACACACAGAACACACACACCAGAACACACACACACAGCTTCTATGGCTCACACTAAAATAGACTGTCCTTTGATAACTCCTTCATTCAGTTCTATCTGATCTCAGTGGGTGTTATTCCTCACAGAGATGCTGTCTAGGGGCCATCAACAGGCTAGCACAGATTAGCGTGCTAAGCTAATTATACCACTCAACATGTACGACCCAAATGGCCCAATTCCCTAAATAATGTACTACTTTTGAGCAGGGCCCATAAGGTGCCATTTAGGACACAACCTAAGTATGCAGAATGCTGCGGCTTCTTAAAAGTCACACACACACACAGAGAGAGAGAGAGAGAGAGAGAGAGAGAGAGAGAGAGAGAGAGAGAGAGAGAGAGAGAGAGAGAGAGAGAGAGAGAGAGAGAGAGAGAGAGATCCAACTTAAACCGGCATCCCGTGTCAGCGCTTATCTATTTACAGTTTCACAACCAGAGAGGCACATCAAAGCCATTTCACAGCTTCTTTTTCATGTTTATAGAAACAGAGTGACTGTGCTGCTTCTCTCCCCAGTCCTGAATAAAGCATGCAGACTAACACTACAGCCATTCTACAGACGCCTTGGAGTAACGGACACGCACACTCTGAGGGAGTAAGATGTGGCATGGGTCATATACTAATCATAGGGACACTCATACACAAACACTCACGCACAAGCGGGTACTCACACATACACACAAGCATGTTCACACATACAGTATGCCTTTTACTGTAAGATAGCTGTCCCTGAGGGTTGTTTGAGTACACTTTAATAATAGCGTCGTAGTAGCTTGTATAGCCACTTTTTCTGCAAAACTGATTAGTCTTACAGTTCAGTACATTTCCAGTTCTAGAAGAAGTGAACAGCACATGGGAATAATCAACCAAATGTTAACCGAATAGAATATTACTACTACCCTACATCACATGCAAAGCAGTAGACACACACACACACCGAGGGCATCAGATGGCGTCTGTAACGGCCAGATGGCCAGGTACACTACTATTCTGCTGGGGAGAGAAGGCCATGTTAGGATAAATGTGAGCCATAAACAGACACACACAAACACACACAGACAGACACACATACATATATGACACACACACAGTTTATACACCTTTCCTAATTCACTCTCTCAGTTGGATTCAAACAGCATCTTTTCTGTTTTTTCTACCATCCACATTCTCTGTCTCCCCCTCTTTCCTCTCTCTGTCTCCGGCAGGCTGTAGAGTAAAGATATAGCTGACATGTCCTTGGGGGGAGTGAACGGATGCCAGACTGGAGGGTGAAACCACAGCTTCAGTGTGTTTCATGTTGGATTTAAGATAAAGGAAGAGAAAGAAAGGGGAAGATTTTAAACCTTTCACAGCTCAGCCAGCCCCCACTGAGAGAACTAAACACCCACAGAATAACAAACTGGGAATTACTGTGTGTGTCAGTGTGTGTGTATGTGTACAGTATAGGTGTCAGTGTGTGTGTATGGGTGTCAGTGTATGTGTATGGGTGTCAGTGTATGTGTATGTGTACAGTATGGGTGTCAGTGTGTGTGTGTGTGTGTGTGTGTACAGTATGGGTGTCAGTGTGTGTGTGTGTATGTGTACAGTATGGGTGTCAGTGTGTGTGTGTGTGTGTATGTGTACAGTATGGGTGTCAGTGTGTGTGTGTGTGTACAGTATGGGTGTCAGTGTGTGTGTATGTGTACAGTATGGGTATCAGTGTGTGTGTATGTGTACAGTATAGGTGTCAGTGTGTGTGTATGTGTACAGTATGGGTGTCAGTGTGTGTGTATGTGTACATTATGGGTGTCAGTGTGTGTGTATGTGTACAGTATGGGTGTCAGTGTGTGTATGTGCACATTATGGGTGTCAGTGTGTGTATGTGTACAGTATGGGTGTCAGTGTGTGTGTATGTGTACAGTATGGGTGTCGGTGTGTGTGTATGTGTACAGTATGGGTGTCAGTGTGTGTGTATGTGTACAGTATGGGTGTCAGTGTGTGTGTGTATGTGTACAGTATGGGTGTCAGTGTGTGTGTATGTGTACAGTATAGGTGTTAGTGTGTGTGTATGTGTACAGTATGGGTGTCAGTGTGTGTATGTGTACAGTATGGGTGTCAGTGTGTGTGTGTGTGTGTACAGTATAGGTGTCAGTGTGTGTGTATGTGTACAGTATGGGTGTCAGTGTGTGTATGTGTACAGTATGGGTGTCAGTGTGTGTGTATGTGTACAGTATAGGTGTCAGTGTGTGTGTATGTGTACAGTATGGGTGTCAGTGTGTGTATGTGTACAGTATGGGTGTCAGTGTGTGTGTGTATGTGTACAGTATGGGTGTCAGTGTGTGTGTGTGTATGTGTACAGTATGGGTGTCAGTGTGTGTGTGTGTATGTGTACAGTATGGGTGTCAGTGTGTGTATGTGTACAGTATGGGTGTCAGTGTGTGTGTGTATGTGTACAGTATGGGTGTCAGTGTGTGTGTGTGTGTATGTGTACAGTATGGGTGTCAGTGTGTGTGTGTGTATGTGTACAGTATGGGTGTCAGTGTGTGTGTGTGTATGTGTACATTATGGGTGTCAGTGTGTGTGTATGTGTACAGTATGGGTGTCAGTGTGTGTATGTGCACATTATGGGTGTCAGTGTGTGTGTATGTGTACAGTATGGGTGTCAGTGTGTGTGTATGTGTACAGTATGGGTGTCGGTGTGTGTGTATGTGTACAGTATGGGTGTCAGTGTGTGTGTATGTGTACAGTATGGGTGTCAGTGTGTGTGTGTATGTGTACAGTATGGGTGTCAGTGTGTGTGTATGTGTACAGTATAGGTGTTAGTGTGTGTGTATGTGTACAGTATGGGTGTCAGTGTGTGTATGTGTACAGTATGGGTGTCAGTGTGTGTGTGTGTGTGTACAGTATAGGTGTCAGTGTGTGTGTATGTGTACAGTATGGGTGTCAGTGTGTGTATGTGTACAGTATGGGTGTCAGTGTGTGTGTATGTGTACAGTATAGGTGTCAGTGTGTGTGTATGTGTACAGTATGGGTGTCAGTGTGTGTATGTGTACAGTATGGTTGTCAGTGTGTGTGTGTATGTGTACAGTATGGGTGTCAGTGTGTGTGTGTGTATGTGTACAGTATGGGTGTCAGTGTGTGTATGTGTACAGTATGGGTGTCAGTGTGTGTGTGTATGTGTACAGTATGGGTGTCAGTGTGTGTGTGTGTGTATGTGTACAGTATGGGTGTCAGTGTGTGTGTGTGTGTGTGTATGTGTACAGTATGGGTGTCAGTGTGTGTGTGTGTATGTGTACAGTATGGGTGTCAGTGTGTGTGTGTGTGTAAAGTATAGGTGTCAGTGTGTGTGTGTGTGTGTGTGTGTGTGTGTGTGTGTGTGTGTGTGTGTGTGTGTGTGTGTGTGTGTGTGTGTGTGTGTGTGTGTGTGTGTGTACAGTATAGGTGTGAGTGTATGTGTATGTGTACAGTATGGGTGTCGGTGTGTGTGTATGTGTACAGTATGGGTGTCAGTGTGTGTGTGTGTGTGTACAGTATGGGTGTGAGTGTATGTGTATGTGTACAGTATGGGTGTGAGTGTATGTGTATGTGTACAGTATGGGTGTCAGTGTGTGTGTGTGTGTGTATGTGTACAGTATGGGTGTCAGTGTGTGTGTGTGTGTGTGTGTGTGTGTGTGTGTGTGTGTGTGTGTGTGTGTGTGTGTGTGTGTGTGTGTGTGTGTGTGTGTGTGTTAGTGTGTACAGTATGGGTGTCAGTGTATGTGTATGTGTACAGTATGGGTGTCAGTGTGTGTGTGTATGTGTACAGTATGGGTGTCAGTGTATGTGTATGTGTTCAGTATGGGTGTCAGTGTGTGTGTATGTGTACAGTATGGGTGTCAGTGTGTGTGTGTATGTGTACAGTATGGGTGTCAGTGTGTGTGTATGTGTACCTAATCGGTGTCGGTGTGTGTGTATGTGTACAGTATGGGTGTCAGTGTGTGTGTATGTGTACAGTATGGGTGTCAGTGTGTGTGTGTATGTGTACAGTATGGGTGTGAGTGTATGTGTATGTGTACAGTATGGGTGTCAGTGTGTGTGTATGTGTACAGTATAGGTGTTAGTGTGTGTGTATGTGTACAGTATGGGTGTCAGTGTGTGTATGTGTACAGTATGGGTGTCAGTGTGTGTGTGTGTGTGTGTGTACAGTATAGGTGTCAGTGTGTGTGTGTATGTGTACAGTATGGGTGTCAGTGTGTGTATGTGTACAGTATAGGTGTCAGTGTGTGTGTGTATGTGTACAGTATAGGTGTCAGTGTGTGTGTGTATGTGTACAGTATGGGTGTCAGTGTGTGTGTATGTGTACAGTATGGGTGTCAGTGTGTGTGTGTGTATGTGTACAGTATGGGTGTCAGTGTGTGTGTGTGTGTATGTGTACAGTATGGGTGTCAGTGTGTGTGTGTGTGTGTGTATGTGTACAGTATGGGTGTCAGTGTGTGTGTGTGTGTAAAGTATAGGTGTCAGTGTGTGTGTGTGTGTGTGTGTGTGTGTGTGTGTGTGTGTGTGTGTGTGTGTGTGTGTGTGTGTGTGTGTGTACAGTATGGGTGTCAGTGTGTGTGTGTATATGTGTACATTATGGGTGTTAGTGTGTGTGTATGTGTACAGTATGGGTGTCAGTGTGTGTGTATGTGTACATTATGGGTGTCAGTGTGTGTGTATGTGTACATTATGGGTGTCAGTGTGTGTGTATGTATACATTATGGGTGTCAGTGTGTGTGTATGTGTACAGTATAGGTGTCAGTGTGTGTGTATGTGTACAGTATGGGTGTCCGTGTGTGTGTATGTGTACAGTATGGGTGTCCGTGTGTGTGTGTATGTGTAAAGTATAGGTGTCTGTGTGTGTGTGTGTGTGTGTGTGTGTGTGTGTGTGTGTGTGTGTGTGTGTGTGTGTGTGTGTGTGTGTGTGTGTGTGTGTGTGTGTGTACAGTATGGGTGTCAGTGTGTGTGTGTATATGTGTACAGTATGGGTGTTAGTGTGTGTGTATGTGTACAGTATGGGTGTCAGTGTGTGTGTATGTGTACATTATGGGTGTCAGTGTGTGTGTATGTGTACATTATGGGTGTCAGTGTGTGTGTATGTGTACATTATGGGTGTCAGTGTGTGTGTATGTGTACAGTATAGGTGTCAGTGTGTGTGTATGTGTACAGTATGGGTGTCCGTGTGTGTGTATGTGTACAGTATAGGTGTCAGTGTGTGTGTGTATGTGTACAGTATAGGTGTGAGTGTATGTGTATGTGTACAGTATGGGTGTCAGTGTATGTGTATGTGTACAGTATGGGTGTCGGTGTGTGTGTATGTGTACAGTATGGGTGTCAGTGTGTGTGTGTATGTGTACAGTATGGGTGTGAGTGTATGTGTATGTGTACAGTATGGGTGTCAGTGTGTGTGTATGTGTAAAGTATAGGTGTCAGTGTGTGTGTGTGTGTGTGTGTGTGTGTGTGTGTGTGTGTGTGTGTGTGTGTGTGTGTGTTAGTGTGTACAGTATGGGTGTCAGTGTATGTGTATGTGTACAGTATGGGTGTCAGTGTGTGTGTGTATGTATACAGTATGGGTGTCAGTGTGTGTGTATGTGTACATTATGGGTGTCAGTGTATGTGTATGTGTACAGTATGGGTGTCAGTGTGTGTGTATGTGTACAGAATGGGTGTCAGTGTGTGTGTATGTGTACAGTATGGGTGTCAGTGTGTGTGTGTATGTGTACAGTATGGGTGTGAGTGTATGTGTATGTGTACAGTATGGGTGTCAGTGTGTGTGTGTATGTATACAGTATGGGTGTCAGTGTGTGTGTATGTGTACAGTATGGGTGTCAGTGTATGTGTATGTGTACAGTATGGGAGTCAGTGTGTGTGTATGTGTACAGAATGGGTGTCAGTGTGTGTGTATGTGTACAGTATGGGTGTCAGTGTGTGTGTGTATGTGTACAGTATGGGTGTGAGTGTATGTTTATGTGTACAGTATGGGTGTCAGTGTGTGTGTGTATGTATACAGTATGGGTGTCAGTGTATGTGTATGTGTACAGTATGGGTGTCAGTGTGTGTGTATGTGTACAGTATGGGTGTCAGTGTGTGTGTGTATGTGTACAGTATAGGTGTGAGTGTATGTGTATGTGTACAGTATGGGTGTCAGTGTGTGTGTGTGTGTGTGTGTATGTGTACAGTATGGGTGTCAGTGTGTGTGTATGTGGACAGTATGGGTGTCAGTGTGTGTGTGTATGTGTACAGTATGGGTGTCAGTGTGTGTGTATGTGTACAGTATTGGTGTCAGTGTGTGTGTGTGTATGTATACAGTATGGGTGTCAGTGTGTGTGTGTGTATGTATACAGTATGGGTGTGAGTGTATGTGTATGTGTACAGTATGGGTGTCAGTGTGTGTGTGTATGTATACAGTATGGGTGTCAGTGTGTGTGTATGTGTACAGTATGGGTGTCAGTGTATGTGTATGTGTACAGTATGGGTGTCAGTGTGTGTGTATGTGTACAGTATGGGTGTCAGTGTGTGTGTGTATGTGTACAGTATGGGTGTGAGTGTATGTTTATGTGTACAGTATGGGTGTCAGTGTGTGTGTGTATGTATACAGTATGGGTGTCAGTGTATGTGTATGTGTACAGTATGGGTGTCAGTGTGTGTGTATGTGTACAGTATGGGTGTCAGTGTGTGTGTGTATGTGTACAGTATAGGTGTGAGTGTATGTGTATGTGTACAGTATGGGTGTCAGTGTGTGTGTGTGTGTTTATGTGTACAGTATGGGTGTCAGTGTGTGTCTATGTGGACAGTATGGGTGTCAGTGTGTGTGTGTATGTGTACAGTATGGGTGTCAGTGTGTGTGTATGTGTACAGTATGGGTGTCAGTGTGTGTGTGTGTATGTATACAGTATGGGTGTGAGTGTATTTGTATGTGTACAGTATGGGTGTCAGTGTGTGTGTGTATGTATACAGTATGGGTGTCAGTGTGTGTGTGTATGTATACAGTATGGGTGTCAGTGTATGTGTATGTGTACAGTATGGGTGTCAGTGTGTGTGTATGTGTACAGTATGGGTGTCAGTGTGTGTGTGTATGTGTACAGTATAGGTGTGAGTGTATGTGTATGTGTACAGTATGGGTGTCAGTGTGTGTGTATGTGTACAGTATGGGTGTCAGTGTGTGTGTATGTGTACAGTATGGGTGTCAGTGTGTGTGTATGTGTAGAGTATGGGTGTCAGTGTGTGCGTATGTGTACAGTATGGGTGTCAGTGTGTGTGTATGTGCGTGTCAACTGTTGTATACACATCTTATTATATCAACTTATTTTCAGAAGAATACAAAATACACTTGAGTTAATGGGAAATCAATATTTGGATAATAAGCTATGTGAAATTAAGAAAGAGATTCAAATGAATTATTTTTGGTCCCATACTAATGACCCGGTTACTGCTGTATGTTGTAAGTAAAAGCCCTTGGAACCGTGAAAGCATGCATAGTTACACCATATTGGATGACTGTCATTCATATTCCATTCACCCAGCTCAATGTAACATCGGTAGGTTTAGGCTACTACATAATACCAGAATTGTCTCTATACCCATCATGAGGTTGCTACAACCTAGCCTATGAATGAAAGTTTACCCTTGCACACATCAACAACTGACACCCCACGAAGCATCGTTACCCATCGCGCCACAAAAGCCGCGGGGAAACCCTACTTCAAGTCTCAGAGCGAGTGACGTCACTGATTGAAACGCTATTAGCGCGCACCACCGCTAACTAACTAGCCATTTCACATCGGTTACACTCACCCCCCCTTTGACCTCCTCCTTTTCCGCAGCAACCAATGATCCGGGTCAACAGCATCAATGTAGGTTCCGTCCCTCTCTTCGCCTCAACCCGGGCTCGAACCAGGGACCCTTGCACACATCAACAACTGACACCCCACGAAGCATCGTTACCCATCGCGCCACAAAAGCCGCGGCCCTTGCAACGCAAGGGGAAACCCTACTTCAAGTCTCAGAGCGAGTGACGTCACTGATTGAAACGCTATTAGCGTGCACCACCGCTAACTAACTAGCCATTTCACATCGGTTACAGGTGCACAACTTGAGAGAAAAATGTGAGTAATCAAGGTGACAGACAGTGACACATTCAATACCGCCTTGCACACTCTTGCCTGAATCTAGCTGATCTAGGGTGTAATCATTAGTCCAACAGTTGCAAATGAGAGTTTCTATTGAACAAATGTAGGTATGTTTATCCCCGTTCAGTTCAGTTTGTTTCTGTTTCTGAAATGTTTTTCAACAGAATCAGAGGAATGAATACACCCCCAATCACCCCCAAACACAGTTCACTTTCATAGTAGCCACATACAAACAGCATGATCACCTTGATAGTTGTATAATTCCTTCTCGCATCTAAGTGGTCTTCTCCCCTTTTTTTCCTTTGCTTGTGGACTTCAGTGCACAACACAGCAGCAGTCTGTGAACAGGTGAAAAACCTTTCCAAGCCAAACCTTCATACCATAATCGGTAAACGCTACACACAGCCGACAACGTTTACAGCATATTAACTAACGGCATAGTCAACATACACTGCATGACCAAAGGTATGTGTACACCTGCTCCAAAATCATGGGAATTAATATGGAATTGGTCCCCCCTTCGCTGCTATTACAGCATCCACTCTTCTGGGAGGCTTCCCAGTAGATGTTAGAACATTGCTGCAGGGACTTGCTTCCATTCAGCCACAAGAGCATTAGTGAGGTCTGGCACTAATGTTGGGCAATTAGGCCGTGCTCACAGTTGGCGTTCCAGATGTGTTTGATGGGGTTGAGGTCAGGGCTCTGTGCAGGCCAGGCAAATTCTTCCACACTGATCTCGAAAAGATTTTGGTATGGACCTCGCTTTGTGCACGGGGGCATTGTTGCCACAAAGTTGGAAGCATAGAATTGTTTAGAATGTCATTGTATGCTGTAGCATTAAGATTTTCCTTCGCTGGAACCCGAACCGTGAAAAACAGCCCCACACCATTATTCCTCCTCCACCAAACTTTACAGTTGACACTATGTATTCGGGCAGGTAGCATTCTCCTGGCATCCGCCAAACCCAGATTTATTCGTCGAACTACCAGAGAACAGGTTTCCACTTCTCCAGAGTCCAATTGCGGATAGCTTTACACCACTCCACATGACATTTGGCAATTGCGCATGGTGATCTTAGGCTTGTGTGCGGCTGCTCGGCCATGGAAACCCAATTCATGAAGCTCCCAACGAACAGTTCTTGTGCTGACGTTGCTTCCAGAGGCAGTTTGGAATTCAGTAGTGAGTGTTGCAACCGAGAACAGACAATTTGTACACACGATGCATTTCAGAGATTTGCGGTCCCATTCTGTGAGCTTGTGTGGCCTACTACTTCGCAGATGAGCCGTTGTGGCTTTTAGACATTTCCACTTCAAAATAAGACTATTAACAGTTGACTGGGGAAGCTCTAGCAGGACAGAAATTTGACTCACTGACTTGTTGAAAAGGTGGCATCCTATGACGGTGCCACGTTGAAAGTCACTGGGCCATTCTAATGCCAATGTTTGTCTATGGAGATTGCATGGCGATGTGCTCGATTTTATATACCTGTCAGCAGCGGGTGTGGCTGAATTAGCCGAATCCACAAATTTGAAGGGGTGTCCACATAGTTTTGTATATATAGTGTCGCTAGAACTGTCTTTCTCTGTCGTTGAGTCACCAGCACACCACATTTTATGCACTGCAGTGCTAGCTACCTGTAGCTTATGCTTTCAGTACTAGATTCATTCTCTGATGCTTTGATTGGGTAGACAACATGTCAGTTCATGCTGCAAGAGCTCTGATAGGTTGGAGGAAGGCCTCCGTAAGTTGTCATAATGATTGTGTAAGTCTATTGAAGGGGGTATATTAACATGAGCCTCCTAGGTATTGTACTGAAGTCAACGTACCCAGAAAAGGATGGAAACTAGCTGTCCTCTGCCTATACCATGGTGCTACCCCAGTTCTGTTGAGGCTACTGTTGAACTTCAATGTTTTAATCAATTATTTGGTGAATATATTTAGTATAGTTGAATCTAAAAATAATAACTTTTTATGAAATAAAAATGGTCCTCCCCTTCCTCCTCTGAAGAGCCTCTACTGGTTGACAGGAATAAGAAAATGAGAACAGGTATGAGAATAGGAAAAGAGAACACGAAATGGTGATGAGAGAGAGAGAGAGAGAGACACCAACACCACAGACTTTACTCTGGATTCTCCCTGTGTGTGTAGTCTAAAAATATGACTTGCCAGTAGCTGGCTGGAGGTTGAATATGACATTGATCAACAGATACTGGACTGGAGAACAGCCCACACACACATGCGCACGCGTGTACGCACGCACACACACTGAGGTGGAGGAGTAGGATAGGGGCTGGTACTGTGTATAGTGTAATAATTCAGTGGTGGTTTGTATGCTGCTTAAGACATTATCAACCTATACCCCAAACCACAGTTACATATTAACTGTATTGGTTCCTCCTGGCACCAGAGCGCGGCAGAGACCGCCCTAGAGACTTATTGGACTCAGGTGTGTCTTATTATTTCATGATTGTGTCCCTGCTAAAAGAGGTGTGTTTTCTGTGTGTGTTTACTGTGTGTGTTTGTTTCCTGAATAAGTTTGAGACTTAATGTTTTTTTTTTTTTTCAGGTAAACTGTGATCCTGCGCCTACCGTTTCTTAGTAAAGTATTATGTTTATCCTTAACCACTGATTCCTCGTCTGGTCTCTTCTCTGCAACTGGTTCCAACCTCACCATGTCACAGCAAGCTTCTGCCACAACATGGACCCAGCAAAGATCACCCAGATCCGGAATGTCGTAGCCCAACAAGGAGCACTGTTAGGATGGTAGCAAGAACAGCTCTCCCAAATCTCTGGGACCCTTCGGGGCACTTGCCGAGTACCTCCAACCACGGCACGTCCCCAACCCAGGAGGAGCCAATGCCCAGGTCTCATCGCCCAGTGCTACAGACGTCATCGTGGTTCCTCCACGGAACCTGCACCGGGAATGCAAGATCCTAGCCTCCGAGCGGTATGATGGTCACCCACGAGGAAGCAAGGGGTTCCTCACTCAGTGTTCTCTGGTGTTCGAGCTACAGTCCTCCTCATTCCACACCGATCGCCTACATCATCTCTCTACTCTCCTGCAAGGCCCTAGCGTGGGAAACGGCAGTGTGGGAACAGCAGCCACCATCTTGATCCATAGTAGCCTTCACTGCCGAGCTGCGATGAGTCGTCGACCACCCAGTCGTTAGACGAGAAGCGGCCAGCCGACTGTTCAACCTCTACCAAGGGACCAGACCAGTGGCTGACTTCGCCATTGAGTTCCGCACCCTTACCACCAAGAGTGGGTGGATTACGGAGGCACTGGTTACCTCTTTCCACCAGGGTCTGTCTAACTCCATCAAAGATGAATTGGACCTCGTGTCCCTGATAATGCTGGCAATCAGGATTGGCAACCACATCCGGAAACGGGTGAGACAGCGCCCTTTTGACACCACTTCAGCATTCCAGTTTCCTGAGCACCCCAAGCCCACCAAGCCCAGCATGGAGGATCCCATGAAGCTGGGTCACACACGTCTGAGCCCACAGGAGCGTGACAGGCGCATGCGCGAAGGCTGCTGCCTCTACGGCGGAGGTCTCAGCCATCTCTGTGCTACCTGCCCAGAGCTGACAGGAAACGCCAGGGCTGGCCAGGACATGGGGAGCTGTGCAGTTACCCTCCGGCTACCCAGTCATCGTCTGTTACTACTCGCAACCCTCAACTGTGATAACCGTCAGCACTAGATTCAAGCCTTTGTGGACTCCGGGGCCGTGGATAATTTCATTGATCAAGACTTTGCCAGATAGTTACAGATCCCCTGCGTGAAATGTCCCATCCCTCTACAGATTAAAAACCCGATGGACGCCCCATTGGCTCCAGTCAGGTGGATAATCAGACCAAGCCCATTCTACAGCAGGTTGGGGTGAACCACTCTGAGACTCTTAGTTTTCTGTTGATCACTGCTCCTGAGAACCCCCTTATCCTAGGGTACCCATGGCAAGTACTACATAACTCACTAGTTTTCTGGTCCACGGGACACCTACTAGACTGGGGGTAAGGACTGTCTAAGACCCCCACCAAGAGCCTTGCTGTGTCCTCCTGCATCCCTTGAAGACCACAACTTTTCCTCTCTCCCTCCCGAATACTTCGACCTCAGGGAGGCCTTCAGTAAGAGGCAGGCCAGCACCCTTCCTCCTCATCGTCCTTATGACTGTGCCATAGAACTCCTACCCGGCGCCACACCTCCCCGGGGTCGTCTGTACTCCCTCTCAAATCCCAGCAGTCATGGACAATTACATCCGGGAGTCACTGGAGGCAGGTTTCATTTGCCCCTCTACATCCCCTGCTGGTACAGGCTTCTTCTTCGTGGGTAAGAAGGATGGAGGCCTGCGTCCCTGCATCGACTACAGAGGGCTGAACCAGATTACGATCAAGAATCGTTCCCCCTACACCTGATGTCCTCCGCATTGGAGTTGGTCCAAGGGGCCCAACGCAATGCTTACAATCTGGTGAGAATCAGGGAGGGAGATGATTGGAAGCTTGCCTTAAACACCCCTAGTGGCCACTATGAGTATTTAGTCAGGCCCTTCAGGTTATCGAACACACCGGCAGTCTTTCAAGCATTGGTCAATGACACCCTGCGGGATATGTTGAATCGGTTTGTCTTTGTTTACCTCGACAACATCTTGATCTTCTCCAAGACCCTTCCGGAACACATACGGCACATCCGCCAAGTCCTGAGATGCCTCCTGCAGAGTCAACTATATGTCAAGATAGAGAAGTGTGAGTTCAACGTATACCAGGTTTCCTTCCTGGGTCACATTATCTCTACCGCAGGCATCCAAATGGACCCCGCAAAGTTTGAGGTGGTCGCCGACTGGCTCCGTCCCACCTCACTCAAGCAAGTCCAGCGGTTCCTCGGGTTTGCCAATTTGTACAAGGGTTTTATACGCATCTTTGGTGCGGTGGCAGCACCTCTCACGGTCCTAACCTGCAAGTCCCCGACCTGTTTTTGCTGGATCCTCGAGGCTGACAGCGCATTTTCATGGAGCTCAAGGCACCTCTGGACCTATCCTCATTCATCCTGATCTGACTCGTCCCTTTGAGGTGGACGCCTCGGACACCGGAGCAGGGGCACAAGAAACTACACCCATGCGCCTTTCTCTCCAAGCGGTTCTTGCCAGCGGAACGCAACTACGATGTAGCTTGAATTGTTTACCATGTGCGTTTGTTTCCTGAATGAGTTTGAGACTTAGTGTTTGTTGTTTTTTCAAGTGTACTGTGATCCTGCGGTTACCGTTTCTTAGTAAAGTATTATGTTTATCCTTAGCCACAGATTCCTTGTCTGGTCTCTTCTCTGCACCTGGTCTCTTCTCTCACACTAACAGCCCACGCCTTCCTCTCAATCTTCACCACACTCCGGTCTATAATGAAGAGACAGTGCACCCTGGGGATGGAAGGATGGAGAGGAGAGAGAAAAGATATCCCTGAAAAAGTGCTGGAACCCCTGGTTTGGGGGTAGGGAAGAGAGTGTCCCTCTCCGTGTGTGTGTGTGTGTGTGTGTGTGTGTGTGTGTGTGTGTGTGTGGTGTGTGTGTGTGTGTGTGTGTGGTTTTACTATCCTTGCGGGGAACAGAAGTCCTCACAAGGATAGTAAAACAAGGAACATTCGGACAAGTGGGGACATTTCGCCGGTCCCCACAAGGAAAAAGGCTATTTTAGGTTTAGGGGTTAAGTTTAGGAGTTAAGGTTAGGTTTAGGGGTTTGGGGTTAGGTTTAGGAGTTAGGGGGAAATAGACATTTGAATGGGAATCAATTGTTTGGACAGTAAAGGACAATAAAACAAACATTGTGTGTGTGTGTGTGTGTGTGTGTCTGTATTTTTATGTGTGTGCATGCGTGTGCATGTTTTTGTAAAGATTTTGAATCCTTCTTGTATAATGAAAAGATAAAAACATGCAAAAAACGTTTAATCTGTAATCCAAATTATACATATACAGGGTTCTGGATAGTAGCATTTGTTTCAGAGACCACGCAAAAAAAAAATAACAACAGAAAATAAGATACAATCTGTACATATTTGTGTTTACAGTGAGTAGCCAATCAGAGATGAGAACCAGAAGAACAATAAGGCAGATGAACGGACAGAATCAACATATTCATCATCATCGTCGTCTTGGTTTAGTCAGAGTTGGGGTCAATTCCTTTTTAAGTTAGTCAATTCAGGATGTAAACTGAAATTCCAATTACACATTTTTCTCAAAGAGAAACATTGTGGAAAGTTGGATTTGGAATTTCAATTTACTTCCTGAATTGACTGAAAATGAAAAGGAATTTATCCCAACTCTGGTTTTGGTCGACTCCACCGACCAAACCTCAGAGTATCAAAACAATATCTTTGCTACAATATATAGGACTGGTGACTCGGTTTAGTTTGCAACCAGCTGCATAAGTTAGAATGTGAAAAAAAGCTTAAAGCAAAACAAAGAAAAACACGGAAACTATCTAGTCTTTTATCGTTTACTGTACACGTCTTCACTCAATGCTCTCGATCCAACAATGGGGAGTGTTCATCCTGTGTGTTTCCATGGCAATGATGATTGCATACACACTCAGTGAGGTGTAACCCAAACACACAAACTTTCACACACTACACACATGTGGTGAAGCGTGCGTTCCTCATTTTAAACATCCGCTCTCTTACAGCCTGAAATCCCAGCAAGAGTCAGGACCTTGAAAGTCATGATGAACAGAAAACTTAAACAGAATCAAACGAATGTACAAAAAGGCACGTTTTACCCCAGTGCTTCTGTACTGTGAGATTCAAGTGTAACTGAGCGTCTTTAGCATCGCTAACCGCTGAGCGAGAGCCCAGGCTCTCTCATTCACTGTTAACCACCAGTCAAAGTACCAACGGTCGGTTTCCTTCCAATGTTGTCCTCTGAGCGTTAAGTGTCCCTAAGCATGTGGGCGAACACTCCGCTAGCCTCATTTAGCCTGTATGCTAACAGGCTAAGCTAGCAGTCACCACACAAACGTACTCGAACTGTTAGCGACCCTTAGCATGTGGTCTAACACCCCACACTAACCTCAATTTTCCTCCATGCTAGCAGGCTAGCCTAGCAGTTGCCACACCAATGTACTCCATTTAGTTTCTGATCCTCTGTTCCAGTCCGCCAAAATATGAGTCTCTTCACAACCAGCACTCCTTCAACGTCCCATGACTTAAAAAAGCCCCCCTCCCCGTTCTCCCCCATCCCACCCACCAATCGCCCCTTCCCAGACCCCTCTCCGGCCTCAGCGAGGGGCTAGTCCTTGTCGTCCCCTCCTCCGTAGAGGTCTGCCAGCTTGCGGAAGCGCGGGCCCCAGTCACTGAGGTAGTCGTAGTCCTGGTCTCCGCCGGAGGAAGACGAGTGAAGGGAGCTGAGGGAGCCGGCGGTGGAGCCGCTGCCCTCATAGTCAAAAACCAGCAGGCTGTCGTAGGGGGGCGCCGTCGGGTCGTTATCAGCTGCCTTCAGACCCTGGGGAGGGGGAGAGGGGTGAGGATAGATGAGGGTTGAGATAGAGAGAGAGACATAATGAGAAGAGGGAGAGGAGATAGGTAAATAGAGAGAGAGTAAAGGAGAGATAGCAAGACAGAAGGGGAGACATATAGGGAAAAGAGAAAGGTTGAGAGAGGTAAAGGGAGAGAACAAAGAAGAGACAGAAAGAGAGAGAAAAGCAGGAAAAAAGAGGCAGAAGAGAGAGAAACAGAGAGAGTGAGAGATATAGAATGAATGAGATATAGGTAGTAGGAGAGCAAGGGAAGAGGAGAAGAAGGAGGGATTATGGAGGGAGGAGGAGAGAAGAGAGGAAGGAGAGGAGTATTTAGGTCAGGCTGGACAGATGCTGGGTAGTCTCTCTGAGGAGATTCAGCAGATTACACGCGCGCACACACACACACACACACACACACACACACACGCGCCCTACTGCACCACAATTGACAGAATTTATTATAACGTTGTCTTAAAGTGTTATTATTGACTGACGTCTTGTCTCAGTGATAAAACTAATAAAACAAATCTGATAAGCTGAAGCTCTAGACATGTTTTGGGGATTTCTGCATGCCATACCCCCAACTGTCTCCTTAATTTGATTGACTTGAGGAGTGAGGCAGGGGAAGAAGCATCGGCATGTCATTTCTGCTAGATTAAGCTGTCTAGATCAGCTCGCCATGTATGACAGCTCGCCTCATTATTCAGAGCTGTGTTTGGCAGAAATCTCTATCCTGCCTGTCTAACCTAGTGACATACACACACTCAGCGTAGGAAGAACAACGTCATCAATTGAAAGACATGTATAAACTGCTTGACAAGCATGAACCTCGTCTATATATAGATATAAACTCATATACAGTTGAAGTCTGAAGTTTACATACACCTTAGCCAAATACATTTCAACTCAGTTTTTGACAATTCCTGACATTTAATCCTAGGAACAATTCCTTGTCCTAGGCCAGTTAGGATCACCACTTTATTTTCAGAATGTGAAATGTCAAAATAATAGTAGAGAGAATTATTTATTTCAGCTTTTATTTCTTTCATCACATTCCAGTAGGTCAAAAGTTTACATACACTCAATTAGTATTTGATAGCATTGCCTTTAAATTGTTTAACTTGGGTCAAACTTGTCGGGTAGCCTTCCACAAGCTTCCCACAATAAGTTGGGTGAATTGTGGCCAATTCCTCCTGACAGAGCTGGTGTAACTGGGTCAGGGTTGTAGGCCTCCTTGATCGCACACACTTTTTCAGTTCTGCCCACACATTTTCTATGAGATTGAGGTCAGGGCTTTGTGATGGGCACTCCAATACCTTGACTTTGTTGTCCTTAAACCATTTTGCCACAACTTTGGAAGTATGCTTGGGGTCATTGTCCATTTGGAAGACCCATTTCCAACCAAGCTTTAACTTCCTGACTGATGTCATGAGATGTTGCTTCAATATATCCACATATTTTTCCTCCCTCATGACGCCATCTATTTTGTGAAGTGCACCAGTCCCTCCTCCAGCAAAGCACCCCCACAACATGATGCTGCAACCACCGTGCCTCACGGTTGGGATGGTGTTCTTCAGCTTGCAAGGCTCCCCATTTTTCTCCTCCAAACATAACGATGGTCATTATGGCCGAACAGTTCTATTTTGTTTCATCAGACCAGAGGACATTTCTCCAAAAAGTACGATCTTTGTCCCCATGTGCAGTTGCAAACTGTAGTCTGGCTTAATTATGGCGGTTTTGGAGCAGTGGCTTCTTCCTTGCTGAGCGGCCTTTCAGGTTATGTCGATATAGGACTCGTTTATCTGTGGATATAGATACTTTATACCTGTTCCTCCAGCATCTTCACAAGGTCCTTTGCTGCTGTTCTGGGATTGATTTGCACGTTTTACACCAAAGTACGTTAATCTCTTGGTGACAGAACACGTCTCCTTCCTGAGCGGTATGACGGCTGCTTTGTCCAATGGTGTTTATACTTGCGTACTATTGTTTGTACAGATGAACGTGGTACCTTCAGGCGTTTGGAAATTGCTCCCAAGGATGAACCAGACTTGTGGAGGTCTTCAATTTTTTTTCTAAGGTCTTGGCTGATTTCTTTTGATTTTCCCATGATGTCAAGCAAAGAGACACTGAGTTTAGGCCTTGAAATACATCCACAGGTACACCTCCAATTGACTCAAATTATGTCAATTAGCCTATCAGAAGCTTCTAAAGCCATGACATCATTTTCTGGAATTTTCCAAGCTGTTTAAAGGCACAGTCAACTTAGTGTATGTAAACGTCTGACCCACTGGAATTGTGATACAGTGAATTATAAGTGAATTATAATCTGTCTGTAAACAATTGTTGGAAAAAGTACTTGTGTCATGCACAAAGTAGATGTCCCAACACAATTGATTGGCTCAAACACATTAAGAAGGAAAGAAATGACAGAAATGTACTTTTAACAAGGCACACATGTTAATTGAAATGCATTCCAGGTGACTACCTCATGAAGCTGGTTCAGAGAATGCCAAAGCTGTCATCAAGGCAAAGGGCGGCTACTTTGAAGAATCTCAAATATAAAATATATTTGGATTTGTTTAACCTCTCTTGGGGAGGCAATAGTGCAATAATGCCAAACGACGACCACGGTTCACACTATTCAACAGCCAGTGAAAAATCAGAGCGCCAAATTCAAAACCACAAAATGTGATAATTCAAAGTTCTCAAACAAAGGACTATTTTACCCCATTTTAAAGGTACATGTCTCCTTAACGTAACCACATTGTCTGATTTCAAAAAGGCTTTATGACGAAAGCATAAAGTTAGATTATGTTAGGACAGTTCCAACACAAGAAAAAGCACACAGCCATTTTCCTAGCAAGGACAGGCGTCACAAAAACCAGAAAACCAGCTAAAATTATGCACTATCCTTTGACGATCTTCATCAGATGACACTCCTAGGACATCATGTTACACAATACATGCATTTTTTTGTTCGATAAAGTTCATATTTATATCCATAAACCCCCTTTCACATTGGCGCGTGATGTTCAGAAAATATTTTGCCTCCAATACTGCCGGTGAATCAGCACAACAATTTACAAAAATACTCACCATAAACGTTGATAAAATATTAAACTGTTATTCAAGAAGAATTATAGATGAACATCTCCTTTATGCAAACGCTGTGACAGATTTCAAAAAAGCTTCATGAGGAAAGCACACTTTGCAATAATCTGAGTACTGCGCTCAGAAAAATACACTAGGCAATACAGATACCCGCCATTTTGGAGTCATCTAAAATCAGAAATAGCATTAGAAATATTCACTTACCTTTGATGATCTTCATCAGAAGGCACTTCCAGGATTCCCAGGTCCACAATAAATGTTGCTTTGTTCGATAAAGTCCATAATTTATGTCCAAATAGCTCCTTGTTGTTAGCGCGTTCAGTTAGCTACTCCAAGTGTAGGAAACGCGTGGAAAATGTCACGACGAAAAGTAAAAAAAGTTATATAGCATCAATCTTTAGGGCCTTTATCACTTAGAACTTCAATAATATTCCAACCGGACTTTTCCAGTGTCTTGAAAAATGTTTTGGAACACAGCTAACTCTCACGTGAACGCGCACCAATGAACGCCAGTACCTTCCTGAGTCAACAACTTCCAACTTCCTCTGTTCGCTCTCTGTTCATCATAGACGCCTAAAACAACTTTCTAAAGACTGTTGACATCTAGTGGAAGCCTTAGGAAGTGCAAAATGAACCCTAAGTCACTGTGTGTTCGATAGGCAATGACTTGAAAGGACTACAAGCACCAGAATTCTCACTTCCGGGTTAGATTTTTCTCAGGTTTTTGTCTGCCATATGAGTTCTGTTATACTCACAGACATCATTCAAACAGTTTTAGAAACTCCAGAGTGTTTTCTATCCAAATCTACTAATAATATGCATATTCTAGTTCCTGGGCCCGAGTAGTAGGGCGTTTAATTTGGGTACGTTTTTCATCCGGCCGTGAAAATACTGCCCCCTACCCTAGAAAGGTTAACACTTTTTTGGTTACTACATGATTCCATATGTGTTATTTCATAGTTTTGATGTCTTCACTATTATTCGACAATGTAGAAAATAGTAAAAATAAAGAAAATATATACATACTCCAGAATCCGAAATTGCTTGTCCTAATGTTTTAAAATGTCTTAATCCCATTCTTTTCCTTTTTTAGATTGTGAACAGTTAGATATTACTGCACTGTTGGAAAGGGAAAGGGGGATGGATACCTAGTCAGTTGTACAACTGAATGCATTCAACTGAAATGTGTCTTCCGCATTTAACCCAGCCCCTCTGAATCAGAGAGGTGCAGGGGGCTGCCTTAATCGATATCCACATCTTCGGCGCCCGGGGAACAGTGGGTCAACTGCCTTGCTCAGGGGCAGAACGACAGATTTTTACCATGTCAGCTCAGGGATTCGATCCAGCAACCTTTCGGTTAATGGCCCAACGCTCTAACCGCTAGGCCTGAATACTTTCCGAAATCACTGTATGCAAATAGATTATTCAAGTGGTTGGGCATTTTCAACACATAAATGTTTCTTAAAAAACCTAGAAGTAGTCACATCTAATTTTATTGGTGGCATACACATATTTAGCAGATGTTATTGCGGGTGTAGCTAAATGCTTGTGTTCCTATCTCTGGGAGACTAGTCAGGATCGAGGGAAAGATGAACAGAGCAAAGTACAGAAAAATCCTTGATGAAAACCTGCTCCAGTGCGCTCCGGACCTCAGAATTAAGTACACAGCCAAGACAATTCAGGAGTGGCTTCGGGAAAAGTCTCTGAATGTCCTTGAGTGGCCCAGCCAGAGCCCGGACTTGAACCAGATCAAACATCTCTGGAGAGACCTTAAAATAGCTGTGCAGCAACGCTCCCCATCCTACCTGACAAAACTTGAGAGGATCTGCAGAGAAGAATGGGAGAAACTCCTCAAATACAGGTGTGCCAAGCTTGTAGCATCACACCCAAGGAGACTTGAGTCTGTAATCGCTGCCAAAGGTACTTCAACAAAGTACTGATTAAAGGGTCTGAATAGTTATGTAAATGTTATATTTCGGTTTGTTTTGCAAAAATGTTTTTTTCTTCGTCAATATGGGGTATTGTGTGTTGATTGATGAGGAAAAAAACACAAATTTAATCAATTTTAGAATAAGGCTGTAACGTAACAGAATGTGGGAAAGGTAAAGGGGTCTGAATATTACACTTCAGACATACCCCAGCAGACATGCCACTATGAGTTCTTCACTGTACCCAGACTAAAAACAGATTTAATAGGTAGAGACATGTCATTATGGGATGCTCTGCCACAAGAGGTTACTCAGGCAGAAAGCAAGTTTAGCTTTGAAAAACAGATTAAAAAAACATATTGTATCACAGCACCTCTCATCTTTCTAAATATCTACTTTAACTGTACTGTATATAAGAATAAGAATATGTATATACAATATGATAGTGTCTAAATAGTATTTTTTATTTGTCTCTTGGTGTCTTTCCAATTTTTAACATTTTTTTTAAATTTTGAATGTAATGTAATAGCTCATGTTCTTGTGTATAGCTGTTCTGTACTTTGTCATGTATGTGTGTTTCATGTGGACCCCAGGAAGAGTAGCTAAACTAAACCTTAAATTAGCCAGCCGGGCCTGCCCATGTCTGTACCACGCTAATCTGCACCGTTAGAAAAGCTCATTAAGAATTAAACATAGAGACAGGGATGCTCCCTCTCTTTCTATCACAGTGAGTCACACACACAGTCACGCACACACACACACAACACCCACTCCCCCAACAGAAAAAACACACACACTCCACTCCGTAACTACCTCATGGATGAAGTCTCCTATATCTCCTGGGTGGGGTGCAGCAGAGCGGAGGGGGTACAGGTGGTCCTGGTGGAGGGGTCTCTCGTCCATACGCCTGATTCCCACCTTTACCATCTCTGGCTCCAACGCATCGGGCTGCTGCAGCTGGCTCAGGTCATAGTCCTGGAGAGTGGGGGATAGAGAGATGTGGGGAAAAGAGAGAGAGAGTTGAGGGAGGGAGAGAGGGAGGGGGATAGAGGGGTGTGGAGGGAGAGAGGGATAGAGAGGAAGAGTAATTCACGGTGGGTACTACACATGTGGAGATCATCCGTTCCTCTACCATGTGTCTCACAAAGAAACGGTGGTTGGAACCAGAGTGAGTGAGACAGAGAGAGTGAGAGAGAGCGAGAGAGAGAGAGAGAGAGAGAAAGAGAGATAGAAGGTTAAGAGATATGTCCTCTGATCCTTTCTACTTTTGAATGGAGTGTCTGATTCATTGATGAATCATCCAGAAACACATGATGAAACATCAATCTCCAGGGGAGATGGACTAAATGACCCTTTCAGGGACAATAAAACTTGGTCATGTAACCACCTTGGACATTGTTCACTGCAATAGCTAACCACTGAAACTATTTCAGGGGAGAGCTGTGAATGCTACAATAACATGAAGGACAGAGAGAACAGGAGAGGAGGAGAGGAAATGGCGAGATAAATACAGATGGGTTTGTCCCTGGCCTTGGTTATATTGTTATTTTCCAGACAGAGGAGAAGAAGACCAGGCTGAGTCCCCAATGGCATCCTATTATCTTTATTCTGCACTACCTTTGATCAGTGCCCATAGGCTCTGGTCAAAAGTAGTGCATTGTATATGGAATAGGGTGCCATTTGGGATGCGGCCACAGCCATCTCTACAGCCAGCCAAGGAGCCATTGTAACTGGAGAGAAATAGCTGGGCTTTGTCACTGCTTGCCATGCTCAATCTTTGATACAGGGATGGTAGGCTAGGTTCACAAAAATCTGATGAAACTGTAACCACTTCAAAACGTAACATGTGCAGTGAGGGTGCGTGTTTTTCATTTGAGAGGCTGTACTGTAACTGTATGCCTGGCTGTCTTTGTGTCAGAGAGGCCATGACATCCTAATACGTTTATAGTGCACTACTTTTGATCAGAACCCATAGGGATGCAACATCCGCAATTTGCCTCAGTGTAGCACCAGAGAGCCAGACCGCGTGACTGCTCCTGTAGCTGTCCCCGGCCTAGCCATGCCCCATAACCCCTCCCTACTAGGAGTTCCAGACAGACATTACTAATCCATCCCACAGCAGGGGGGGTGATCAGGGGGAAGTAGCCAATCCACTCTCCAACAGTTCATTTCCCAGCACTGCCAATTCCCCGATGCAACAGCGGGAGGGAGGGGAGTACCATCCATCGCAGTGAAAGATGGCCTCTCGCCCTAACCCCTACCTCCCATGCCATCACCATGGCGATAAATGTTTATCACCGCCTCTCAGAACTCAATTAATATCCAATGACTGGTTGGTTAGGTCCTACAACCGCCAATGTTACAGTCCCTCAGTGTGTCTGTGTGTGTATCTGTGTGTCTATGCTAACGCTAGCAGCGTGATTAGTATGCGTGCGTGTGTTCATACATGTGTGTGTGTACCTGGTACTCCTGTGTATGTGTGTGTGTCTGTCCATCAGTGTGTGTGTCCATCTGTGTTTGTGTGCTTACTCTACCTGGTCCTCCTCTCCTCCTCCCTCTTCGTCGTACTTCAGTATGTTGTCTCTGACATCGTCCTCTGGGTCGATCAGCAGCTGCTTGGCCTGACGTTCCTTATCTCTCCTTTTCATCCACATCACAAAGAACAACACCATCACTAGAGAGAGAGAGAGAGAGAGGAGAGAGAGAGAGATAATTAGAACTTCACCACCATTTAATTTGATCAGTTTAAATGTGATATCAGCACTAGTGCACATTGTATCAAAGGCCACATTTACACTACAGTTGCTTAACAGAGAGAGAGAGAGAAAAATGATGGGGGAAGAAGAAGAAGGAGGGGGAAGGAGGCAGGGGCAGGGTAGAAGAAAATAGAAAGAAGGTAAGAATGAATACCTATAAACAAACGATATGCAGCTTTAGTTTTAATTCAACCATATTTCTATGCCTTGTAAAGAGAATCAGGAGAGGAGTTTTAAAGCTTGACGGGAGCTTGATCAGTGATTGCCTGGTTTTATCCACATAATCTGGGCGGATTTTCAGAGAATGACTGAGAGGGGGTGGTAGGTGGGCGAGGCTGGGGGAGATTGGTGGAGGGCTGTCAAGAGGCTGTCGTGAGGAGGGTTCTATGCAGTGGGGGAGGGGTACTTATCTCCTAAAGGGGGGTGCTTAAGTTTGGGGAAGGCAGATTTAAGGATAGCTTTTAATGTAGCTACTGTAATCTACTGTAGCTGCTGTCTGGGAGGAGCAGCGGGGATGCCAAACGTTTACAGTACCAGTCAAAAGTTTGGACACACCAACTCATTCCAGGGTTTTTCTTTATTTTTACTATTTTCTACATTGTAAACAACAGTGAAGACATCAAAACTATGGAATAACACATATGGAATCATGTAGAAACCAAAAAAGTGTTAAACGAATTAAAATATATTTCATATTTGAGATTCTTCAAAGTAGCAACCCTTTGCCTTGATGACAGCTTGGCACACTCTTGGCATTCTCTCAACCAACTTCATGAGGTAGTCACCTGGAATGCATTTCAGTTAACAGGTGTGCCTTGTCAGAAGTTCATTTGTGGAATTTCTTTCCTTCTTAATGCATTTGAGCCAATCAGTTGTGTTGTGACTAGGTAGGTGTGGTATACAGAAGATAGCCCTATTTGGTAAAAGACCAAGTCCATATTATAGCAAGAACAGCTCAAATAAGCAAAGAGAAACAACAGCCTATCATCACTTTAAGACATGAAGGTCAGTCAATCCAGAAAATTTCAAGAACTTTGGAAGTTTCTTCAAGTGCAGTCGCAAAAACCATCAAGCACTATAATGAAACTGGCTCTCATGAGGACCACCACTGGAAAGGAAGACCCAGAGTTAACTCTGCTGCAGAGGATACGTTCATTAGAGTTACCAGCCTCAGAAATTGCAGCCCAAATAAATGCTTCAGAGTTCAATTAACAGACACATCGAAAACATCAACTGAACAGAGGAGACTGTGTGAATCAGGCCTTGAATTTCTGCAAAGAAACCACTACTAAAGGACACCAATAATAAGAAGAGACTTGCTTGGGCCAAGAAACACGAGCAATGGACATTCGACCGGTGGAAATCTGTCGACCGGTGGAAATCTTTGGTCTGATGAGTCCAAATTTGAGATTTTTGGTTCCAACCTCCGTATCTTTGTGAGACACATAGTAGGTGAACGGATGATCTCCACATGTGTGGTTCCCACTGTGAAGCATGGAGGAGGAGGTGTTATGGTGCTTTGCTGGTGACACTCTCCGTGATTTATTTAGAATTCAAGGCACACTTAACCAGCATGGCTACTACAGCATTCTGCTGCGATACGCCATCCCATCTGGTTTGCGCTTAGTGGGACTATCATTTGTTTTTCAACAGGACAATGACCCAAAACACACCTCCAGGCTATTTGACCAAGAAGGAGAGTGATGGAGTGCTGCATCAGATGACCTGGCCTCCCCAACACCTGACCTCAACCCAATTGAAATGGTTTGGGATGAGTTGCACCGCAGAGTGAAGGAAAAGCAGCTAAAAAGTGCTCAGCATATGTGGGAACTCTTTCAAGACTGTTGGAAAAGTATTCCAGGTGACTACCTCATGAAGCTGGTTGAGAGAATGCCAAGAGTGTGCAAAGCTGTCTTCAAGGCAAAGTGTGGCTACTTTGAAGAATCTAAAATATATTTTGATTTGTTTAACACTTTTTTGGTTACTACATGATTCCATGTGTTATTTCATAGTTTTGATGTCTTCACTATTATTCTACAATGTAGAAAATATTTCAAATAAAGAAAAACCCTGGAATGAGTAGGTGTGTCCAAACTTTTGACTGATACTGTACATAGATTATGTTCTGTAGCTATAAGAAGACCCTGCTAGGAGAATGAGGCAGAAGAGGATGGGGATATGATGTGTGTGTGCCTGCATACAACCTGACTGACCTAGCATTATGATGATACAGATGAGGATGGCGATGATGGCTCCAGTGCCCAGGCCTGCTGCGATGATGCGTTCCATGTCCACACAATCTCCATGGTGATCACACTGACACACCTTGACCCTCAGGTAGGATGTATTGGACATGGGCAGGTTGCCTGAGTCTGTGATGATGATTGGAACCTCGTAGATACCACTCTCCAGAAAACCTATCCGCAGCCTGATCTGAGCATATTCACCTGGGATTGAGAGAGAGCGAGAGCGCGAGAGAAAAAGAGACGGGATAGACGGGGAATGAGGGAGAGAGAAAAAGAGGGACAGAGAGAGAAGTCAGGTTACCACTAGAAGTCAGGTTACCACTAGAAGTCTAGAAGTCAGGTTACCACTAGAAGTCAGGTTACCACTAGAAGTCTAGAAGTCAGGTTACCACTAGAAGTCAGGTTACCACTAGAAGTCTAGAAGTCAGGTTACCACTAGAAGTCAGGTTACCACTAGAAGTCTAGAAGTCAGGTTACCACTAGAAGTCAGATTACCACTAGAAGTCTAGAAGTCAGGTTACCACTGGAAGTCAGGTTACCACTAGAAGTCTAGAAGTCAGGTTACCACTAGAAGTCAGGTTACCACTAGAAGTCTAGAAGTCAGGTTACCACTAGAAGTCAGGTTACCACCAGAAGTCTAGAAGTCAGGTTACTACTAGATTCATCAGGGCATGGACTCTACAAGAAGTCAAAAGCATTCGACAGGGATGCTGGCCCATGTTGACTCCAATGCTTCCTACAGTTGTGTCAAGTTGGCTGGATGTCCTTTGGGTGGTGGACCATTCTTGTTACACACGGGAAACTGTTGAGCGTGAAAAACCCAGCATCGTTCCAGTTCTTGACATGCTCAAACCGGTGCGCCTGGCACCTACTACCATACCCTGTTCAAAGGCATTAAATATTTTGTCTTGCCCATTCACCCTCTGAATGGCATACATTCACAAACCATGTCTCAATTGTCTCAAGGCTTAGAAATACTTCTTTAACCTCTCTCATCCCCTTCATCTACATTAATTGAAGTGGATTTAAGAAGTGACATCAATAAGGGATCATAGCTTTCATCTGGATTCATCTGGTCAGTTTTTGTCATGGAAAGAGCAGGTGTTCCTAATGTTTTGTACACTCAGCTTAAGTGTTTACTTTGGCAATGTAAGTGTTTTACTTTCCATGTCAATTAAGACTTTACATATTACATATATTGAATTGAATTGAGAGAGAGTAATATAGGGAAGGTGAGAGCAAGAAAGAGAGAGCGAGATGGGGAACAATTTTGAACAAGTTATTTTGTCATGGCAATAAAGCATTTTTTAATTTCATTGAGGGCAATAGAGAAATGTAGTGACAGGGAGTGGAAGAAAGACAGGAAAGATAAAACACAGACACACACACTAACCATTGAGGCGTGTGAGGGTCCAGTTTCGTCGTGCGTCTGCCGGCCGGTTGGCCAGTTCGAAGGCAAAGGGGCCGGCGTTAGGGGTCAGATCGGGGTCGCTGGCGGTGATGTTGATGGCGTTGGGCTCAGGCTTCTCACACATCTCCACTTCCGGAGGGAAGACATGAGGAGCATTGTCATTTATGTCTAAAAGGTACATCTGTAACGTACCCGTACCACTGGCAGGGGGGATGCCTGAGAGAGAGGACGGAGGGATGGAGGAGAGAGAGGAGAGACCAGTGAGATAAGCAAAGAGGAGAAAAAGGCCCCTTAGATAGGAAGGAATATTACAACAAATGACAAAAAGGCAACCTGTTTGGTGCAACATAGATACTGTACTGAACAATTTATATGTTGAGAGGAGATACCAGGGGTTGGAACCGGTTCAGAGAACAGAACTGAAAACCGGAACCAACCCCGGAACGAAAGTGATCCATATTGTTCCGGAACAGAACCGTTATTTTAAATGCATGGGAACTGGCTAATAATGTTATTTTACGTTCCAGCCATCTAGTACAACAACAAAACCAACTAAGCGCCTAGGCAAAGCCCTCACTCTGTCACTCAAAAACGTATTCCAGTGTCTGCCTGCAAGCAAAAAAATCTTTGCCTGTGTGTGTTAAGGCAACCTTCCGCTCCCCCCTCCGAAGCATAGGCTACTGACTGTACTAACGTTGCATTAATGCTTGATTCAGGAGATAGTGAGCCCAATTTTTTATTAGCTATAGAATAATGGATTCACTTTTTCAATGCTAGTTAAGGATTCAACAGGCCTAGTAATCATGTTTCACGTTGGATTTATTAACTACAAAAAGGTAAGACGTGTTTTAAATTCTGGTACCACTCTGCACACACAAGCTTGTTAGCTATCTCAAGCTATGTCAAAGGACATTCAAAGTTCCTCCATAGAAGCGGCTCCTCCTAGGTTTAATTCTGTGGAACTAATTTGTATAATGCATGTCATAACAAGATGTCCAGCGTTTCAAGTCTCCTCCTCAACCCTCTCTAGCTCTCTCTCCACATGGGCTACACTTGTCTGTCCATCACGCATGTAAACAACTAGCTTGTCTGCTCTATCCGCACTGATTGGTGAAGTCATTTAATGAGCTAAATGTCAAAAACATTTGGTTTCACAGGTTAAAAAGGAACAGAAAGGAACAATATAAACAGTATGTTTTTTTGGTTCGAACCGGTTGAGAACTTTATTTTGCTGGTCTGAACAGTGGAATGAAAAACAAACAAAAATAGTGGGTCTGTTCTGAACGAAACCACTGCCAGATACACAGCGTAATAAGAATCTCATAGGCACATTACAGCATTCAAAACAAACAGGAATCATGCTGTCATACATAATATTACACCACACCCAGACTTCTCAAAACAACACCCCATCAACAGCTACATCTGACCTCTTCTAAATAAGAGATGCAATGAGAGAAACATGTGATTCAACACACTAGGAGAATGAGTAAGGGAATGAGGAAGAGAGAGATCAGTATGTTAGGGAGGCTGTCTGAGGCACACATCTGCCTGTGTGTGTGTGTGTGTGTGTGTTTGTTAGTTAGTGTGTGTGTGTGTGTGTGTGTGTGTGTGTGTGTGTGTGTGTGTGTGTGTGTGTGTGTGTGTGTGTGTGTGTGTGTGTGTGTGTGTGTGTGTGTGTGTGTGTGTGTGTGTGTGTGTGTGTGTGTGTGCGTGTGTGTGTGTGTGTGCGTGCGTACATGTGTGTGAGCAGGAGGGTGTGCGTGTGTATTTGGCAAAAGCACAATGAAGAGCTCAGTCAGAATTAAGCTAAGACACAGCAGGGGCTCTGTGGTGTATGTGTGTGTGTGTGTGTGTGTGTGTGTGCATTTGACCGGGAGAGAGTGTTTTTAGAGAATGTGTATTAGAGCACTAGTTTGTATGCTCATCCGTATACATATAATTTTCTGAAGTAGTCCTGCCATTGTCATATGAGATTGTCTTAGAATTTTGGGGGGATTTTGGCAACAAAATATTTGTATTATCATGCCAAGAAAGTGATTCAGACTGAATGGATTGTAATTTCATTGAATTAATGTGAATAGTAAGATTTAGCCCCATCCCCCATCCTCCCACATTAAACACAACTATAAACACAGGAAACTCTAAAAAGAGTATAGGCGTACACACACACACACAACTCACCATTGTCAGAGGCCATAAAGGTGATGTTGTAGAGGTTATTCTTCACATAGGGAGACTCTCTGTCCAGCACAGCGATTGTGGAGATCCGCCCATTTACAGGGTCTATCTCCAACCAATTAGCAGGGTCAAACAGCTTTGAATACCTGGAAATCAACCAAAAGGACAAGAGAACACAATTACAATAGGAAGTAACATGACACTCTAATGCATTTGAAACGTACACATTCAACACATATAAAACATCATAAAACATATTATCAGCTAACATGAGCAACCCTGCAATACTGCCCCCTCTCTCTCTCTCCTCTCCGTACCGTATGTTCTGCTGCATGTATCTGTCAGGGTCCTGTGCTGTGAAGGTGGTGAGTAGCGAGCCGGCCGGTAGCCCCTCCTCTAGTTTGATGGCTTTAGGGTTGGGGGAGAAGTCTGGGCTCTCGTTGACATCTGCAATGCGTACAGACACGGTAGCAGTGGACTGACGGGGCAGGTGGATACCACGGGCCAGGGCAACCTCATTCTCAGCCAGCACCGTCAACACAAAGGAACGACTCACCTCATAGTCTATGGGCTGGAGATGGAGAGACACGTAAACATGTAAATACACACCAGTTAGCCACACTCATATATACAGATATACAGTTTATTGGCCAGATAGACATACGTTAGCCGCAGTGGAGCCTGCTGATGGGAGGACGACTCATAATAATGGCTGGAACGGAGGAAAATAAATGGCATCAAACACATTTTTTGTAATAAAAATAAATAAATAATTAGCCTTTATTTAACATTGAAACCATGTGTTTGATGTATTTGATACCATTCCACTTATTCCCCTCCAGCCGTTACCACGAGCCCTTCCTCCCCAATTAAGATTCCACCAAGCTCCTGTGATTAGCCGTTATAATGTGTGTGTTTATCTGTGTGTTGTTTGTATGTCCAGCATCTGTCTCTGTGTGTACATAAATATACAGAGAGGTACATGTTGTGTGCATAGCCCGTGTACAATATATGTGATGTGTGTATCTGTGTGCTGTATGTACAGTCTGGACTGTATGTATGTATGTATATGTGCTGTGTCCTACCTTGACCACAGTGACCAGTCCCTCATTGGTGGTGGGGTCAGTGGGGATGGAGAAGCGTCCAGTGGGGTCTCCAGCGGTGATCCTGTACACAGTCCTCCAGGATGCAGTATGGGGCTGGTCCTTATCTGTCACTGTCAGGTTAGCTACGATCACATTCACACGGTTCTCATGCACATCTCCATAAAACTACAGAGGGAGGGGCAGGGAGAGAGTGATGAGGGAGTGAGAGATTAAAAATATATCAGTCTTTACATGGCTAAAAGAAAAGGAATATAACATATACAGGAAACTCACTCTACACCCTTAGATGAAGTCGCGTGGAAAAAGGAATGGGGTGGTGAAATAATTCTCTGTCATGGACAAAGGAACTCAAAGGGTGTGATGATATTAATTAACAAAAATGTTGATCTGAATGTGCAAATAATGAGGAATGATTGGCAAGGAAGGTGGATCCTTTTGAATATGAACGTGGACAAAAAAGAGATTTGGCTCATTAATCTATATGGTCCAACTCAGGATGATCCACACTTCTTCGAAAACATTTATACCAATTTATTGAACTTACAGGCAACAAATGATCTAATCATTATGGTAGGAGACTATAACACAGTGTTAAGTATCTCAATGGACCGTAATGGTAATCACTCTACAAACTATCATCACCGTGCCCTTAAGGAAATCACAAATATTATGGACACATTAGAAATAGTGGATATTTGGAGACTAAAAAACCCTGACCTAGTGAGATAGACATGGAGGAGACTTAATCAACGTCTTGACTACATTCTTGTCTCTTTCTCTCATGCATCAAAGGCTAAAAAAGTTTTAATAGGAGACAGAATGCGATCGGATCATCATCTAATCGGCATTTAAATAACTCTTATAGATTTTCCATGTGGACGGGGATATTGGAAATTTAATCAAAGTTTACTGGAGGACAACTTATTTTTAACTAAGACAAAATAATTTATAGCTGAATTTTTCCAGTATAATATAGGTTCAGCAAATCCCCTTATTGTTTGGGATACCATTAAATAAATGTACCTTCAGGGGTCATTCAATTCAATATTCATCAATAATAAAAAAGCAGTTTCTGGCTAAGAGACAAGACTAACAAGGGAAATCCATGATCTAATAGTACAGGTAGATAGCAATAAAAACGATACTACAGAGATACAAAATAAGTTAGAAGAAAAACAAAAAGAACTTGAGGAACTTATTCAAGAACGATCTAATGTAATCTATTACAAAAATAAAGCAAACTGGATGGAATATGGAGAAAAATGCACACAATTCTTCCTGAATCTCCAATACAGGAAAGCTAACAAAAATAATTTGCAGAAACTTGTTACTGAAGACGGAGTCATCTATGATTCTCCAAATTATATTTTAAAAGAGGAAGCTAATTATTTTAGGCAGATGTTCTCTTTTCGGTCTCATCCTCTCCCACTGAATGAAGATTACGGTAAGGAATTCTTTCCAAATAATATATAAAATGGAAAATTAACAAATGTACAGAAAGACCAGTGCAAAGGCCAAATTACAGAGGAAGAACTTTTAGAGGCTATTAAATCCTTTCAGTCTGGAAAAACCCCAGGGCTTGATGGCATACCGGTAGAGGTATATCAAGTATTTTTTGATATACTAAAAGCTCCATTGTTAGATTGTTTTAACTACTCCTATGGAAATGGTAGTCTGTCAGGTACTCAGCAGAAAGGTCTGATTTCTCTATTATTAAAACAAGACCCAGATGGCAAATATAAAGACCCAGTCTATCTAAAAAACTGGAGGCCCCTTACACTTCAATGTTGTGATGCAAAAATACTAGAAAAATGCATAGCACTCAGAATTAAAAGGGTTTATCAGGTATTGTTCATCCTGATCAGACAGGTTTTTTTACATGGACGATACATTGGAGATAATATATGACAACTACTAGAAATAATATAACATCATGAAACATATACAGTGGGGGGAAAAAGTATTTGATCCCCTGCAGATTTTGTACGTTTGCCCACTGATAAAGAAAGTATCAGTCTATAATTTTAATGGTAGGTTTATTTGAACAGTGAGAGACAGAATAACAACAAAAATATCCAGAAAAACACATGTCAAAAATTGTATAAATTGATTTGCATTTTAATGAGGGAAATAAGTATTTGACCCCCTCTCAATCAGAAAGATTTCTGGCTCCCAGGTGTCTTTTATACAGGTAACGAGCTGAGATTAAGAGCACACTCTTAAAGGGAGTGCTCCTAACCGCAGCTTGTTACCTGTAAAAAAGACACCTGTCCACAGAAGCAATCAATCAATCAGATTACAAACTCTCCACCATGGCCAAGACCACAGAGCTCTCCAAGGATGTCAGGGACAAGATTGTAGACCTACACAAGGCTGGAATGGGCTACAAGACCATCGCCAAGCAGCTTGGTGAGAAGGTGGCAACATTGGGTGCGATTATTCGCAAATGGAAGAAACATAAAAGAACTGTCAATATCCCTCGGCCTGGGGCTCCATGCAAGATCTCACCTTGTGGAGTTGCAATGATCATGAGAACGGTGAGGAATCAGCCCAGAACTACACGGGAGGATCTTGTCAACGATCTCAAGGCAGCTGGGACCATAGTCACCAAGAAAACAATTGGTAACACACTACGCCGTGAAGGACTGAAATCCTGCAGCGCCTGCAAGGTCGCTGCTCAAGAATACATATACAGGCCCATCTGAAGTCTGCCAATGAACATCTGAATGACTCAGAGGACAACTGGTGAAAGTGTTGTGGTCAGATGAGACCAAAATGGAGCTCTTTGACATCAACTCAACTCGCCGTGTTTGGAGGAGGAGGAATGCTGCCTATGACCCCAAGAACACCATCTCCACCGTCAAACATGGAGGTTGAAATATTATGCTTTGGGGGTGTTTTTCTGCTAAAGGGACAGGACAACCACCGCATCAAAGGGATGATGGACTGGGCCATGTACCGTCAAATCTTGGGTGAAAACCTCCTTCCCTCAGCCAGGGCATTGAAAATGGCTCGTGGATGGGTATTCCAGCATGACAATGACCCAAAACACACGGCCAAGGCAACAAAGGAGTGGCTCAAGAAGAAGCACATTAAGGTCCTGGAGTGGCCTAGCCAGTCTCCAGACCTTAATCCCATAGAAAATCTGTGGAGGGAGCTGAAGGTTCGAGTTGCCAAACGTCAGCCTCGAAACCTTAATGACTTGGAGAAGATCTGCAAAGAGGAGTGGGAGAAAATGCCTCCTGACATGTGTGCACACCTGGTGGCCAACTACAAGAAACGTCTGACCTCTGATTGCCAACAAGGGTTTTGCCACCAAGTACTAAGTCATGTTTTGCAGAGGGGTCAAATACTTATTTCCCTCATTAAAATGCAAATCATTTTATAACTTTTTGACATGCGTGTTTCTGGATATTTTTGTTGTTCTCCTGTCTCTTACTGTTCAAATAAACCTACCATTAAAATTATAGACTGATCCTTTCTTTGTCAGTGGGCAAACGTACAAAATCAGCAGGGGATCAAATACTTTTTTCCCCCACTGGTATTGCCCTCAGGTAGATTCAAGACTTTGTGCTTTTCAGCTAAAATTATTATATAGAATTCTTGCCACCAACAAAATGTTGAATATTTGGGGCATAAAATCATCGAAGCTCTGCAGATTTTGTTGTGAGGATACATAATCAATAGACCATTTATTTTGGTATTGCCCTCAGGTAGCCTGTTTCTGGTCTCAGATTCAGGAATGTCTGAAAATGCATAGCATTGATCTAAAATTGACCCTAGAATTAGTACTGTTAGGAGATCTGGAAAGACCGGGTCAGTCAATTACTAATATACTCTAAGTAAAAGTATTTATCTTCAACACGCAATCTGTAGATTCTATTCGATTAGATAGATTGAAATTGTACGTTAAACATCATAGCATAGTTGGAAGATATGTGTTGCGTAGAAACACGAAGTGGGTGGCCAGCAGAGATAGATGGGATGGGCTGAGGGAAGCTGAGGGTTGGTATGTGGAATTGGAGACAAGTGTGAGTGGAGTTGCTGTGTGTGAGAGAGAATGATGGTCAAAAGATAAAGGGGAAAAAAAGTCAAAACAAAACATAATAAAAGTACATTTGAATGACACTAAGTGGCAGTGTTTTTAGAACTAATGCCGGTTTGCCTGAGGCTGATGCCGTGCAGGTGTTTGTACACATGCATATACACACACTCTCATTCAAATAAACCCATACAAGAACACACGCATACATGTAATAATGCCAGACATGCACACAAACATATACAGTTGCTGTTATGATTTCAGTTGTCCTTCATGTCTTTTGTTTTAAATGTATTATTATTATTTAATTTTTTTGCATTGTTGTTTGCTTTTTTCTCTTTAGTTCATTCTCTTGGTTATTGATGCATTGGGGGGTTCTTGGGGGTGGGGAATGGAATTAATTGTATTTTTTATTTTTTTTCTTCCGGGGGGGACTGTGGGAGGGGTCTCGAATGGTTGAGGGACAGCTATTGGGGAACTGTGGGGGGATCTTGGAGGGTTCAGGTTTCACAAGATTGTGATCATGAAAAAGGAAACTATGACATAAATTTTATATCACTATCATGCACACGCACCCTCACACATAAGGATAGCTCTGTTGCGGAAAGACTGATACATGTTTGATAGTGTCTTGATGCTGTATTGTTTGTCCATCATGTTCTAATACTTTAATGTTACCCCTTCCTTGTGTTTTCTGTAATAAATAATAAAAAGTAAAAAAAAAAATATATATATATATATATTTGTTTTTTTGTTGTTGAAAGATTGTTTCTGTGGTGTTCTTTGTGTGAGAAAGAAAGTATTGTGTGCGTGTGTATTTGTACTGTGTCTGTGTGTCTGTCTGTCTGTCTGTCTGTGACTTACTGTGTCAGCGGTGAACTCTGGGGGGTTATCATTGACGTCAGTGATCCTGATGATAGCTGTAGCTGTGTTAGACAAGCCATAGGTGGGGTTCCCCTCCATGTCAGTAGCCTGGATTATCAGTGTGTACTGAGGCACTTTCTGGAAGGAGGAAGACAAGAGGGGACAGGTTCATATTACAGAGAATAACATAGACAGTCAGTATATAAACACAAACTCATTCACTGTAAAGATTTTTTTTTTTAAAGTCCTGCTGTTTTTACAGTAATTCACTGGCTGCCTGTAAGTTACCTGTACATTACTGTAAAATAAGTTACAGTATGTTACCGTTAATTCCAAATAAACTCTGAAGTACAGTATCTTACAGGAGGGTGCCAGTACGGTAGAAACAACTGGATATTTATTTTTACAGTGTACACATTGATACACATCACACGCACACACACCCACCCACCTCTCTGTCGAGGCCTGCTGCTACGGTGATGATGCCTCCTGTCTTGTTGTTGATGGTGAACATGTTGGAAGAAGGACTCTCAGGGTTCTGAGATATAATCTTGTATCGGAGCATCCCATTGGCTGTTTTAGGGTCGTCCTTGTCCACTGATGTCACTGTCATCACAAAGGACCCTGGGAATGCAAACCAAGCAGTCAATAAAAAATGTACTGTGTGTTTGTGTGCGTGCATGTGTATGTGTGTGAGTGTGTGTTGTTACCTGGTTTGGAGCCCTCTGGTACTGATCCGTTGTAGATGGTGTGTGTGAACTCTGGTCTGTTGTCGTTCATGTCTATGACATTGATGACAATGTCTATGGGGTTCTCTATCTGGTTCCCATTCAGGTCCACAGCATGGGCTCGCAGCTAAATTGTCAGATAGAGGATCAGGGTTAGGACACGGTTAGGGAATGACATGGCATGGGCTCACAGCTAGATGGTCAGATACAAGATCTGGGTTAGGATACAGTTAGGGAATGACATGGCATGGGCTCACAGCTAGATGGTCAGATACAAGATCTGGGTTAGGATACAGTTAGGGAATGACATGGCATGGGCTCACAGCTAGATGGTCAGATACAAGATCTGGGTTAGGATACAGTTAGGGAATGACATGGCATGGGCTCACAGCTAGATGGTCAGATACAAGATCTGGGTTAGGATACAGTTAGGGAATGACATGGCATGGGCTCACAGCTAGATGGTCAGATACAAGATCTGGGTTAGGATACAGTTAGGGAATGACATGGCATGGGCTCACAGCTAGATGGTCAGATACAAGATCTGGGTTAGGATACAGTTAGGGAATGACATGGCATGGGCTCACAGCTAGATGTCAGATACAAGATCTGGGTTAGGATACAGTTAGGGAATGACATGGCATGGGCTCACAGCTAGATGGTCAGATACAAGATCTGGGTTAGGATACAGTTAGGGAATGACATGGCATGGGCTCACAGCTAGATGGTCAGATACAAGATCTGGGTTAGGATACAGTTAGGGAATGACATGGCATGGGCTCACAGCTAGATGGTCAGATACAAGATCTGGGTTAGGATACAGTTAGGGAATGACATGGCATGGGCTCACAGCTAGATGTCAGATACAAGATCTGGGTTAGGATACAGTTAGGGAATGACATGGCATGGGCTCACAGCTAGATGGTCAGATACAAGATCTGGGTTAGGATACAGTTAGGGAATGACATGGCATGGGCTCACAGCTAGATGTCAGATACAAGATCTGGGTTAGGATACAGTTAGGGAATGACATGGCATGGGCTCACAGCTAGATGGTCAGATACAAGATCTGGGTTAGGATACAGTTAGGGAATGACATGGCATGGGCTCACAGCTAGATGGTCAGATACAAGATCTGGGTTAGGATACAGTTAGGGAATGACATGGCGTGGGCTCACAGCTAGATGGTCAGATACAATATCTGGGTTAGGATACAGTTAGGGAATGACATGGCGTGGGCTCACAGCTAGATGGTCAGATACAATATCTGGGTTAGGACACAGTTAGGGAATGACATGGCATGGGCTCGCAGCTAGGTGGTCAGATACAGGATCAGGGTTAGGACACGGTTAGGGAATGGTTAGAGCCAGTTTGCGCTGTTCTGCAAAGGGGGTAGTACACAGCATTGTACGAGATCTTCAGTTTCTTGGCAAAATCTCGTACGGAATAGCCTTCATTTCTCAGAACAAGAATAGACTGACGAGTTTCAGAAGAAAGTACTTTGTTTCTGGCCATTTTGAGCCTGTAATCGAACTCACAAATGCTGATGCTCCACATACTCAACTAGTCTAAAGAAGGACAGTTTTATTGCTTCTTTAAACAGGACAACAGTTTTCAGCTGTGCTAACATAATTGCAAAAGGGTTTTCTAATGATCAATTGGCCTTTTAAAATGATAAACTTGGATTAGCTAACACAACATGCCATTGGAACACAGGAGTGATGGTTGCTGATAATGGGCCTCTGTACGCCTATGTAGATATTCCATAGAAAATCAGTCGTTTCCAGCTACAATAGTCATTTACAACATTAACAATGTCTACACTGTATTTCTGATCAATTTTATTTGAATGGACAAAAAATGTGATTTTCTTTCAAAAACAAGGACATTTCTAAGTGACCCCAAACTTTTGAACGGTAGTGTATATGAATTAACAAAGCTAACCGACTGAATTTCAATATCTACTCTCCCGGAAATTAGAATTTCTGAGTCTTTCCCTTTAAATTACCATAGAAATGACCCCTCTCAAGATTGATTGTTCAGGGTTAGAGGAATAGAAAGCCACGGATCTGGAGATGAAAATTACGAGGTATCAAGTTGATTTTGATTGGTCTGAAGCACGGAAACGCCTCCTAATGTTACCACCTCCCAACACCAAAATATGGAAGAGATGCAACCAAGAGCTGCGTTGTCTAAACTAGCAATGGTCACAAACTAACATTCCTATTTAATTAACACTGTTAAGTACAAGAATATTAAGGTTCTAATATTGTAGAAAACAATCTAATAATTAACTGTATGTGATTCATAATGACATAGGCTAAAGAAAACTAGGTTGAGACATACATTCAGCAGCACCCCATATTTCGCTACGTTCTAGAGCAGTGAGTGAACGCCATACATATTGCTTACACTTCAGAAGGCAAAATTTTGAGCGCAGAGAGAGGGGAAGGGTGTGAGGAATTGGGATTGGAATGGGGCCATTTACTGAGGTTAGTGTACCCTTGGCCTCTCAAGGGTGGACCTAAAGACCCTAAAGTGTTTCTCTCCTAGGGCCTTTCAACTACTGCTCTCTAACAAGAGAGCACTACAGGGAAAAAGCAGAGTACCCTCCCCCAGTACCTGTCCCAAAACAGCCATGTTAGAGAAGCCTACCGCTAGGCAGGGAGGAGTAGCTGCCATAATATACTGCTGTAACAGTACCCTCCCCCTGTACTCTGTCTCATAGCTGCTATACTGTGTGTGCTGCTCCCTATGCCCAGTCTCCAGTAATGCCACGGCAACAGCTCATGAATATATTCATCACAGAGCTTCAGTGACTCTGACAACTACATCACACAGTATGAATATTCATGAGGGAACCCCACCCTTCATGCAAATGTCCTGCCTGCAGATATAGCCAGAGTTGCTTATGTGTGTCTCAGTGTGTGTGTGTGTGTGTGTGTGTGTGTGTGTGTGTGTGTGTGTGTGTGTGTGTGTGTGTGTGTGTGTGTGTGTGTGTGTGTGCCTGTTTGTGTACTGCAGATCAAAGGTAGCATTCTCAGACTGATGTTTCCTGTCCAACTACCTCAAGAGTGACATTTTACATTTGTTTTACATACACCAGCAAAGAATGTGGTCAGAGAGATCCTCTATGTAGGATTCCCTCCTGATTCAGTGAATCTTCCAACCAGGATTTCTGGGAAACCTGGGAAAGTTAGCAGAATTTTGCAACCCCCTACTACACACTTACATGGAAGTTGGAGATGTGTTCGCGGTCGAGGGGTTTGGTCACAGAGAGCTGACCAGAGATAGGGTTGATGATGAAGATCCCGGTCGGAGGCTGATCAGCACCGGGTCCAGTCACACTGTACCGGAGGAGACGGTTCTTATCACGGTCCGACCGGATCTAGACCACAGGAGGAAAGAGAGAGAGAGGGAGAGCAAGAGAGAGGGAGAGAGAGATATTCCCACTTTAGATACAGTTACACAACCACACTTTTATTTAAAACATGTTTAGCTCAACACCATACATAGGTTATACAGTACAGACAGCATGTATACATCACCAGAATGACCAGAACCACCTGTCTCTCCACACATTCTAATATAAATATCATACCAGAAGATTGTGTTAGGAGGAAATAGTGAGTGCTACACACATACACTGTACATTTACACACACACACACACACACACACACACACACACACACACACACACACACACACACACACACACACACACACACACACACACACACACACACACACACACACACACACACACACACACACACACATACTCTGAGCTAGTGGCCAAATGACAGACTTTGCATGACAGTGTGTTTGTCTTCTCTTGATTAGCCCGCCTGGGAAATGTGTGTGAAATGTGTCCTTTGAACTGTGTGTGTGTCGTACCCTGACTAGTTCCTCTGGGAACTGTCCTCGTGAGTTCTCAGGGACGTTGATGGGGGGGATGACCCAGTCCCTCTTTACCCGCCTCAGAGATCCATCACCCCTGACGACCACCCTACGCCATGGAAACATGATCACAGCTGCATCACTGGAGTTCACCTGCAGAGAAAAACATGTTACACACCAATATACAGACACAGACAAAAATATAGACAAACAGATAGATATCTCGGACAAACCCACCCACATCAAGAAGTTATTCCAGAAAAACACCAGGAAGAAAAGAAACACAAAAACAAAATCTCTCTCTCTCTCTCTCACACACACACACACACACACACACACAGTTTATGTCCCAGAGGTCTCTAGGGGGTGTGGCCTGGTGACTCACTCCAGAGAGCTGGATTACGGCTATCATTACTGAGGACCTGATCAATCACCATCCTGGGCTGTGTGTGTTTACCTCAAATGTATTTGCAGCCTAGGAATGCAGTTTAGTTTCCACCACACTCTAATCTGAATCTGAATACAACCCTTTAGCTATAGAATTAGGAATTCAAATACTTAGTTAATTACCCACGTAATTTAATAGGATCTCTATTAGACATCACATCCCCTTTCTCTATCCCTTCATCTCTACCCCTCCATCTCTATCCCTCCATCTATACCCCTCCATCTCTATCCCTCCATCTCTATTTTTCTATTTCTGTATACATCTATCCCCATCCTTCTCTCTCTCCTGCTTCCTTCCCCCAAATCTCACTCCATATTTTTCTCTCCCTCTCGCTAAACTCTCTCTCCCTCTCCTTCATCCCTCCCTCCCTTTTCTCAGAGTTTTCTGCTCCATCCGTCTGTTAACTTCTCTAGGGTAGGGGGCAGTATTTTGACGTCCGGATGAAAGGCGTGCCCAAATTAAACTGCCTGCTACTCAGGCTCAGAAGGTAGGATATGCATATCATTAGTGGATGTGGATAGAAAACACTCTGAAGTTTCTAAAACTGTTTGAATGATGTCTGTGAGTATAACAGAACTCAAATGGTTGGCAAAAACCTGAGAAACATCCAACCAGGAAGTGGGAAATCTGAGGGTTGTAGTTTTTTCAAGTGATTGCCTATTGCCTATACAGTGACTTAAGGTTCATTTTGCACTTCCTAAGGCTTCCACTAGATGTCAACAGTCTTTAGAACGTTGTTTCATGCTTCTACTGTGAATATGGAGCGAACAAGAGGGCCTGGAGTCAGATGAGTGAGGAAATTACATGAGCTCAGAGGCACACGCTCACGTGAGTGTGAGCTGTGTTCCTTTTCTTTTCTGAAGACATTGGAATTGTCCGGTTGGAATATTACTGAAGATTTATGTTAAAAACATCCTAAAGATTGAGGCTATACATCGTTTGACATATTTCTACAAACGTAAATATAACTTTTTTTGACTTTTCGTCGTCACATTTTGCGCGCGACTGAACACACGAACAAAAAGGAGGTATTTGGTCATAAATGATGGACTTTATCGAACAAAACAAACATTTATTGTGGACCTGGGATACCTGGGAGTCCATTCTGATGAAGATCATCAAAGGTAAGTGAATATTTATAATATTATTTCTGAGTTTTATTGACTCCACAAAAAGGCGGGTTTGGTTTTGTGTCTGAACGCTGTACTCAGATTATTGCAAAGTGTGCTTTCGCTGTAAAGTTTTTTTGAAATCTGACACAGCGGTTGCATTAAGGAGAGGTGTATCTATAATTCTTTGAATTACAGTTTAATATTTTATCAATGTTTATGATGAGTATTTCTGCAAATTGATGTGCTCATTCACTGGAAGTTTTGGGAGGCAAAACATTTCTGAACATTACACGCCAATGTAAAATGTTTTTTTTTTTATATAAATATGAACTTTATCGAGCAAAACATAAATGTATTGTGTAACATGAAGTCCTATGAGTGCCATCTGATGAAGATCATCAAAGGTTAGTGATTCATTTTAGCTGTATTTCTGGTTTTTGTGACGCCTCTCCTTGCTTGGAAAATGGCTATGTGGATTTTCTTGTCAAGGTGATGTGGTAACATAATCTTGTCACGTCCTGACCAGCAGAGGGAGCAATTGTATTCGTTTTGGTCAGGACGTGGCAGGGTTTTTGTGTGTTAAGTGTTGTGTTGGTGATTGGACTCCCAATTGAAGGCAGGTGTGTTGAGTTGCCTTTGATTGGGAGTCCTATATAGTAGTGTGTGTTTTTCTTTGGGGTTGTGGGTAGTTGTTTTTGCACTGCGTTTGATAGCCTGCAAAACTGTTCTTGTCGTGAGTATCATTTATTGTTTTTTCACTGTGGATGCTCTGCGTGTTTTTTCATTAAAGAATATGAGTATCCACATACCCGCTGCGCCTTGGTCCTCCCTTCAACAAAATGACAACTTCTGTGACAAATCTAATGTTATGCTTTCGCCGTAAAGCCTTTTTGAAATCAGACAATGTGGTTGGATTAAGAAGAAGTGTATCTTTAAAATGGGATTTAACAGTTGTATGTTTGAGAAATTTGAATAATGAGATTTTTGTTGTTTTGAATTTAGCGCCCTGCTATTTCACTGGCTGTTGAATAGTGCGTCCCGCAGGTGGGACGGTCACGTCCCACATACCCAAGAGAGGTTAAGAGAGCTAGCTGACTAATAGCTGGCCAACATTCCACTGGTTAAATTTCATAGCTTTTATTCACAGGATTCATATTGGTGGTGGTTTAAACAGCTTTTTCTTTTCTCACATTGTTTTCACTGCTCCCACAGAAGGCTGGGAGACTGTAATGGACACAGTAAGTATATTGCACTGCACTATTTCTGGGAACATTTTTACTGGGAGATGTGAACGGGTCGCTGTAGTGGCCCTTTAATGTCTCCCCTTACAGAGACAACCTTTTTTCTCTAATTTACACACAGCAGGTAGCAGCACCTGATGCTATGGGTGTGTCCCAAACGGCACTTTATTCCCTATATAGTGCACTACTTTTGACCAGGGCACCCATAGCGGTAGTGCACTATATACAGTGGGGGGGAAAAGTATTTGATCCCCTGCTGATTATGTATGTTTGCCCACTTACAAAGAAATGATCAGTCTATAATTTTAATGGTAGGTTTATTTGAACAGTGAGAGACAGAATAACAACAAAATAATCCAGAAAAATGCATGTCAAAAATGTTATAAAATGATTTGCATTTTAATGAGGGAAATAAGTATTTGACCCCCACTGCAAAACATGACTTAGCACTTGGTGGCAAAACCCTTATTGGCAATCAGAGGTCAGACGTTTCTTGTAGTTGGCCACCAGGTTTGCACACATCTCAGGAGGGATTTTGTCCCACTCCTCTTTGCAGATCTTCTCCTAGTCATTAAGGTTTCGAGGCTGACGTTTGGCAACTCGAACCTTTAGCTCCCTCCACAGATTTTCTATGGGATTAAGGTCTGGAGACTGGCTAGGCCACTCCAGGACCTTAATGTGCTTCTTCTTGAGCCACTCCTTTGTTGCCTTGGCCGTGTGTTTTGGGTCATTGTCATGCTGGAATACCCATCCACGACCCATTTTCAATGCCCTGGCTGAGGGAAGGAGGTTCTCACCCAAGATTTGACAGTACATGGCCCCGTCTATCGTCTATTTGATGCAGTGAAGTTGTCCCTTAGCAGAAAAACACCCCTAAAACATAATGTTTCCACCTCCATGTTTGACGGTGGAGATGGTGTTCTTGGGGTCATAGGCAGCATTCCTCCTTCTCCAAACATGGCGAGTTGAGTTGATGCCAAAGAGCTCCATTTTGGTCTCATCTGACCACAACACTTTCACCAGTTGTCCTCTGAATCATTCAATGTTCATTGGCAAACTTCAGACGGGCATGTATATGTATTTTTGAGCAGGGGGACCTTGTGGGCGCTGCAGGATTTCAGTCCTTCACGGCGTAGTGTGTTACCAATTGTTTTCTTGGTGACTATGGTCCCAGCTGCCTTGAGATCATTGACAAGATCCTCCCGTGTAGTTCTGGGCTGATTCCTCACCGTTCTCATGATCATTGCAACTCCACGGGGTGAGATCTTGCATGGAGCCCCAGGCCGAGGGATATTGACAGTTCTTTTGTGTTTCTTCCATTTGCGAATAATCGCACCAAATGTTGTCACCTTCTCACCAAGCTGCTTGGCGATGGTCTTGTAACCCATTCCACCCTTGTGTAGGTCTACAATCTTGTCCCTGACATCCTTGGAGAGCTCTTTGGTCTTAGCCATGGTGGAGAGTTTGGAATCTGATTGATTGCTTCTGTGGACTGGTGTCTTTTATACAGGTAACAAGCTGTGGTTAGGAGCACTCACTTTAAGAGTGTGCTCCTAATCTCAGCTCGTTACCTGTATAAAAGACACCTGGGAGCCAGAAATCTTTCTGATTGAGAGGGGGTCAAATACTGATTTCCCTCATTAAAATGCAAATCAATTTATAACATTTTTGACATGCATTTTTCTGGATATGTTTGTTGTTATTCTGTCTCTCACTGTTCAAATAAACCTACCATTAAAATTATAGACTGATCATTTCTTTGTAAGTGGGCAAACATACATAATCAGCAGGGGATCAAATACTTTTTCCCCCCCACTGTTGGGAATAGGGTGCCATTTGGGATGCATGCTATACTGTAGCGAGCACTGCCTTGTTTCTGTGGATATCAGCACTTCACTGGCCATCAAAGGTTAACAGAGTGGGCTGTGAATTTTTATTTAGTACATTTAACATGAATGATTCTTAAAAGTAATCCTTATAAGTAAGAGTGGTCGTGAAACTTGGTTAATCGACTGGTGATGTATAATGTATTCTTATGATGAACTGCTCCTCTGACTTCCATCTCCACATCATAATTATTCATGTATTTTCTCCATACTCTTAGAAAAAAGGGTTCTTTGACTGTCCATACAGGAGAAGCCTTTTTGGTTCCAGGTAGAACCCTTTCGGGTTCCATGTAGAAACCTCAGTGGAAAGGCTTCTACATGGAACCCAAAATGCTTATACCAGGAATGAGAAGGGTCACCTTGAATAGATAAAAGCTTCTGCTAAATGACCATATTGTGATATTCTTATTTTATCCATACCTGTTTGTTGTGTTCTGTTGTCTCTCCCTGTCCATCTGTCCGGAGGTGGAGGTGAACGCGTGTGTTCCACTCCTCCTTGGTTTGCTGATCCCTTGCTCGCACCACCAGGAAGGCTCTCTTCCTGTCCGCAAGACGGAGGGCGTGCCGGGCGTACACCATGCCATCTTCACCCAGCCTGAAGTCCACCGCGTCGCCCACCTCCAACAGAACCCTGTCGCCCAGGCCACAATCTGCAAACCTCACTGAAGGGAGAGAGAGGGGGGAGAGAGGGGTCAGCATGATATGAAAACATAGGAAGACAACTTAGAACAGGTCTATATATATATATATATGATTCACTCTGTTTAGTAGACAGACATGGTTGACGGCTGATGTTATAATATTTACAAGGTTATAAATTGAAGGATTATCACATAGAGATTACAATACAATATGAAGAGGACTTAGGCAGTGTAGGCCTTTGAATTTGGAGTGACCCAAGTGAGGTTGAATGAGTGAAATATATATATATTAGGTCCTCTTCATATTGTATTGTAATCTCTATGTGACAATCCTTCACCTCATAACCTTATAAATATTATAACATCCGTCAACCATGTCTGTCTACTAAACAGAGTGAATCACTTCTCATGTAGTGTTTAGTAATGTTTGGCTCACTCAGTTACGGCACTATCTTTTCTGTTATTTGAACAGACTGTGCACTCAGGCAGAAAGAGTCTGTCAGCAGGAAAATGTCAGCTCGACTAGCCAAACATTACTACATTACCCCCAACTCAGTGGGCAGGCAATGCAACTCCTCTAGCTGCACAGAGAGAGCGAGAGGTAAGGAGAGAGAGAGGCAGAAAGAGAGAAAGAGGCACCGAGAGAGACAGTTCCTGTTTACTAGTTTTCCCAGTTTTGACCATTCTGCCAGCCCTGACCCTAAGCCTGTCTGCTGTTCTGTACCTTTTGGACTCTGATCTGGATTACTGACCTCTGCCTGCCCTTGACCTGTCGTATTGCCTACCCCCGTTCTAGTAATACACTTTTGTTACTTTGACACTGTCTGCATCTGTCTTCCCTAAAAAGTTATATGTTTACTGTTAATTTTTTTATTTCACTTGCTTTGGCAACATGTGTTTGAGTGAGAGTGAGAGTGTGAGTGAGAGTGTGAGTGAGTGAGAGTGAGAGATCTTTAAGTCCATGTTTGTCCCGCTGTCTGACCGAAAAGAAGAAAAAAAATATGACACATCCTACATTGGAATTCACTCACACAAAACATGTCTGGTGAAAGGGTGACTGTGTTTGTGAACACACACACTTTAGAGAGTATCTCTCTGCAGAGGGACAGGTGTCACTGGCAGGGCTGTGTAAATGTTCATTAATCATACATACAGAGAGAGAGAGATGTGCTGAACGCTACATGGTGCTAAAGCAAAGTGCTCACTGCCATCTTATCCTCTTCTCTTCTCCAATATTCAGAATCTACTCTGGAGGAACTAGGGCAAGTGTGTGTGTAGTGTAGAGTACAGTACAGATACCAGTTATAAACAACATGGTTATAACAGCAGTCAATACTCCACACAGCTAGTGACAAAATCAATGTGTGACAGTGATCACATCAAAACAGAACCAGAGAACAAGGCCAAATGATAAACATTACACAACTCACGGCCCAGTCGATATAGACTCCAGGAAATACACACTCTCTCTCATATAAGAAGGGACAGCAAACATAGAGGGGAGCTAAATGGAGGTGTAGAATAGAGGGAAGGACTGCTGTTTCAATTAAAAAAGGCTCAGTAGAACTCCAATACACATCATTTTATTTTTGTGCCCTTTCTCCTTTGTGTCTGTTTCTCTTCCCCAGTCTGTTCTTCCTCTCCTCCCCCTCCCTCTATCCCTCCGGTCTCTCTCACTCCCCCTTTCCCCTCCCTCGTTTCCTCCCTCTTCGTTTCCTCCCTCCACCAGTGTGAGATCAGTGAGTGTCTGCCTCTGTTGTTTCTCCTTTATTTACTGCCGTTCTGGCTGGGAGTGACACACACACACACACACACACACACACACACACACACACACACACACACACACACACACACACACACACACACACACACACAGTCTTGTACAGCTAAACTTGTGGGGACAAACCCTAACCTTAACCCAAAAACATAACCTTATTCCTAAACCTAACCCTAAAACAAACCCTAGTTCCTAACCATGACCCTTAATGTAATTCTAACCCTTACACTAATTCTAACCATAACCCCAAACCCCCTAGAAATAGCATTTGAACTCGTGGGGACTAACAACATTTTTGTTCATTTACTATTCTTGTGGAGACTTCTGGTCCCCACAAGAATAGTTAAACACACACACACGCAACACACAACAAAAGACACCCAGACACAGAGAGGGAATCAGTTATCCAGCCTAGTGGATTACATTATCATTAGATCAGAAGCAGAGGACCTGAGGCAGAGACAGAAGTTAAACGCTAAGCTAGTGAAACAGCACAATGACAAATGCTTAGGCATAGAAACAGCAGTGTGGTAAGCACTACAGCTACAGAAACAGCAGACTAGTAAGGAGTTTGACATAGAAGAAGCAGTGCACTAAGCACTCCAGCAACGACAACAAGATTGCAGCTCTGCTTCTTGCTCCTAAGCAATTATTTTGTTTTTTTGTGTGTTATTTCTTACATTATTAGCCCAGAACATTTTTTTGTGTTATTACATACAGCTGGAAAGAACTTTTGGATATCAGATCAACGGTAACTCACCAGCATTACGACCAAGAATACGACTTTCCCGAATCGGATCCTTTGTTTGTACCGCCCAGGGCAATTGAACTTATCGCCCAAGGCAAATGAACTTATCCCAGAGGCTGCTCCAAGACGCCGCCAGCGGAGAAGAGGTATTCAGAGTGGACTTCTAGTCTGACTCAGGATGCGTGCAAACCATCCACCGCTTCCGAGTATAGTACTCGCTAATGTTCAGTCTCTGGACAATAAAATAGACGAGCTCAGGGCAAGGATCTCCTTCAAGAGAGACATCAGGGACTGTAACATACTCTGTTTCACAGAATCATGGCTCTCTCGGGATATACTGTCCCCGTCCAGACAGACAGCTGGGTTCTCAATACAGACAGGAATAAAGAACTCTCTGGGAAGAAGAAAGGCATTGGTGTATGTTTCATGATTAACCACTCATGGTGTGATTGCGATAACATACAGAAATTCAAGTCCTTTTGTTCACCCAACCGATAAAACCTCACAATCAAATGCTGACCGTATTAACTCCCAAGATAATTATCTTCAGTTACAGTCACATCCGTGTATATTCCTTCCCCCTCAAGCCAATACCAAGACGGACCTCAAGGAACTACATTGGACTTTATGTAAACTGAAAACCCCATATCCTGAGCCAGCATTTATTGTAGCTGGGGATTTTAACAAAGCAAATCTGAGGAAAATGCTACCAAAATTCAATCAACACATTTACAGTAGTACTCGCTCTGGAAAAACATTCAACCACTGCTTCTACCCCTTTCGAGATGCTTACAAGGCCCTCCCCCAGCCTCCCTTTGGCAAATCAGATCACAACTCCATTTTGCTCCTCCCTTCCTGTAGGCAGAAACTCAAACAGGAAGTACCCATGCTATGGTCTATTCAATGCTGGTCTGACCAATTGGAATCCATGCTTCCAGATTTTTTTAATCACGCGGACTGGGATACGTTCCGGGTAGCCTCTGAGAACAACATTGACGTATACACAGACACGCTGACTGACTTTATCAGGAAGTGTATAGGGGATGTTGTTCCCACTGTGACAATTAATACCTACCCAAACCAGAAACCGTAGATGGATGGCAGCATTCGCGCAAAACTGAAAGAGCGAACCACCACATTTAACCATGGCAAGGTGACTGGCAATATGGTTCAATACAGTGTATTTATTCCCTCCGTAAGGCAATCAAACAGGCAAAACGTCAGTACAGAGACAAAGTGGAGTCGCAATTTAACGGCTCAGACATGATACGTATGTGGCATGGTCTACAGACAATCAAGGATTACAAAGGGAAAACCAGCCACATCGCTGACACCGACGTCTTGCTCCCGGACAAGCTAAACACCTCTGCCCGCTTGGAGGATAACACAGTGCCACCGACGCGCCCCACTCCCAAGGACTGTGGGCTCTCATTCTCCGTGGCCGATGTAAGTAAGCTATTTAAGCGTGTTAACCCTTGTAAGGCTGCCGGCCCAGACGGCATCCTTAGCCGCGTCCTCAGAGCAGACCAGCTGGCTGGAGTGTTTACGGATGTATTCAATCTCTCCCTATCCCAGTCTGCTGTCCTCACTTGTTTCAAGATGTCAACCATTGTTCCTGTACCCAAGAAAGCAAAGGTAACTGGACTAAATGACTATTGCCTTGTAGCACTCACTTATGTCATCTTGAAGTGCTTTGAGAGGCTAGTTAAGGATCATATCTCCTCTACTAAAACTGACACCCTAGACCCACTCCTGTACTCCCTGTTCACCCACGAGTGCGTGGCCACGCACGCCTCCAACTTAATCATCAAGTTTGCAGACGACACAACAGTAGTAGGCCTGATTACCAACAATGATGAGACAGCGTACAGGAAGGAGCTGATCGTGGACTTCAGGAAACAGCAGAGGGAGCACGTCCCTATCCACATTGACAGGACCACAGTGGAGAAGGTGGAAAGCTTCAAGTTCCTTCGCTTACACATCACTGTCTATCTGAAATGGTCCACCCACACAGACAGTGTGGTGAAGAAGGCACAACAGCTGAATAAATTAGGCTTGACCCCTAAGACCCTCAGAAACCTTTACAGATGCACAATTGAGAGCATCCTGTCGGGCTGTATCACCGCCTGGTATGGCAACTGCACCGCCCGCAACCGCAGTGCTCTCCAGAGGGTGGTGCGGTCTGCCCAACGTATCACAGGTGACACACTGCCTGCCCTCCAGGACACCTACAGCAAAAAGATAATCTAGGACATCAACCACCCGAGCCATGGCCTGTTCACCCCGCTATCATCCAGAAGGCGAGGTCAGTACAGGTGCATCAAAGCTGGGACCGAGGGACTGAAAAACAGCTTCTATCTCAAGGCCATCAGACTGTTAAATAGCCATCACTAGCCAGGTACCACCCGGTTACTCAACCCTGCACATTAGAGGCTGCTGCCCTACATACATAGACATGGAATCACTGGCCACTTTAATTAGGCAACACTAGTCACTTCAATAATGTTTATATACTGCTTTACTCATATCATATGTATATACTGTATTCTATTCTACTGTATTTTAGTCAATGCCACTCCGACATTACTCGTCCTAATATTTATATATTTCTTAATTCCATTCTTTTACTTTTAGATTTGTGTGTATTATTGTGAATTGTTAGATACTACTGCACTGTTGGAGCTAGGAACACAAGCATTTCGCTACACATGCCATAACATCTGCTAAATATGTGTTTGTGACCAATACAATTTGATTTGATTTGACAGAGCTGAGAATTAGGCAGGTTAGTGTTTTTTGTCACAAATCTTGTTTTGTAGGCAGCTCTGCAGAATGGTCACTAGCTGGCACAGCCACAAAGTCACAAAATCAGATTTTACACTTAACCCTAACATAACCCTAACCACACTGCTAATCCTAATGCCTAACCCTAACCTTAAATTATGACCAAAAAGCACATTTGTTTTTCATGAATTTTTACAATATAGACAATTTTGACTTTGCAGCTGGCCCATTGCTCAGTTTTGCCTCAATGGCAAGATTCATGACAATAAACGTCAACCTGCGAGAATAAACTACATGGTAATAGTGTATCAGTGCTAAATAGACTAGGGCTGTGGAGATGCAATGCAGTGCAAAGTGCTACTGCTAGGATACAGCTAACTGTGTGCTTAGCATGGGGAGACACATATTTCCCACATTACAAACATACTAAGGGCAGTACAGGACCATAGACATCTAGAGCAGATAAAGCTGTGTTTCAATCTCCTCTGAGTTGTTTTGTTTGTTGCAAAAAATACTGCCATGGAACACATAGCTCAGGTATCTGTGGTAGTTACAGGTCAGGGACAGGGTAACCAGGTCTTAAACCAGGTTTGTTCAATGGATGAGTCATTATAGCAGCCCAGCCAGCAGTCATAGTGTTTAGCTGCTCAGTGTTAAACGGCCTTAAGAGCTGCCTTTGATGTGCAGTACAGCAGCTCTGCTCAGAATAGAGCACACAGAGACATTCACACACAAGCAGTCACACACACACACACACACACACACACACACACACACACACACACACACACACACACACACACACACACACACACACACACACACAAACAAATTCACAATAGCAGACAAGCAACCACACTTAGGCTACAATTCAAAGTTTACATTGAAAAATATGTTTGTTGTGTGTCTATGTAAACTTTGAATTGTAGCCTACAAGTGTGGTTGCTTGTCTGCTATTGTGAATTTTTGTCTGTGTGTGTCTGTGTCTGTGTGTGTGTGTGTGTGTGTGTGTGTGTGTGTGTGTGTGTGTGTGTGTGTGTGCGTGCGTGCGTGCGTGCGTGCGTGCGTGCGTGCGTGCGTGTGACTGCATGTCTCTGAATGTGAATGTCTCTGTGAATGTCTCTGCAAGGCTGCCGGCCCAGACGGCAGTGTGTGTGTGTGTGTGTGTGTGTGTGATTGAAAAATACGTTTAGCCTCTCAAAGCGCTTCAAGATGACATAAGTGAGTGCTACAAGGCGATAGTCATTTAGTCCAGTTACCTTAGCTTTCTTGGGTACAGGAACAATGGTTGACATCTTGAAGCAAGTGAGGACAGCAGACTGGGATAGGGAGAGGTTGAATACGTCTGTAAACACTCCAGCCAGCTGGTCTGAGCATGCTCTGATGACGCGGCTAGGGATGCCGTCTGGGCCGGCAGCCTTGCGAGGATTAAATGTCTTACTTACTCTCGAGCAACTAGATGTTCATTACCATTCGGCCATCAGATTTGCCACCAATGCTCCTTATAGGACACATCACTGCAATCTATACTCCTCTGTAAACTGGTCATCTCTGTATACCCGTTATATACCTGTTATATTTAAAACCCTCTTAGGCCTCACTCCCCCCATCTGAGATACAGTTGAAGTTGGAAGTTTACATACACCTTAGCCAAATACCTTTAAACTCAGTTTTTCACAATTCCTGACATTTAATCAGAGTAAAAAATTCCCTGTCTTAGGTCAGTTAGGATCATCACTTTATTTTAAGAATGTAAAATGTCAGAATAATAGTAGAGAGAATGATTTATTTCAGCTTTTATTTCTTTCATCACATTCCCAGTGGGTCAGAAGTTTACATACCGTAAATTCCGGACTATAAGCCGCAACTTTTTTCCCAGGCTTTGAACCTCGCGGCTTAAACAATGATGCGGCTAATATATGGATTTTTCCCACTTTCAATTATTTTTTTTCAAATAAACACATTCTGTGACGTGCTCAGTTTTTTGGCTGCATGAAGCTTTCATTAGACCAATGAAATTGCCGAACGGGTTAAGGTCAAACAACTTTTTTGTTTACTGTTTAGATTAAATTGAGCGCTCTCAAACTCCCATCATTCTGATTACGGTAGTCATTTTGTCACCCTCATCATGGCAAAGACACGGAGAAATGCATATGACGCAGCTTTCAAGTTGAAGGTGATTGATCTGGCTGTTGGAAAAGGAAATAGAGCTGCTGCACGAGAGCTTGGTCTTAATGAGTCGATGATAAGACGTTGGAAACAGCAGCGTGAGGAATTGTGCAAAAAGACAACTAAAGCTTATTGCTAATTATTATATTTTTTGTTACAAGCTGTGTTTTGTTAAAGCCTATTTATTTTTGTTACAAGCCGTGTTTCGTTAAAGCCTATTTATTTTTGTTACAAGCCGTGTTTCGTTAAAGCCTGTGTAAAGTTAATTTGTTTCAATGTACCGGTAGGCACCTGCGGCTTATAGACATGTGCGGCTTATTTATGTTAAAAAAAATTTTTTTATTCAGTGGGTGCGGCTTATATTCAGGTGCGCTTAATAGTCCGGAAATAACGGTACACACAATTAGTATTTGGTAGCATTGCCTTTAACTTCTCTAGGGCCAGTGGGACGAAATCGTCCCACCTACGTAACAGCCAGTGGAATCCTGTGGCGCGTTATTCAAATACCTTAGAAATGCTATTACTTCAATTTCTCAAACATATGACAATTTTACACCATTTTAAAGACAAGACTCTCGTTAATCTAACCACACTGTCCGATTTCAAAAAGGCTTTACAACGAAAGCAAAACATTAGATTATGTCAGCAGAGTACCCAGCCAGAAATAATCAGACACCCATTTTTCAAGCTAGCATATAATGTCACAAAAACCCAGAAGACAGCTAAATGCAACACTAACCTTTGATGATCTTCATCAGATGACACACCTAGGACATTATGTTATACAATACATGCATGTTTTGTTCAATCAAGTTCATATTTATATCAAAAACCAGCTTTTTACATTAGCATGTGACGTTCAGAACTAGCAATCCCCCCCTGCAAACTTACGGTGAATTTACAAAAAATTTACTAAATTACTCATGATAAATGTTCACAAAAAGCATGACAATTATTTTAAGAATTATAGATACAGAACTCCTCTATGCACTCGATATGTCCGATTTTAAAATAGCTTTTCGGTGAAAGCACATTTTGCAATATTCTAAGTAGATAGCCCGGCATCACAGGGCTAGCTATTTAGACACCCAGCAAGTTTAGCACTCACCAAAGTCAGATTTACTATAAGAAAAATGTTATTACCTTTGCTGTTCTTCGTCAGAATGCACTCCCAGGACTTCTACTTCAATAACAAATGTTGGTTTGGTCCCAAATAATCCATAGTTATATCCAAACAGCGACGTTTTGTTCGTGCGTTCAAGACACTATCCGAAAGGGTAAAGAAGGGTGACGAGCACGACGCATTTCGTGACAAAAGAAATCTAAATATTCCATTACCGTACTTTCGAAGCATGTCAACCGCTGTTTAAAATCAATTTTTATGCCATTTTTCTCGTAAAAAAGCGATAATATTCCGACCGGGAATCTGCGTTTAGGTAAAAAGACGAAAGAAAATAAAGCATGGGGTCGACTCGTGCACGCGCCTAAGCCCATTGTCCTCTGATCGGCCACTTGCCAAACGCGCAAATGTGTTTCAGCCTGGGGCTGCCTCGATATCATTCAGCTTTTTCCCGGGCTCTGAGAGCCTATGGGAGCCGTAGGAAGTGTCACGTTACAGCAAAGATCCTCAGTCTTCAATAAACAGAGACAAGAAGAACAAGATTTTGTCAGAGAGGGCACTTCCTGTAAGGAATCTTCTCAGGTTTTTGCCTGCCATATGAGTTCTGTTATACTCAAAGACACCATTCAAACAGTTTTAGAAACTTTAGGGTGTTTTCTATCCAAAGCCAATAATTATATGCATATTGCATACTGGGCAGGAGTAGTAACCAGATTAAATCGGGTACGTTTTTTATCCGGCCGTGTCAATACTGCCCCCTACCCCCAACAGGTTAAATTGTTTAACTTGGGTCAAACATGTCGGGTAGCCTTCCACAAGCTTCCCACAATAAGTTGGGTGAGTTTTGGCCCATTCCTCCTGACAGAGCTGGTGTAACTGAGTCAGGTTTGTAGGCCTCCTTGCTCGCACACGCTTTTTCAGTTCTGCCCACAAATTTTCTATAGGGTTGAGGTCAGGGCTTTGTGATGGCCACTCCAATTCCTTGACTTCTCTGTCCTTAAGCCATTTTGCTACAACTTTGGAAGTAGGCTTGGGGTCATTGTCCATTTGGAAGACCCATTTACGACCAAGGTTTAGCTTTCCTGACTGATGTCTTGAGATGTTGCTTCAGTATATCCACATAATTGTCCTCCTCATGATGCCATCTATTTTGTGAAGTGCACCAGTCCCTCCTGCAGCAAAGCACCCCCACAACACGATGCTGCCACCCCCGTGCTTCACAGTTGGATGGTGTTCTTCGGCTTGCAAGCGTCCCCCTTTTTGCTCCAAACATAACGATGGTCATTATGGCCGAACAATTCTATTTTTGTTTCATCAGACCAGAGGACATTTCTCCAAAAAGTACGATCTTTGTCCCCATGTGCAGTTGCAAACCGTAATCTGGCGTTTTTTATGGTGGTTAAGGAGCAGTGGCTTCTTCCTTGCTGAACGGCCTTTCAGGTTATGTCAATATAGGACTCGTTTTACTGTGGATATAGACGCTTTTGTACCAGTTTCCTCCAGTATCTTCTCAAGGTCGTTTGCTGTTGTTCTCGGATTGATTTGCACTTTTTCCACCAAAGTACGTTCATCTCTAGGAGACAGAACGTGTCTCCTTCCTGAGCGGTATGACGGCTGCGTGGTCCCATGGTGTTTATACTTGCGTACTATTGTTTGTACAGATGAACGTGGTACCTTCAGGCATTTGGAAATTGTTTCCAAAGACTTTTTCTGAGGTCTTGGCTGATTTCTTTTGATTTTCCCATGACGTCAAGCAAAGAGGCACTGAGTTTCAAGATAGGCCTTGAAATACATCCACAGGTACACCTCCAATTGACTCAAATGATATCAATTAGCCTATCAGAAGCTTCTAAAGCCATGACATAATTTTCTGGAATTTTCCAAGCTGTTTAAAGGCACAGTCAACTAAGCGTTACGCTTGTCGATGGAGGGATCGGACCAAGGTGCAGCGTGGTAGGCGTACATTTTAATATTATTAAATGAACACTGAAAACAAAACAAATACAAATGAAAATGTAACGTTCAGTAGGGCATACAGCACAGTCCCAAAAACAAGATCCCACAAACTAAGGTGGGAAAAAAGGCTGCCTAAGTATGATCCCCAATCAGAGACAACGAATAAACAGCTGCCTCTGATTGGGAACCATACCCGGCAAACAAAGAAATAGAAAAACTAGAATTCCCACCCATATCACACCCTGACCTAACCAAATAGAGAAATAAAAAGGCTCTCTAAGGTCAGGGCATGACAGTATCCCCCCCAAAGGTGCGGACTCTGGCCGCAAAACCTGACTCTATAGGGGAGGGTCCGGGTGGGCATCTAGCCTCGGTGGCGGCTCCGGTGCGGGACGTAGACCCCGCTCCGCTCGCGGATCCGCCATCTTCGGTGGCGACTCTGTTGCGGGGATCGTCGCCGGAAGCTCCGGGCTGTAGATCGTCGCCGGAGACTCCGGACCGTAGATCGCCGCTGAAGGCTCTGGACCGTCCCTGGAGACTCTGGACCGCCGACTGCCGCTGGAGACTCTGGACCGCAGACCGTCGCTGGAGACTCTGGACCGCAGACCGTCACTGGAGACTCTGGACCGCAGACCGTCGCTGGAGACTCTGGACCGCAGACCGTCGCTGGAGACTCTGGACCGCAGACCGTCGCTGGAGACTCTGGACCGCAGACCATCGCAGGAGACTCTGGACCACAGACCATCGCTGGAGACTCTGGACCACAGACCGCCGCTCGAGACTCTGGACCCACAGACTGTCACACGAGGTTCTGGACCGCAGACCGTCGTTGGAGGCTCTGGACCGCAGACCATCGCTGGAGACTCTGGACCGCAGACCGTCGCTGGAGACTCTGGACCACAGACCATCGCTGGAGACTCTGGACCACAGACCGCCGCTCGAGACTCTGGACCCACAGACTGTCACACGAGGTTCTGGACCACAGACCGTCGCTGGAGGCTCCTCCTGTGGGAACCCTCACATGAGGCTCCAGACTGCAGAGGCGCACGGGAGGCCTGGTGCGTGGAGCCAGCACAGGGTGTACCAGGCTGGGGAGACGCACTGGAGACCGGGTGCGTGGAGCAGGCACAGGGCGTACCAGGCTGGAGAGACGCACTGGAGACCGGGTGCGCAGAGCTGGCACAGGATATACTGGGCCGTGGAGGCGCACTGGAAGTCTGAAGCGTAGAGCTGGCACAACCCGTCCTGGCTGGATGCTCACTTTAGCCCGGCAAGTGCGGGGCGCTGGCACAGGACGCACTGGGCTGTGAAGGCGCACTGGCGACACAGTGCATAGAGCCGGCACAGGATATCCTGGGCCATGGAGGCGCACTGGAGGTCTGGAGTGTAGAGCTGGCACAACCCGTCCTGGCTGGATGCTCACTGTAGCCCGGCAAGTGCGGGGCGCTGGCACAGGACGCACTGGGCTGTGGATGCGCACTGGAGACACATTGCGTATCACCGCATAACATGGTGTCGGAACGGTGACACACACCTCAGGGTGAGTGCGTGGAGGAGACACAGGATGTACCGGACTGGGGAGGCGCACTGGTGGCCAGATGCGTGAAACTGGTGCATATGACACCGGACTGGTGTCACGCTACTCAGCGTTCTCAATGCCAACACCTCTCTCCGGAATCTTTCGTCGAGTTCCTCACTCGACTCCCAGACTGGCTCTGGTTCACCCCTCGGCTCCGCCGACCACTCCGTGTGCCCCCCCCCAAAAAAACAATTTGGGCTGCCTCTCGGGCTTCCGTCGTGGTCGTGAACTTCGGAGTCGTTGTTGATCCTTCTTCGCTGCCTCCACCTGCTTCCATGGCAGGGTCTTGTCCCCTGCCATAACCCCCTCCCATGTCCATGATGTCCTCCACTCCCTTTTCTGGTCTTTGCCACCAATGCTCCTTCTAGGACACATCACTGCACTTAGTGTAGGTGAACTTCTGACCCACTGGAATTGTGATACAGTGAATTATAAGTGAAATAATCTGTCTGTAAACAATTGTTGGAACAATTATTTGTGTCATGCACAAAGTAGATGTCCTAACCGACTTGCCAAAACTATAGTTTGTTAACAAGAAATTTGTGGATTGGTTGAAAAATGAGTTTTAATGACCCCAACCTAAGTGTAAGTAATCTTCTGACTTCAACTGTATCTATTGGAGCCCTCATCCTCCACATACAACACCTGTTCTGCCAGTCACATTCTGTTAAAGGTCCCCAAAGCACACACATCCCTGGGTCGCTCCTCTTTTCAGTTTGCTGCAGCTTGCGACTGGAATGAGCTGCAACAAACACTCAAACTGGACAGTTTTATCTCTTCATATAAAGACTAAACCATGGACACTTTTACTGACAGTTGTGGCTGCTTTGTGTGATTGTTGTGTGAGTGTATTGTTGTCTCTACCTTCTTGCCCTTTGTGCTGTTGTCTGTGCCCAATAATGTTTGTACCATGTTTTGTGCTGCTACCATGTGTCACGTCCTGACCTGATAGAGCCGTTTTTCTGTTTGGTTAGGTCAGGGTGTGACATGGGGTGGGCATTCCATGTGTCATATTTCTATGTTTTTTTTTCTTTGATTAGCCGAGTATGGTTTCCAATCAGAGGCAGCTGTCTATCAATGTCTCTGATTGGGAATCATACTTAGGCAGCCCTTTTTCCCTCCTTCTGTGTGGGATCTTGTTTTTGTCAGCTCAGTAAGCCTGCAGTACGTGACGTTCATTTTTTCTTTGTTTGTTATTTTGTTTGAGTGTTCTGAGTTACTATAAATATGAGCACTTTCCATGCTGCACCTTGGTCTCCTCCTAACGACGAATGTCACAGAAGATCCCACCACCAAAGGACCAAGCAGCGTGATCAGGAGTGGACCTGGGAGGACATTCTGAATGGCAAGGGATCCTGGACGTGGGAGGAGATCCAGGCTGGATGGGATCGCCTCCCATGAGAACAGGTGGAGGCAGCGAGAGCAGAGCGGCGACGAGATTAGGAACTAGCCCGGCAACAAGGCAAGCACAAGAGGCAGCCCCCCCCAAAACATTTTTTTTTGGGGGGGTACACAGGGAGATTGGCAGAGTCAGGGTGGAGACCTGAGCCAACTCCCCGTGCTTACCGTGGGGAGAATAGGACTGGTCACGCACCGGGTTATGCGGCAATGCGCACGGTGTCTCCAGTGCGCAGCCACAGCCCGGTGCGCTCTGTGCAAGCTCCCCAACAGTGGCCGTGCTAGAGTTGGCATTCAGCCAGGAAGGATTGTGCCGGCTCAGAGTTCCAGGTCTCTGGTGTGTTTCTATGGCCCAGGTTATCCTGCGCCAGCTCTATGCACGCTACCCCCAGTTTGCCAGCACAAACCAGTGCGACCTGTTCCAACGCCCCGTGCAGCCAGGACAGGTTGTGTCAGTCATATGCTCCAGACCTCCAGTGCGCTTCCAAGGCCCAGTATGTCCTGCGACAGTTCTACGCACTGTGTCGCCAGTGCGCCTGCACAGCCCAGTTCGTCCTGTGCCAGCGACCCGCCCTTGCCGGTCTAAAGTAAGCATCCAGCCAGGACGGGTTGTGCCAGCCATAAGCTCCAGACCTCCAGTGCGCCTCCACGGCCCAGTATACCCTGTGTCTGCTCTGCGCACTCGGCCTCCAGCGACGTTCCCTAGTCCAGAGCTCCCAGCGACGTTCCCCAGTCCGGAGCCTCCAGCGACGTTCCCTAGTCCGGTGAGACCTGTTCCGGCTCCTCGTATGAAGCCTCCAGTGATGATCCATGGTCCGAAGCCTCCAGTGATGATCCATGGCACGAAGCCTCCAGTGATGATCCATGGCCCGGAGCCTGTAGGGATGATCCATGGCACGAAGCCTCCAGTGATGATCCATGGCGCGGAGCCTGTAGTGACGATCCATGGCACGGAGCCTGCAGCGATGGTCCCCGGTCCAGAACCTCCTCAGACGGCCTACAGTCCGGAACCTCCTGAGACGGCCTACAGTCCGGAGCCTCCTGAGACGGCCTACAGTCTGGAGCCTCTTGAGACGGCCTACAGTCTGGAGCCTCCTGAGACGGCCTACGGTCCGGAGCCTTCAGTGACGGTCTGCCATCCGGAGTCTTCAGCGGCGGTCTGCGGTGCGGAGTCTTCAGCGGCGGTCTGCGGTCTGGAGTCTTTAGCCGCGGTCTGAGGTCCGGAGTCTTCAGCGGCAGTACAGAACCTCCTCTGATGATCCTCGGTCCGGTTCCTTCGACGACGATCCACAGCTTCCGGCGAAGATCCATGATCTGGTTCCTCCGGCGACACAAAAGCGGAGGGATCAGGGGGCGGAGTGGGGGCTACGCGCCAAACCGGAGCCGCCACCATGAGTAGATGCCCACCCGGACCCTCCCCTATAGGTTCAGGTTTGCGGCCGGGAGTCCGCACCTTTGGGGGGGGGGGGGGGGGGTACTGTCATGCCCTGACCTGAGAGAGACGTTTTTCTCTGTTTGGTTAGGTCAGGGTGTGACATGGGGTGGGCATTCTATGTGTCATATTTCTATGTTGTTTGTTTTCTTTGATTGGCCTAGTATGGTTTCCAATCAGAGGCAGCTGTCTATCAATGTCTCTGATTGGGAATCATACTTAGGCAGCCCTTTTTCCCTCCTTCAGTGTGGGATCTTGTTTTTGTCAGCTCAGTAAGCCTGCAGAACGTGACGTTCGTTTTTTCTTTGAGTGTTCTGAGTTACAATCAATATAAATATGAACATGTACCACGCTGCACCTTGGTCTACTCCTTTTGACGAATGTCACACCATGTTTTGTGCTGCTACCATGTTGTTGTTATGCTGTGTTGCTACCATGCTGTGTTGTCATGTGTTGCTGCCTTGCTATGTTGTTGTCTTAGGTCTCTCTTTATGTAGTGTTGTGTTGTCTCTCGTGCTTCTTTCACATGCTTTGATTGCTGTTTGGGGTTTTAGGCTGGGTTTCTGTACAGCACTTTGAGATATCAGCTGATGTACGAAGGGCTATATTAATAAATTTGATTTGATTTGTTGTGATGTGTGTTTTGTCCTATATTGATATTGTATTTATTTTTAATCCCAGGCCCGTCCCCGCAGGAGGCCTTTTGCCTTTTGGTAGGCTGTCATTGTAAATAAGAATTTGTTCTTAACTGACTTGCCTAGTTAAAAAAATAAAAAATAAAAAATATCAATAATAATACAAAAACAAAATTAAACACACACACACACACACACACACACACACACACACACACACACACACACACACACACACACACACACACACACACACACACACACACACACACACACACACACACACACACACACACACAAACGGCAATAAAACATACACAGACACATGCCTTTTGGGCCCATAACAGCATGTGATGCCACTCCAGTTTACACCAATTAAAAAGGCTGGAGTGGTTTTATTTAACACACATTAACAGATATTTCACGTGTCAGAGAGTGAGCATCTGCCAAGCATGTACCAGGCACTGTACTGTGCTGCACCTGGTGCACACACACATACACGTCACACGCAAAGTTATTTATACTACTTAGCATGTGTGTGGGAGAGAGAAAGAGATAGAGAGATGAGAAAGAGAGAGGAAGAGAGCGAGATAAAGAGAGAGAAGAGTGAGAAAAAGAGCTAGAGAGATAGAGGACACAATCTGAAACAAAAAACTCACTTGCACAAATCAGCCCTCTCTCCTGCAGTCGGAGTCAGGAGGTTGGAGATAGAGGGATGAAGGGAGGTGAAGACAAAGAGAACTCACTCAGCCCCTCCCTCCTGGCCCGGAGTGGGTAGAGCAGCAGTGTGTGTGGTGTGTGTTCCAGGCAGGCTTGACCAAACAAAAATGTTTATATTGGCGAAAGAAACATGCAAGCACATACACACACACACGGACAGAGCCCTGCTTTGTGGGCAGCAGCAGGTGGGGTCTTAGTGAGGATTAGACTGAAGCTCAGGGCTGATTGTTTTTCTTTGTTTTATCCAGCCAACAGACAGAGCCGTTAGAGCCAGTCAGAAACCAGAGCTGCACGTCTTCTCCATTAGTTTGGCAGCAACTGACTGTGGATCACCTCATTCGTCCCTGTCTTACTGTCTTATCTCTGGCTTCACTAATGAGGCACAGCAGAGCCAGAATGGCTGCTGCAGAATGTGTGAATGTGCGTAGTGATGGCAACTGCCATTTCACACGGTTCTCCATAGAGCTATATGGCACAATGGTTTCGTATAATAGTCAAAAAAGCTGCATTTATTGCAGATGGGGATTCTGCCAAGTGAGTTTCTTTGGGTGCATGTTGATCAGGATTAATCTGACACATTTAGTGCTGGGCAGCAACAAAATCTTGCACATAACCCGTACTGGACAAAATGGTGTGTGTTTGTCAGAGATTAATAATGACACTTGAGTGTCGACGAAAGGAAATTAGGTCAGAAATAGGGAAGTGGGACTGGAAATAGATTTGTGTGTGTGTGTAGGTGCATGTGTGTGTGTATGTGTGTGTTGAATGTGCATGACTGAGCTTGTGTGTGTGTGAGACAGAATGAATGACATTCTCTAAAGCAGATGACCCTGCTTCTCAATTTGACCCTGCTTCTCAAAGCAGGAAAATAATCCTGCAGCAATAGGGAATGTGAATTATTATAGGGATTGTAATTAATAGATATTTTTATAGGGGTTGATACATTTCCTGTTAGGGAAAATCAAGTCTGCCATTTTTAATAGGACATTACAAACTTTAGAAGCCTTTTTAAACCTTGAAACCTTTTAAACCTTTTTAAACCTTTTAAACCTTGAATACACAAAAATGTTCTACGATAACAGAGTGATCAAATTAAGATTATACAACATGGTTGCCTACAAATATGCTATCTGTTCAAAAACAGCCTGTGCACTGTCCTCATCCACAAACACAGATTTAATTTTACATTTTAATAATCTGTCCCCAAACAGAGATTAAAAGACAACAACAAAAGAGATCCACAAACAGGATGAATTACTCTGTTAAATCTTAGAGAACAATTTCCTGTTTCCTATCAAGCACTTCACATTCTGACCTCAGATACTGTATTGCAGTGTGTGTGTGTGTGTACACGTGTGTGTGACTGTGTGTTTCAGCCAGGTATTGATCATTGTAATCACTTATAGATCCTGTATATAAATGATTGATGGGTTTGTATAACAGCTGTTTAATGTGTGTGTGTGTGTGCGCCTGTTTATGTACGTGTGTGTGCATGTGAGTGTGTGTACATGCGCGTGTGTGTGTGACAGCTGGGGGTCAGTGGATGACAGACGAGAGAGTATGAGCTCAGTGTCTATAAGAACAAAGAGGACAGTCAACTTCCCCTCCCTCCCTCCCTCCCTCCCTCCCTCCCTCCCTCCCTCCCTCCCTCCCTCCCTCCCTCCCTCCCTCCCTCCCTCCCTCCCTCCCCCTCCCTCCCTCCCTCCCTCCCTCCCTCCCATTCCTCTCCAGTCAGAATGACTTACCCAGCCCAAGTCACTATTCCCTGCCTCATAAACTCCACATTAACAAAACATGTCCAATTCAACTGTCACATACTACACTATAAATGCTCCAACAACTTCCACTCAGAAAACTAGCTACAGTAGCAAAGCCATCACTAACTTAATTCATGTGTTTGTTGTTAAAACGACCTCAGTCAGTCATCGCTGTCCCCTGCCACTGCCTGTGCCAAGAACACATAGACGGCATCCCAAATGGCACCCTCTTCACTATTTAGTGCATTGATTTTAGCCAGGGACTGAGAGGAGCTGGTTGCTTAGTGCTGCTTTGAAATGCGATGCCTTTCTTTGGTCCAGGGGGTGGGGCTGGGCATTTAGGGGGACAGGCCGTGGCTCCATCATTCACTGCCAGCTCCTCTGACACCACAGCACCATGGAAACCATGTCAAATCAATTAGCCACGCCCTGAAAAGCCAATATGGTGACGATAAACACGCCGTTAGGGAGTAGTGACCCATCACATAACACACATGCACGTGCACAAAGACTGTAACCACACACACAAACGCATGCACACACACATACCGAGCGCCTCGACCTGAGCTACTGTTTAATTTTTCTTAATAATTATTTTAAAACTCTGCATCATTGGGAAGGGCTTGTAAGCAAGCATTCCATGGTGAAGTCTACACCTGCCGCATGTAACAAGTAACCTGTAGTATCCACCCAGCAGCATTACCATGAGAAAAAGCTGAAGAGGAGTCCTGATAAATACATACTCCCACAGCTACACACAGCAGATACATCACAGTCAATAGAATAGAATAGCAGAGGATCCACTCAACAGCTAGCCTCTTCCAGTCCCTCTATGCACTAGTAATGGTAGGGCCATTATCACTGTTCAAGGCCTAGCCATTTAAACATATATACTGCATTATCACTGCCTAGCCATTTACATATACTGTAACATAACATCCATCCAACATCCATCTGTGTGTGTGTGAGTGAGTGTGAGTGTCTTGACACAGGCTAACATATCATCAATGTGGGACATTGACCGTATCCCAAATGGCACCCTATGCCATATGGGACTCACCCATACATTTAGTCAGTATGGATTATAGTGGGTTTATGGAAGAGCAGCCAGACAATAAAGAAGCACTAGGCATGTGGATCATCAGGCATGTTGTTGTAACTAATGCAGTTTTAACCTTTTCATGTGTGAGTTCCAAATATCTCGAATGGTCGCACCCAGCATGAGTTTTTTAATGCGCATGATGTCAAAATGCACTCACTGGGCCTCCTCAGTGGTGCAGTGGTCTAAGGCACTGTATCACAGTGCTTGAGGCGTCACTACAGACCCGGGTTCGGTCCCAGGCTGTGTCACAACTGGCCGTGACCAGGAGTCCCATAGGGCGGTGCACAATACCCACCTGTAGTACGCGCTCTAGCAGGTATAGTTCACTGGTCATCCCCAAAGCTAACACCTGCTTTGGATGCCTTTCCTTCCAGTTCTCTGCTGCCAATGACTGGAACGAATTGCAAAAATCACTGAAGCTGGAGACATATCTCTAACTTTAAGCATCAGCTGTCAGAGCAGCTTACCGATCATTGTACCTGTACACGATCATTGTACCTGTACAAATTGCACATCCAACTACCTCATCCCCATATTGTTATTTATCTTTTTCCTCTTTTGCACCCCAGTATCTCTACTTGCACATCATCATCTGCACATCTATCATTCCAGTGTTAATGCTAAATTGTAATTATTTTGCCTCTATGGCCTATTTATTGGCTTAACTATTGGCCCTAATCTTCTACATTTGCACACAGTGTACATAGATTTTTCTATTGTGTTATTGACTGTACGTTTGTTTATGTGTAACTCTGTGTTGTTGTTTTTGTCGCACTGCTTTGCTTTATCTTGGCCAGGTGGCGGCCTGCAGCCCAGAGTCTTCAGCGGCGGCCTGCAGCCCAGAGTCTTCAGCGGCGGCCTGCAGCCCAGAGTCTTCAGCGGTGGCCTGCAGTCCAGAGTCTTCAGCGGCGGCCTGCAGTTCAGAGTCTTCAGCGGCGGCCTGCAGTCCAGAGTCTTCAGCGGCGGTGGGCAGTTCAGGGCCTCCGGCGATGATCCATGGTCTGGTTCCTCCGGCGACACAGAAGTGGGGGGATCAGCGGGCGGAGTGGGGGCTACGCCCCGAACCAGAGCCGCCGCCAAGAATAGATGCCCTCCCCTATAGGTTCAGGTTTGCGGCCGGGAGTCCGCACCTTTGGGGGGGGTACTGTCACGCCCTGATCTGAGAGAGACGGTTTATTTCTCTATTTTGTTAGGTCAGGGTGTGGGGTGGGCATTCTATGTTTTGTATTTCTTTGTTTTGGCCAGGTATGGTTTCCAATCAGAGGCAACTGTCTATCGTTGTCTCTGATTGGGAACCATACTTAGGCAGCCTTTTCCCACCTGTGTTTGTGGGTAGTTGTTGTCTGTTTTGTGTTTCTGTACCTGACAGAACTGTGCGCTTTCGTTTCCCTTTGTTATTTTTGTTCGAGTGTTTGTTTGATTTAAATAAATAATGATGAACACATGCCACACTGCATCTTGGTCACCTCTCTACGACGATCGTTACAGGCGAGTCATGTTTCAGAGGACACATTACTCGACCTTTGCCTCTCATGACCCTGTTGGGGAGTTGCAGCGATGAGACAAGATCGCAATTGGATATCACAAAATTGGGGAGAAAAAGGGGGTAAAATACAAAAATAAAAAAGAATGCACTCATTGTTCCAAAATGTGATTATTACGCAACAGGACAGTTAACCCATGCTGCCCTCAAACCGAGGCACGCTGCCTGCTAATTATCTATAGGCTGTTACAACCTGTCCATTTCAAATCATTTTCCAGTAAGTTGTGTTTTCTAACAACAGTTTGAATTGAGGTGTGTTCTGCCTCCACACTAATTCACATTTCACTGTTGATGACAATTTACATTTGAGCCATTACTGAGCCGGACAAACTTCTCTCTTCGACAAGAGCCCAGTGTTTCCCCAGATTAAGTATGCAGAAATTTGCACAATCTCCAGTCAGTACAGAACTTCAGAACTTGCATGAACTTTTCCCCCCATGGCACATTTTCCGGCTGGCACCTGCATTACCTTCATTGTTGTTTTCCTTACATGTTTGTTGACATCATAAAATGCATTCCGGTTGTCACGTAAATGTCTGTCAGACTAAAGATGTTATAACAAAATGAGGTGAAGGGATGGTTAACTCGTCTTTCATGTAAACTTCCGGATGAAAGTGAATGATGGTAGACAACACACCCCCTTCAACATGCATACTGCAAACAAACAGTAATAATTGCTATTAGCTAATTCATATTATGGTTTCTGCTCTCACTGCTCTCATTGAGGACAAAGTTGTAAAGACTGTGTTTGTGCAAAATGTTTCTGTAAAAATACAGTGTGGCCAGTTCAAGCACTGACTGTTGCATCAATCAAAACTGAATGCTCTAAATAAGCATTCTAATCACACTGGTTTGAGTGTACGCTGCTGGGACCAGTGTAGAATGATCACACCTGTGTGTTCATATGTGTCAAAGGGTTACACATCAAGGATGTTTTTCTACATGGATCACTACTGTACTTAACTAAGATTAACTATGTTTTGACACGCAAGGGTATAGAGGGAGGCAGAGCAAGCATACACAACCAGATACATCCACCTTATCACATAAACAACAATTATTTTTGCATAATGCTGCAAAACAGGAGCACATGAGACATGAGGAGCTGATAGATAGGCTAGACTATACACAAAGGATATCTGTCATACCGTCATTGTAAATAAGAATTTGTTAAATAAAGGTGAAATGAATCTGGGACTTTGTCTGTGGAGATGGTTGGAGAGGAGAAGACACTGACGATCCTACATCTCATAACCTGTAGTTTTCCTGTAAGATGTGTTAAACCTGCGACTTCTCCCAATTATCACCTTCTGCACTCTGATAACACCCCACCCTACAGAGCACTGCACTCCTATGCTTCACAAACACACGCAAACACACACGGACGCCCACACACAAGCACGTGTACACACTCACACACACAAGTACACGCACACACACAATCTGCTCTGCTCCTCTCTGTTATGTGTGCCACAGGGAGGGTGTCTGAAAGCAGAGAGAGGAGAGCCGGCTGGCTGACGTGTTGTTAGTGATGAACTCATCTCTGTTAATGAAGCTATTCACAGGTCCTCTATACAGCAGCACAGAGCTTCTGCATCCCCAATGGCACCTACTTCTCTATATTGTGCACTACTTTTGACCAGAGCCTATAGGGCTCTGTTCAAAAGCAATGCACTATATAGGGAATAGGGTGCAATTTGGGATTCGGAGCTAAGCCTTTATCCTATTAACAGCCCAGGCCAAGGCCAAGGCATTCAGCCACATGCTAAGTAAAGCTTGATAACTGGGTTTTATGCAGAGTTACCACACAAAGGCCATCTCAATGCATCTGAAGACAGCACACTGACAATGATAAGGGATGCTGTGTGTGTGTATGTGTGAGTGTGTGTGTGTGAGCGTGTGTGTGAGCGTGTGTATGAGTATATGTAGTGGACATTCACCAGCAGCAGCATATGGTAGCCTGTCTCATTATATAAAATGGCTGTGATTTATAACACTGTAGTGTATTTTACTACGTCTAAGGTTATTTTATGAGTTAAGGTGGCCTGGTTTATGGGTGGTGTGAGGTTGTTTTATGCTTCATGATTAGGCCTATGTTTCATTGGGCTCCCGAGTGGCGCAGCGATAAAGGCACTGCATCTCAGAGCTAGAGGCGTCACTACAGACCCTGGTTCGATCCTGGGCTGTATCAACCTGCTGTGATCAGGAGTCCCATAGGGCGGTGCACAATTGTCCGGGTTAGGGGAGGGTTTGGCCGGGGTAGGCCGTCATTGTAAAATAAGAATTTGTTCTTGACTGACTTGCCTAGTTAAATACAGGTAAAAAAAATCCACGTTTGAGGTTGTTTTATGCTTCATGGTTAGGCCTGTTTCATATGGTGTTTTATGTTGTTTTATGGCCTGGTAAAGGTATGTTATGTCCCAGGCTAGTGGGTAATTCTAAACAGAGCTTGTTGGGGAATGGTAGGGCGATATGGGGTAGGGGTTTTGAGGGCTAATTCTAAACAGAGCAGGTTGGGAAGGGGGTAAACAGTGTAGGTCGGAAAGAGGTTAGGGACTTGGGGAAGGGGGTAGGACTTTTGAGGGGTCATTCCAAACAGAGCAGTTTGGATAGTGAGACAGGGGTTAGGGGCTTTGGGAGGGGGTAGTGGTAGGGGTTAGGGGTTTGAGTGGTGGGGGGAGGGGTAATTTGGCGGTTCTAAACACCAGTCCAGCTGTCGAGCTTGGGGAGCAGACCAAACAGATCAAACATACACAGACAGGAGACATACAGACAGAGCTAATCCTTATAGGACAGCTGTCATGGTACAGACCTCACCCTGATACTGGCACGGACACACACGCAACAACACACAAAGAGACACACACAAACACAAACATTCCTGACCCTGAAAACGACAATAGGTTATGCCAGACGAGTGGTATAACCTACACACAGACACAAAAGCATACACACACAGAGAAAGTGGTGTGTCAGGCTGATGGGTTGGATTATCACTGACATGGATATAGGTTGTCTTAAAGGTGCCCCCCTAACCTGTACTCTTACCCTAACCCTAACCTTAACCCAAAAACCTAACCTTAACCCTAACCCTAGCTCCTAACCCTAAAACTAACCCTAGCTCCTAACCCTAATTATAACCTTAACCCTAAACCCCCTAGAAATAACATTTGACCTTGTGGTGACCAGTTGGTGACATTTTTGGTAATTTACTATTCCTCACAAGAATAGTTAAACACGTCCACACACACATCCACACACACACACACACACACACACACACACACACACACACACACACACACACACACACACACACACACACACACACACACACACACACCCTATAGCCCCCAGCAGCCAAAAACAGCAGGATGAGCGTAGAGAGGGGTAATGTCATGAACAGAGAGGGGTAATGTCATTACAGATCCCTGTGCTGTACTTTCAATGCCACCCACCCCTGAACCCAACACAGAGTCTGTCAGTGACTGTGTGTGTCTGAGGGCCTAGAGAGGCTGTCACCACAGATTAAACCAGAACCTCTCTGTGCCTCTAACAATATCATCTCTCCCTATCTCCTACCCCTGCCATCTCACACTCCCTCCCTCTCCCCTTCTCTCCATTCCCTCTCTCCGACAACCTTCCCTCAATCTGATTTGCGTGTGCCTGCATTAATTAGCAGGAGAGTCTAGTGAGGGTGTCTGTGTGTGTGTGTGTGTGTGTGTGTGTGTGTGTGTGTGTGTGTGTGTGTGTGTGTGTGTGTGTGTGTGTGTGTGTGTGTGTGTGTGTGTGTGTGTGTGTGTGTGTGTGTGTGTGTGTGTGTGTGTGTGTGTGTGTGTTGGACCAGTGGGAGCAGTGATGAGGTCGTGACATGGTTGTGTGTGTACATGTTTATGAGTGTTTGCGCGTGTGTATATGTGTATGTATGTGTGTGTGATGATGATGTGGATGGAGGTCTAATAGACCTTGACAGGCCTAAACGCCACTGACATGCCCAACTGATTACATTTCCTCTCCATTAAGATACAGCCTGCCTCCCGAATGGCACCCTATTCCTTATTTAGTGCATTACTTTTGACTAAAAAGTAGTGCATTATATAGGGAATAGGGTGCCATTTGGGATGCAGCCACACCAGGATTTCTGTTATGAAAATGTGGCACTGGACATTTGACTAGCCGCATTTTAATTTACCGGACATTTGCGAAATTTACCGTACCCTGAGGCCTATGCATTGGGTGCGTAACCTAATTAGGGCGTACACCCACAGTGCACAGAATGAAATAAATCACATTTCGATGATGGTAATCAATTTTAACAGAACATGCAAGTCGAGGATGCAATGACGTGTGTTGTTCTTACCGTGCACTTTGAAGATGTTAGAATCACTGTCCACATTTACTTTTCCTCACAAACAAGATGAGTAACAAACAGCTAAATCACTAGCTTATGCATTGGCGGCTCGTGAGTTTCAAGTTTGGGGAAACGAATTTTCACCATAAAAATGCACCTTAATAAATAAAGCATTCCATGCATCATCACATTTTCAGACTTATGTAAGACAGCCTACTATTCATAATGTGATGAGTAGATTATATAGTCAAACTTTTGGCTAATAATATAACTCAATCACTGTTTGCAAAAAAGACCGTTCAATGCATGACTGAGCGCGTATAGTGTGGCCTTTTATAAACACATTTAATGCAATTCTACTACACTTTATATGACTGGAGACAGCAGAATCTTTTTTAATAGGACAGATTACAGGGTGGCCTACTCTGCTGACACTGACAAACAGATCAATAAAAACTAAGTTGTAAATATAATAGGCCTACGAGAAGGGGAGACAAATAGAATATGACGTCCTAAACTGGAGGAGGAAGTTATTGTCCTAAAACAAGATTTTAAGTACAACTGACCCAACAATGATAAAGAGTGAATGGCCGATACTCTTGTTCGCTCAATTAAGATGAGAATTGTAGAGCTAAAAGACAGATTTGAGACTTGTCATTGTCTTCTCTTTACAGCAATAGCCATTTGTTTTCCAAACTATGTTTTCCTGCAATTTAATTTAGAAATATTGCAGTATTCCTGGCTTAGGCCTCTTTTCACTGACAGTAACAATAATCATCCATTTGGTATTTGTTGCACACGCTGCCCAAATTGTTTCTGGTGCCTTTCCTTCAGACTGTAGGCAATGTGACTTCAAACAATACACAAGTTGTTTTTTTAAGGCTAGGGGAAGCTAATTATCCTCTGTGGCCAAATCATGCTTTACTAGCCTATTTTGAATATTTTTATTTATGTAAGCTAATTAGGCTATATAATTCACTTAGGGAAAGCTTCCCCTAGTTTTATGGATGTGCCGCCTAAGAGCCTACAGTATTGTCACGACCGTTGCTTAAATAACTGGACCAAGACGCAGCGTGAGTAGAGTTCCACATTTTATTGCTCGTGAAACTTCAAAAAACAAAAAAACAACAACACCGCTATAACGATCGTGCAAAACCGTAGCGTAAAAATGCACTCACACAAAACAATATCCCACATCGCAGGTGGGAAATTGGACACACTAAGTATGATCCCCAATTAGAGGTAACGATTATCAGCTCCAAAACTCTTGAACGTGCCGTCCTTGGCCAGCTCTCTTGCTATCTCTCTCAGAATGACCTTCTTGATCCTAATCAGTCAGGTTTCAAGACTGGGCATTCAACTGAGACTGCTCTTCTCTGTGTCACGGAGGCTCTCCGCACTGCTAAAGCTAACTCTCTCTCCTCTACTCTCATCCTTCTAGACCTATCTGCTGCCTTTGATACCGTGAACCATCAGATCCTCCTCTCCACCCTCTCCCAGCTGGGCATCTCCGGCGCCGCCCACGCTTGGATTGCGTCCTACCTGACAGGTCGCTCCTACCAGGTGGCGTGGCGAGAATCTGTCTCCGCACCACGTGCTCTCACCACTGGTGTCCCCCAGGGCTCTGTTCTTGGCCCACTCCTATTCTCGCTATACACCAAGTCACTTGGCTCTGTCATATCCTCACATGGTCTCTCATATCATTGCTATGCAGATGACACACAATCAATCTTCTCCTTTCCCCCTTCTGACAACCAGGTGGCGAATCGCATCTCTGCATGTCTGGCAGACATATCAGTGTGGATGACGGATCACCACCTCAAGCTGAACCTCGGCAAGACGGAGCTGCTCTTCCTCCCGGGGAAGGACTGCCCGTTCCATGATCTCGCCATCACGGTTGACAACTCCCTTGTGTCCTCCTCCCAGAGTGCTAAGAGCCTTGGCGTGACCCTGGACAACACCCTGTCGTTCTCCACCAACATCAAGGCGGTGACCCGATCCTGTAGGTTCATGCTCTACAACATTCGCAGAGTACGACCCTGCCTCACACAGGAAGCGGCGCAGGTCCTAATCCAGGCACTTGTCATCTCCCGTCTGGATTATTGCAACTCACTGTTGGCTGGGCTCCCTGCCTGTGCCATTAAACCCCTACAACTCATCCAGAACGCCGCAGCCCGTCTGGTGTTCAACCTTCCCAAGTTCTCTCACGTCACCCCGCTCCTCCGCTCTCTCCACTGGCTTCCAGTCGAAGCTCGCATCCGCTACTAGACCATGGTGCTTGCCTACGGAGCTGTGAGGGGAACGGCACCCCCGTACCTTCAGGCTCTGATCAGGCCCTACACCCAAACAAGGGCACTCCGTTCATCCACCTCTGGCCTGCTCGCCTCCCTACCTCTGAGGAAGCACAGTTCCCGCTCAGCCCAGTCAAAACTGTTCGCTGCTCTGGCACCCCAATGGTGGAACAAGCTCCCTCACGACGCCAGGACAGCGGAGTCAATCACCACCTTCCGGAGACACCTGAAACCCCACCTCTTCAAGGAATACCTGGGATAGGATAAAGTAATCCTTCTAACCCCCCCCCTTAAAAGATTTAGATGCACTTTTGTAAAGTGGTTGTTCCACTGGATATTATAAGGTGAATCCACCAATTTGTAAGTCGCTCTGGATAAGAGCGTCTGCTAAATGACTTAAATGTAAATGTAAATGTCTAATTGGGAACCATACACAAACATAGAAATAAACAAACTAGAAATCCCCCGAGGGCTCTCTATGGTCAGGGCGTGACAAGTATGTCAATATATTATCCCCATAGTAAAAACCTTTACCTATTCTATTGTTCAGCTTGTTGAGAAAGAAATATGATAGATCCCAAATAAAACCACTAGGCCTAGGCTACATTAAAAAAAAGTTAAAAAGCAATGAGTCTGATGTAACAGATAAGAACGTTTAGCTTAAAATGTTGAGAAACTATTATTTCTTAACATCATTAGTGCAGCAATGCGCACAAGACTGCAGCTGCACTCAATCATAATATAGTGGCATATCAATTTGTATCTGTCAATCCACTACACTCTCAGTTTTCATCTGTTAAATGTACTACAATATATCTGCATATTAACATGTTGTTAACCTGTTAGGGCTAGGGGGCAGTATTGACACGGCTGGATAAAAAACATACCCGATTTAATCTGGTTACCACTCCTACCCAGTAACTAGAATATGCATATACTTATTACATATGGATAGAAAACACCCTAAATTTTCTAAAACTGTTTGAATGGTGTCTGTGAGTATAACAGAACTCAAATGGCAGGTCAAAACCTGAGAGATTCCTTTACAGGAAGTGGGCTGTCTGACCATTTCTTGAACTTCTTTTCCATCTCTATCATTTACTAAGGATCTCTGCTCTAACGTGACACTTCCCACGTCGTCCATAGGCGCTCAGAGCCCGGGAAAAAACAGAATGTCGTCATTCCAGCCCCAGGCTGAAACACATTATCGCCTTTCTCAAGTGGCCGATCAAGGGACACTGGCCTTATGCGCGTGACCCCGACCGCCCCCGCCTTTGGGATTTTTTCCTCTGTTTGCCGAAAAGGAGATTCCCTGTCGGAATATTATCGCTTTTCTACGAGAAAAGTGTCGTAAAAATTGATTTTAAACAGCGGTTGACATGCTTCGAAGTACGGTAATGGAATATTTAGAATTTTATTGTCACGAATTGCGCCATGCGCGCGACACTTCTTTACTATTTCGGATAGTGTCTGGAACGCACGAACAAAACGCCGCTATTCGGATATAACGATGGATTATTTTGGACCAAACCAACATTTGTTATTGAAGTAGCAGTCCTGGGTGTGCATTCTGACGAAGACAACAAAAGGTAATCAAACTTTTATAATAGTAAATATGATTATGGTGAGTGCTAAACTTGCCGGGTGTCTAAATAGCGAGCCCGTGATGCCTGGGCTATGTACTTAGAATATTGCAAAATGTGCTTTCACCAAAAAGCTATTTTAAAATCGGACATATCGAGTGCATAGAGGAGGTCTGTATCTATAATTCTTAAAATAATTGTTATGCTTTTTGTGAACGTTTATCGTGAGTAATTTAGTAAAATGTTAGCGAATTCCCCGGAAGTTTGCTAGTTCTGTATGCTAGTTCTGAACGTCACATGCTAATGTAAAAAGCTGGTTTTTGATATAAATATGAACTTGATTGAACAAAACATGCATGTATTGTATAACATAATGTCCTAGGGTTGTCATCTGATGAAGATCATCAAAGGTGAGTGCTGCATTTAGCTGTCTTCTGGGTTTTGGTGACATTATATGCTGGCTTGAAAAATGGGTGTCTGATTATTTCTGGCTTGGTACTCTGCTGACATAATCTAATGTTTTGCTTTCATTGTAAAGCCTTTTTGAAATCGGACAGTGTGGTTAGATTAACGAGAGTCTTGTCTTTAAATGGCTGTAAAATAGTCATATGTTTGAGAAATTGAAGTAATAGGATTTTTAAGGTTTTGAAAATCGCGCCACAGGCTGGCAGTGGCTGTTACGTAGGTGGGACGCATAGAGGTTAATGGTAGGCGCTATGAAGCAAAGGAGAGGAAAGGAGAGGGTTTAACCACATCCACATTATTCACATGAGCTGAAGACTTTGAGAGCAGCAAGCGCACATTCCCTTTTCTTTTTCCCAACTCTCCCTACCTCTCTCTCAAACACACACACACACACACACACACACACACACACACACACACACACACACACACACACACACACACACACACACACACACACACACACACACACACACACACACACACACACACACACACACACACACACACACACTTCAGAGGGTCCGTCACACACAATATGAGTTCAAATAAGGATTAGGATAGATAAACTAATACTCTATAAACATGTGGACAGTCAGACAGACAGGCAGCAGCCACGCACCCACACAACAATAACTGCACTGGACGACTGAGGGAAGGCTTTCAAAATGCTAATATCAACTGATGATTAATGCACACCAGTGCTTGCAAAGGCACACACTCGACACACAAACAGACAAACACACCAGTGGCGGTTCTAGACCATTTCAACTGGGGGGGCCAAGCTGGGGCCAGTTGTACTGTTAGAGGGGCCAGTTACATTAGACGTTATTGTTGTCATATCGTTTTCTCCACTGCACTACAAGCATTAGCAGGCAAAAGACCATGTTCCGCGTTGCCACTGTCTAATAACGGATGTAAAAAAAGAACGATAGCAAAAATTTGTTATGTAAAAATGATTTCATACTCCACATTTAGGGGGGCCACAATGGGGTCCAAAATTGTTGTCACAGGGGCACTGCCCCCCCCCCCAGAACCACCCCTGAAATACACACAGGAACATACACAAGCACCCACACATGCATCACTTTCTGGGAGGCAGGTGAAAAATTCAACATCCCTCTTCTATCCATCCAAATAGGGAGGTAGAGAGGAAAGGAAGGAAAAACAGGAAGAGAGATAAAATAGAGAGGAGTAAAAAAGAAGTACACACACAAACAGAGGCATGCAGGGTAATCCTCATTCCCCCTCACTTGCAATCCTCACATACTTGTAGAGGCCTGCATGGCGAGGCCTGCATGGCGAGGCCTGCATGGCGAGGCCTGCATGGCGAGGCCTGCATGGCGAGGCCTGCATGGCGAGGCCTGCATGGCACGGCCTGGTGTTTCTCCTTCAGTCGGACACACAGACATATAATCAGAACCAGACCCAGTCAGAAGGCCAAACCCCTTCTACACACACACACACACACACACACACACACACACACACCCGCTGGAAGTTGTGCGTGGTACTTTGACTAGAGTTCATGTTGAACTCTGAACTGTATCTGGCTCTGCTCTGTGATAGCTCTGTGGTCACTAACCGTTTCCTGCACTCACATCACCTCTCACTGACCGTGAAAAGACCACTGTGACCTTCCTGTTACTCCAGCGCAGTCCAACTGCTGTGATCATACCTCAAAACAGAAACCGCCCAGGGCAGAGAGAGAGAGCATGAAACAGTCTCAGAGGAAAACAGAGAAAGTATGAATGGATGAGGAAGAAGAGAGAGGGGTGCTTTATGTTAACGGCTGCTGTCTACTATTAAGCAGTCTCAAAGGAAAAACATAGAAAGTGGAGAGAAAGTATGGAGCGATGAAGGAGAAAACAGAGGGGTGTTTTAGGTCTACTAATCAGACATGTGGAGTGATTGTGTTTGACAGAAGTCCCTCCCTCCTCTTTTAGGTAGTTCCCTTGAAGACCTGCACTAGCGCTTCCTTCTACCCACGCTAACATGTGTCACACACTCCCATACTGTACCCCAGATACATTAAACAGAGAGGGGTAAGAGAGAAACAAAGAGAAGGGATGGAGACTGAGACAGATAAGGAGAGAGAGAGAGAGAGAGAGAGAGAGAGAGAGAGAGAGAGAGAGAGAGAGAGAGAGAGAGAGAGAGAGAGAGAGAGAGAGAGAGAGAGAGAGAGAGAGAGAGAGAGAGAGAGAGAGAGAGAGAGAGAGAGAGAGAGAAAGAGAGAGAAAGAGAGAGAGAGAGAGAGAGAGAGAGAGAGAGAGAGAGAAGAGAGAGAGAGAGAGAGAGAGAGAGAGAGAGAGAGAAAGAGAGAGAGAGAGAGAAAGAGAAAGAGAGAAAGAGAGGAGAGAAGGAGAGAGAGAAAGAGAAAGAGAGAGAGAAAGATCTAACCAAATCATGAGAAAACAAAAAGATAATTACTTGACACATTGGAAAGAATTAACAAAAAAACTGAGCAAATTAGAATGCTATTTGGCCCTAAACAGAGAGTACACAGTGGCAGAATACCTGACCACTGTGGCTGACCAAAACTTAAGGAATGATTTGACTATGTACAGACTCAGTAAGCATAGCCTTGTTATTGAGAAAGGCCGCCGTAGGCAGACCTGGCTCTCAAGAGAAGACAGGCTATGTGCACACTGCCCACAAAATGAGGTGGAAACTGAGCTGCACTTCCTAACCTCCTGCCAAATGTATGACCATATTAGAGACACATATTTCCCTCAGATTACACAGACCCACAAAGAATTCGAAAACAAATACAATTTTGATAAACTCCCATATCTATTGTGGGAATACCACAGTCTGCAATCACAGCAGCAAGATGTTTCCACAAGAAAAGGGCAACCTGTGAAGAACAAACACCATTGAAAAAACAACCTATATTTATGTTTATTTATGCTACCTTTTGTATTTTACTATTTGCACATCATTACAACACCGTATATAGACATAATATGACATTTGAAATGTCTTTATTATTTTGGAACTTTTGTGAGTGTAATGTTTACTGTTAATTTTTTATTGTTCATTTAACTTATGTTTATTATCTATTTCACTTGCTTTGGCAATGTAAACATGTGTTTCCCATGCAAATAAAGCCCTTAATTTGAATTGAAATTGAGAGAGAGAGAGAGGGAGACAGCGTTGAGAGAAACAGAGAAATAGGAAGATTAGAGAGGAAGAGAGAAAGAGGAAGATTAGAGAGGAAG
>NC_138300.1:39020000-39160000 GCF_965601325.2 Salmo salar
ATTAACACAAGGAATATGCAAAACCAAACGGGTTGGGTAGCTTATTGAACATGCTTTGAGGGGATGGGGGTAGCTTTCGAGACAAACCCGGTGAATAAATATGAATTACAATCCCACAGTGTTTACTGGCACTGACATAACCGCGAGCTGAAATATAGTAAACTATAGCCTACTCGATAGGCTTTATAAATCTGTTCAGTCAGTGTACTCCTCATTTAACAACGCGATAGGCATGAGCAATCTGTCCAGCGTCCTCATTTCACGTGTTAGCGAAGCGCACACTAATTCAACATTCAACAACATCCACCCAGCTCGGGTGACTGACCACGGCTTTGTTGTCGGCATGGGACTGACCCTAACCCGATTGTTGGGGTTTACTCGGGTCATCTCTGTAATTTTGATATAGGTTAGCAAATTAGGTTATGGTGTAGCCAATGGACCAGAAAACAATAGGCTATCCATGTGCGTTCGTGTGTGTGTGAACCATTAGCATCGCTAAAAACCATTCATCTGATCTGATTTGTGTTGCGGCAACGGGCGATTGTCCCGCGGCTACTTTAATGTCCGTAAATTGTTACAGTTGTTGGTGAGCCGTAGCCTGCACATCCGATTCAGTCCATGGGTTCAACTTCAGCCTGGTAACGCGTCTACAAAAGTCCCAAATAGCCAGAACAGCATCCCATATAGGCGTAGCCTATATATTCTGAATTATGGGAGAATACAGAGCAGACAAATGTGTCCCTCTGGGCAAAAACTGGTTGAATCAACGTTGTTATACGTCATTTCAACAACAAAAATTAAATGCGATGATGTTGAACGTTGAACGTGGAAAGCTGATTGGATTTGCTAAAAGTCATCAACGTAAGGGAATAGCGTCTTTTTTCACCCAACGTTTAACCTAAATCCAATGGCATGGTGCCATTTTTTGGTTGATTTCACTTTAGTTGACAACTCAACCAAATGTAAATCAAAATTAGACGCTGAACTGTGACCTCTGTGCCCAGTGGGGTAGCTCGATTATGAAACTCGGTAAATACCTACCATCATCAGATAGCAGTTCAAACTTCAAGTGTAGGCTACTATAACAAATAGGCTACCCTATCACTGCAAGCTCGCGTGCTAGACCGATTTTCTTATTACAAGCACGGATACATTTTAGCATAACGAAATTCTCAAATAGGCAACGTTTGAGCGTAATTCTAATGCATAGTCTAAAATCAATATAAGCCAACGACCTAATATCGAGGCAATGTAGAGGGAAATAAACTGTATATCCCCGCAGACTGAGTCAAAGAGAGCCAACTCATCAGACCACGTCCCACCACCACACACACCACTCCGACTACCAACACAACGGTTTCTTACCTGCACAGATGAAAGAAGCATCAATAGAGCGCCCGCAGTAAGAAACATGATACAAATTCCTTTTTCGAATGCGTTGTGAAAAGTCCCTCTTTCTTCGCGGTCCAATTTCAGAATGCCCACTAGGAAACGGGCGACAGCTGCATGTAGAAGGCAGCCTCTTCTCTCTCCTCTCCGTCCCTTCTCTGTTCTGTGCTATGCTGCTGATCGAAGCGCTCTCTTGACTGGTACTGAGGCTGAATGACTGACTACCAGTCGGAGCGACCAACAACACGGGCCTCAGTGTCTCTACCTAGCGGACAACATCAAATATGGAAGGAATCACACAAAAAGGCATTTCTATCCCACGTTTTCCTGTCTCTCCTCTCCGGTTAGAGAATGACAGACCACGCCCCTTCTGTATAACAAAATGAGAGTCCTCATCATTATCCCTACTAGTGTTGTCACAATACCATAACTTTGACTTCGATACCGATACCATCACGATACTAAATAGCAAATAAATGGTATATTATCCAAAGTGACAGAATGGCACTTGATCCAGAGAGATAAACTCAGCTACTACTCTGTTCAATCAAATCCCCCACCCCAAATTGGTGTGTACACATATTTTGCATATGTTATCGCAGGTGCAGCAAAATGCTTATGTTTCTAGCTCCAACCATCCAGTAATACCTAACAATACAAAACATTTTCTATAGGAATGACTTATTGAGCTTGATAAACAATCTGTTTCCCTTCAATTTGAGATTATTTTATTTTACTGATCAAACACATTTTCATAGAAGTGCCTTATTTTATAAAGTGTGCACTGTCTCTTTAACCAGTAATTACATTATTCAGGAGGCAAGAGGGGGTAGCCCTTAAGAGCCCAATAGACAGCGTAGGTGTCATAATACCAATAAAACCTAGCGGTAAAAACCTGTAATGGTTCCAATCGTTTTTTCCCCATTCATTTTTGCATCTGGGATTTTAGAACTACTTTATAATAAGGTCTGTGTTTCGTGTAGGCTTATCCTGTCCTGACATTTTGATGGACATGTAATTCTCTCTCGTACAAGGTGAGTTTTATCAGTATATTAGCCTCAATTTAGTCAAATTCAAAATGCTAATTAGTAACAGAGGAGACCTCAGCAAGACTACAAATTCCTGCAGGAAGCTCCTGCACGTAATCTCTAACCGACACTCCCAGCAGCTATTCACAACCCGAGTGGGGGACTTTGTCCATTCCATAAATTTTTTACGGCCCCTTTCTTTCTTAGCTAGTCACTGACTACACTATTTCACCTTAATTTAACCAGGTAGTCTAGTTGAGAACAAGTTCTCATTTACAACTACGACCTGGCCAAGATAAAGCACAGCAGTTCGACACATACAACAACACAGAGTTACACATGTAATAAACAAACATACAGTCAATAATACAGTAGAAAAAAGAAAAATCTATATTCAGTGAGTGCAAATGAGGTAAGATAAGGGAGGTAAGACAATAAATAGACCATGGTGGCGAAGTAATTACAATATAGCAATTAGACACTGGAATGGTAGATGTGCAGAAGATGAATGTGCAAGTAGAGATACTGGGGTGCAAAGGAGCAAGATAAATAAATAAATAAATACAGTATGGGGATGAGGTAGTTGGATGGGCTGTTTACAGATGGGCTATGTACAGGTACAGTGTTCTGTGAGCTTCTCTGACAGCTGCTGCTTAAAGCTAGTGAGGGAGATATGGGTCTCCAGCTTCAGTGATTTTTGCAGATCGTTCCAGTCATTGGCAGCAGAGAACTGGAAGGAAAGGCAATCAAAGGAGGAATTGGCTTTGGGGGTGACCAGTGAGATATACCTGCTGGAGTGCGTGCTACGGGTGGGTGCTGCTATCGTGACCAGTGAGCTGAGATAAGGCGGGGCTTTACCTAGCAGAGACTTGTAGATGACCTGGAGCCAGTGGGTTCGGTGATGAGTATGAAGCGATGGCCAGCCAACGAGAGCGTACATATATTACCCACCACTGGTTGCAGTGGTGGGTAATATATGGGGCTTTTGTGACAAAACGGATGGCACTGTGATAGACTGCATCCAATTTGTTGAGTAGAGTGTTGGAGGCTATTTTATAGATGACCGGTAGGATTGGTAGGATGGTCAGTTTTACGAGGGTATGTTTGGCAGCATGAGTGAAGGATGCTTTGTTGCGAAATAGGAAACCGATTTTAGATTTAATTTTGGATTGGAGATGTATAAATGTGAGTCTGAAAGGAGAGTTTACAGTCTAACCAGACACCTAGGTATTTGTAGTTGTCCACATATTCAAAGTCAGAACCGTCCAGAGTAGTGATGCTGGTCGGGTGGGCAGGTGTGGGAAGTGATCAGTTGAAGAGCATGCATTTAGTTTTACTTGCATTTAAGAGTAGTTGGAGGCCACGGAAGGAGAGTTGTATGGCATTGAAGCTCGTCTGGAGGTTAGGTAACACAGTGTCTAAAGAAGGGCCAGAAGTATACAGAATGGTGTCGTCTGCGTAGAGGTGGATCAGAGAATCACCAGCAGCGAGAGCAACATCATTGATGTATACAGAGAAAAGAGTCGGCCCGAAAATTGAACCCTGTGGCACCCCCACAGAGACTGCAAGAGGTCCGGACAACAGGCTCTCCGATTTGACACACTGAACTCTATCAGAGAAGTAGTTGGTGAACCAGGCGAGACAATCATTTGAGAAACCAAGGCTGTTGAGTCTGCCAATAAGAATGTGGTGATTGACAGAGTCAAAGAAATTGGCCAGGTCGATGAATACAGATGCACAGTAATGTCTCTTATCAATGGCGGTTATGATATCGTTTAGGACCTTGAGCGTGGCAGATGTGCACCCATGACCAGCTCTGAAACCAGATTGCATAGCGGAGAAGTTGCGGTGGGATTCGAAATGGTCGCTAATCTGTTTGTTGACTTGGCTTTCGAAGACCTTAGAAAGGCAGGGTAGGATAGATATAGGCCTGTAGCAATTTGGGTCTAGAGTGTCTCCCTCTTTGAAGAGGGGGATGACTGTGGCAGCTTTTCAATCTTTGGGAATCTCAGACGATACGAAAGAGAGGTTGAACAGGCTAGTAATAGGGGTTGCAACAATTTCGGCAGATAATTTTAAAAAGAGAGGGTCCAGATTGTCTAGCCCGACTGATTTGTAGGGGTCCCGGTTTTGCAGTTCTTTAAGAACATCAGCTATCTGGATTTGGGTGAAGGAGAAATGGGGGAGGCTTGGGAAAGTTGCTGTGGAGAGTGCAGAGCTGTTGACCGGGGTAGGGGTAGCCAGGTGGAAAGCATGGGCAGCCTTAGAAAAATTCTTATTGATATTTTCAATTACAGTGGATTTATCGGTGGTGACAGTGTTTCCTAGCCTCAGTGCAGTGGGCAGCTGGAAGGAGGTGCTCTTATTCTCCATGGACTTTACAGTGTCCCAGAACTTTAAGTTTGTGCTACAGGATGCACATTTCTGCTTGAAAAAGCTAGCCTTAGCTTTCCTAACTGCCTGTGTATATTTGTTCCTAAATTCCCTGAAAAGTTGCATATCATGGGGGCTTTTCGATGCTAATGCAGAACGCCACAGGATGTTTTTGTGCTGGTCAAGGGCAGTCAGGTCTGGAGAGAACTAAGGGCTATATCTGTTCCTGGTTCTAAATGTTTTGAAAGGGGCATGCGTATTTAAGATGGTGAGAAAGGCACTTTTAACGAATGACCAGGCTTCCTCTACTAACAGGATGAGGTCAATATCCTTCCAGGATACCCGGGCCAGGTTGATTAGGAAGGCCTACTCACTGAAGTGTTTTAGGGAGCGTTTGATAGTGATGAGGGGTGGTCATTTGACTGCAGATCCATTACGGATGCAGGCAATGAGGCAGTGATCGCTGAGATCTTGGTTGAAAACAGCAGAGGTATATTTGGAGGGCAAGTTGTTTAGGATGATATCTATGAGGGTGCCCGTGTTTACGGATTTGGGGTTGTACCTGGTGGGTTCATTGATAATTTGTGAGAGATTGAGGGCATCAAGCTTAGATTGTAGGTTGGCCGGGGTGTTAAGCATGTCCCAGTTTAGGTCACCTAGCAGCACGAGCTCTGAAGATAGATGGGGGGCAATCAGTTCACATATGGTGTACAGGGCACAGCTGGGGGCAGAGGGTGGTCTATAGCAAGCGGCAACGGTGAGAGACTTGTTTCTGGAAAGGTGGATTTTAAAAAATAGAAGCTCGAATTGTTTGGGTACAGACCTGAATAGTAAGACAGAACTATGCAGGCTCTCTCTGCAGTAGATTGCAACACCGCCCCCTTTGGCAGTTCTATCTTGTCGGAAAATGTTATAGTTAGGGATGGAAATGTCAGGGTTTTTGGTGGTCTTCCTGAGCCAGGATTCAGACACGGCTAAGACATCCGGGTTGGCAGAGTGTGCTAGGGCAGTGAATAAAACAAAGTTAGGGAGGAGGCCAATTGGCAGAATAGGTATAGTGGCCAAAGAATTTGTCTGGTCGGCCAATTAAGCTAACAGTCCGATGTGCTCTGGACAGCTAGCAGGCCGCGGCTAGCATGCTAGCAGATGGGATTTCAGGGGACGAAGCGATGGCGGAGCGGGACTCTAATCCGGAAGCTTATAAGAAATCCCACTATGCCCTCCGATGAATCAACAAATAGGCAATGCGTCAATACAGGACTAAGATCGAATCATACTACACCAGCTCCGACACTCGTCGGATGTGGCAGGGCTTGCAAACTATTATAGACTACAAAGGGAAGCACAGCCGAGGTTTGCCCAGTGACACGAGCCTACCAGACAAGCTAAATAACTTTTATGCTCGCTTCGAGGCAACTAACACTGAAACATGCATGAGAACATCAGCTGTTCCAGACGACTGTGATCACGCTCTCCGCAGCCGATGTGAGTGTCATGTCTCTGACTTCTTTAATGTGATGATAAGCTATTTTATCAAATCGATTACCTAATGTTTGATTGATTACGTGATTGAATTAAACCATGCAACTATTAACTCGTTAATAACCTGGTTCACCACGGAAGAGTTTGTTTATATAGAGCAGCTATCTCCCGAATCCACTCTTAAAGATCTGAAGATCTTTTATACCAATTGCAGTCAATCAGTCATTAATTAATCTTTACCTAATGTCAGTCTCATCTGAACATCGTAAAATCTTGGTTATCTGCATGAACCCATCCTTTTCTATGAATCATCCATATCCAAATTGGCTCAATTATTTATTCAGTAACTAATTAAACAATGACAGAATATACAATACATAGTAACATTATACAGTAAATACCGTCCCTAGTGGACTAAACAAAAACAGTTTGGTTATACCACGATAGATTCAGAGAGGAAAGAGGGGACAGGAGGGGGGGTTGGAAGGAAGTCTAAGGACAGACATGGGAAGCTATTCTCACATAAATACATATGCCACTAACGATCGCTCGTTTGGAGAAAGGTAATGCATTGTATTTACGTGAAGCTGGCTTCGATAGTTGAGCTGGTGGTGTGAGGCTCTGTTTTGCCCAGTCGAGGTCGCCGTTGTCATTTGTAGATTCTTCCGGGTCGTCGTGGAGTGAGATGTTGTGGTTTCTTCGTCGGTCAATGTTCTTACTAGATTTGCTACCTTTCCAGTTGCAGTCTGTTAGGCTGTAATCTAGGACTCACTTCTTCTTATAGTTTATAGATCAATAGTTCAGAGTTCATACCATTTAACGTGTGGAGCAAGCTCTCACGTTGTCTGGCTGGTAGAGTTGAAATTAGACTTAGCCCTTTTTAAACGTTTTTGACAAATCCTCACGGTATTTGGAACTGAGGTGACTTTTCTTCACGGGGGCTTTTATTCTAGAGTGGAAAAGGGGTTGGTTCATCATTTCCAAACAATGTCTGTTCACTTGGCCATGTCCACTGGCTGGAAACGAGTTACCATTAAAACACTTTTTAATTTTAGAAGACTTAAATCACATTGTAATCTTTTCAAAAGTATTCTTATACTTAGTCAAACATTTTATCCAACCTTTAGATGCAAGCCTCATAATTGACGACCTGGTATTAACCCCTGTGCGGCCTCCGTCCCGTATGCGGGACGGACATCCAACGAAAATCCTATCGCCATTAGCATAACAAAATGTAATACTTTTTTTTTTCAATTTTTTTTCTCAGATTATATCGTTTTATAGATACACCTCTCCTGAATCGAACCACGTTGTCCGATTTCAAAAAGGCTTTACAGCAAAAGCAAAACATTAGATTATGTCAGCAGAGTACCCAGCCAGAAATAATCAGACACGTAGGTGTCTGTTACGTAGGTGGGACGATTTCGTCCCACTTGCCCTAGAGAAGTTAATTCTCCGATTTGGGGAGGTAGGAGTAATTTCCTTTGTCTTACAGTGAAACTCTTTCTCTATATACTGCATGATAAAGGAGAGAAGAGTCTGCACAGAATTTATGATGTGGTTGTTAAAGTCATAAAACTGCCCCCTCCTAACAGGAGAGGGGGGGTTCACATCTATGCTAGTGGGCTAGCATCATGACATGAGTAAGACCTTTAAACAGGTCAACATTCACAAGGCCGCAGGGCCAGATGGATTACCAGGACGTGTACTCCGAGCATGCGCTGACCAACTGGCAACTGTCTTCACTGACATTTTCAACCTCTCCCTGTCTGAGTTGTTAATACCAACATGTTTCAAGCAGACCACCATAGGCCATGTGCCCAAGAACACTAAGGTAACCTGCCTAAATGACTACTGACCCGTAGCACTCATATCTGTAGCCATGAAGTGCTTTTAACGTCTGGTCATGGCTCACATCAACACCATTATCCCAGAAACCCTAACAGATCCACAGATGATGCAATCTTTATTGCACTCCACACTGCCCTTCCACACCTGGACAAAAAAGAACACCTATGTGAGAATGCTATTCATTGACTATAGCTCAGTGTTCAACACCATAGTGCCCTCAAAGCTCATCACTAAACTAAGGACCCTGGGACTAAACACCTCCCTCTGCAACTGGATCCTGGAGTTCCCGACGGGCCGCCCCCAGGTGTAAGGGTAGGAAACAACTAGGGTTGCATAGGGTCGGAAACGTTCAGGTAAATTTCTGTAATTTTTCCGGAGATTTTCCATGGGAAGTTAAGCCCTGTAATTTGGGGAATTTTGCTTCAATTCATCAAAAAAGTTAGCTTATAAGAGTGAACCTTTTTTTGTGGGATACACATAAGGCAATTCTAGGATTTGTGGCAAATTTTGGTTAAACTATCCCCAATTGAATGGAATTGCAACCCCCTGCATGCACAGTGCATTCTTCCATCACATGTACAGCTGATTCTCAAGATCTTGCACACTAATGAGATGCTATTGAGTCCACACTACTACACTGTCTGAGCCAAGGACTACATGCTTTCTGGTAAATTGTCACATCCTGACCAGTAATAGAGGTTATTTGTTATTGTAGTTTGGTCAGGACGTGGCAGAGGGTATTTGTTTTATGTGGTTCGGGGTGGTGGTTTGATTAGTGGGGTATTTGATTTATGTATTCCGGGGTTTTTTGGGCACTGTTCTATGTTAGTGTATTTCTATGTTCTGTCTAGTCTTTTGTATTTCTATGTTTTGCTATTAATTGGGGTTGGACTCTCAATTGGAGGCAGGTGTTTTCTAGTTGCCTCTGATTGAGAGTCCTATATATAGGTATGTGTTTGTTGAGTGCTTTGTGGGAGATTGTTCTGTGTATAGCCTTGTGCCTTACCAGCATGTGATTAGTCATTGTGGTTTCTTTGTGTACGTGTTTATTTTGGTTCTCCTTCTTCACCAAATAAAAGAAGATGAGTGCACATATTCCTGCTGCGTTTTGGTCCACTTTATCCGACGACAACCGTTACATAAATTCTGATTACAATACTGGGTGGGGTGAATATACTTTATAGGACATACATGATTTTTTGTTAAATTGTAAATAGTAGCCTACAGCAAAGTGTGTTTAAATGATTTCTAACTTGTTAACAATTTCTGCTAGTTAGTTTTTGCTACCATGTGGGCTTTAGCTTGCTTGAGCCTGTTAACTATTTATCTGTACATGGAATTGTATTTTTATTTTTTTTACTCATTTATTTCGAATCTTTACAGGAAAATGCCACAGGCACTATCTGATGTGTGGAGACATTTCACTGCAGCTAATGTAGAAGGAAAAGCTGTGTACATTTGCAAATACTGTGCCAAATCATATGTGAAGAATGCAACAAAGATGCAGAATTATCTGGCCAAGTGCATAAAGTTCCCTCAGTGCTCACAATAAGCAACCTCTGACGAAAGTCCTTCTACTTCTATTCGAGGTGAAAATTATGAGTCAGACACATTATCGATAGCAACAGCTCATGGTCCTCATGGAATCAGAAGTTTTTTTGACTCAATTGAGGAACGTAGTCAGAGACATGCTGATGAATGTCTTGCTCGAGCTGTGTATGCAACTGGTTCACCTCTGATGCTCACAGGCAATGTGTATTGGAAGACATTTCTGAAAGTTCTTCGCCCAGCATACACGCCTCCAACCAGACATGTTCAACTGAAGGTCAATTAAATCATAGAGAAAGCAGACTGTATTGCAATCATCTCTGATGGGTGTTCGAATGTTTGTGGGCAAGGAATAATTAACTACATAATCTCCACACCTCAACCAATATTCTACAAGAGCACAGACACAAGGGACAACAAACACACCGGTCTCTACATTGCAGATGAGCTGAAGGCAGTCATTAATAACATTGGACCACAGAAGGTATTTGCCCTGCTGACAGACAATGCTACGAACATGAAGGCTGCTCGGTCTAAAGTGGAGGAGTTCTACCCTCACATCACACCCATTGGCTGTGCTGCTCATGCATTGAATCTGCTCCTCAAGGACATCGTGGCTGTCACGACTTCCGCCGAAGTCGGATCCTGTCCTTGTTCGGGCGACGCTCGGCAGTCGGCGTCGCCTGTCTTCTAGCCATCATCGATCCACTTTTCATTTTCCATTTGTTTTGTCTTGTCTTCTCACACACCTGGTCTCAATTTCCCTCATTACATGTTGTGTTTTCAACCCTCTTCTTCCCCCCATGTCTTTGTGCGGAATTGTTTATTGTATGTTCATGTGCACGTTTTCTCTGGTGCATGACGGGTTTTGTACCCATTTGTTTGTGGTTCTGGTTACCGGTGGTTTTATGAATAAAACTGCTCCGTTGATTACCAAGTTTTGCTCTCCTGCGCCTGACTTCCCTGCCGCCAGTTACGCACTCCCTTACAGTGGCACTGAAAACAATGGATGCACTCTACAAGAGAGCCAAGGAAATGGTTAGGTATGTGAAGGGTCATCAAGTTACAGCAGCAATCTACCTCACCAAGCAAAGTGAGAAGAATAAGAGCACCACATTAAGCTGCCCAGCAATACCCATTGGGGTGGTGTTGTCATCATGTTTGACAGTCTCCTGGAGGGGAAGGAGTCTCTCCAAGAAATGGCCATATCACAGTCTGCCGATATCAAGAGGATCCTCCTGGATGATGTATTTTGGGAGAGACTGGTAAGCAGCATGAAACTCATGAAACTCATGAAACCTATAGCAGCAGCCATTGCACGGATTGAGGGAGACAATGCCATCCTGTCTGATGTTCAGACTCTGCTTACAGATGTAAGAGAATAAATCTGCACTGCCCTGCACACTTCACTGTTACTCCAAGCAGAGGCAACTGCAGTTCTGAAATACATCAAAAAGCATGAAAACTTCTGCCAGAAGCCCATATACGCCAAGTATGCTGGCAAGAGCATCCTGTCTGGTGCATAGATCAACAAGGCCTATGGTGTCAGCACTACCGTGTCTCGCTACCTTAGCCTGGATGAGGGCAAGGTTCTTGGCAGTCTGGTGAAGTTACACTTCCAAGCAAGGGCTTTGGGATGGAGATGCAATATGGCAGTCGTGCCAACATATCTCATCAGCCACCTGGTGGAAGGGACTTTGTGAATCTGAGGCTCTTTCCCCTGTTGCCTCCATCATCCTCCAAATCCCACCAACATCAGTCGCCTCAGAGCACAACTGGTCCTTGTTTGGGAACACACACACCAAAGCATGCAACAGGCTGACCAATACAAGGGTTGAAAAACTGATGGCCATCCTGGCAAAGTTTAGGCTTTTTGAGCCTGACAACGAGCCATCCTCAACAAGGTTGGAAAGTGACAGTGAAGACGAGGCCTCAGAGTGTGATGTTCAAGAGGTGGACATTGACGAGGTCCAGAAAGAAGACATGGAAGCCTAAGAGGAAGACAACCAAAGCTTTAGTTTCTAGACTATCATTTTATGTCACGATTCTCTAAAGCAGAACCCAGAAGCAGACCAGGACAAGGTGAGTTGAACGAAGGTGAGTATTTATTTACAGACTCAAATGTGAAAGCAGAATAATCCACGGAGCGGGCAGCGGAGGTGAGTTGGTGAGATTGAATAGGCAGATCCAATGATATCACAGAAGCCAACGACGACCAGGCAGGGGTGGGGTGAATGTTCCGGGAGAATGATGTTCATTGCTAACGATCCGGCAGGGAATGGATGTCAAGTCAGAGCTTATGAAGTGGAGAGGTGATGATCAGGACCAGGTGTGCAGATAGCTGATGAGATGCAGGTGCGGGTAATCGAGAGATCTCCCGCCTAGCTTCATCGCCCGGCAACCAGACAGGGTGCATTCAGGAACCTCAGGAAACAGACTCAGTAAGCGGGATTCATGACATTTTACAGATGTACAGTATGTTTAAAACACATTTGGGAGATGCGATGGATCATTGGGGATCATTCAATATTCCCTTTCTTTTGTTGTTCAGTGAAATCATCCCATGTGAAGAGTCAACTCATTTAATTAAAGTTCAATTCGTAACTAAATTGTTTTTTTTCCATTTCTATTGGAAGGATTTAATCATTTGCAATTATGTCTACTGATAAGGTAAAAGGTTTATGTTTCTGTCTCCATATGATATGGTAAATATATCTTCTATGCAAAAAACATCTACATTTAAATAGTATTATATTATTTTGCATATATTTCCATTAATTCCCATATATTCCCGTTAATTCCCACGGAAACCTTCCACCTCAATATTCCTCAAAATGTGCAACCCTAGTAACAACACATCCACCACACTGATCCTCAACATGGGGGCCCCTCAGGGGTGCGTGCTCAGTCCCCTCCTGTACTCCCTGTTCACTCATGACTGCACCACCAGGCACGACTCCAACACAATCATTAAGTTTGCAGATGACACAACAGTGATAGGCCTGATCACCGACAACGAAGAGACAGCCTATAGGGAGGAGGTCAGAGACCTGACCATGTGGTGCAAGGACAACAACCTCTTCCTTTTCCTGTGGACTACAGGAAAAGGAAGACCGAGCACGCCCCCATTCTCATCAACGGGGCTGTAGTGGAGCAGGTTGAGAGCTTCAAGTTCCTTGGCGTCCACATCACCAACAAACTAACACAGTCCAAGCACACCAAGACAGTCGTGAAGTGGGCACGACAAAACCTATTCCCCTCAGGACACTGAAAAGATTTGGCATGGGTCCTCAGATCCTCAAAAGGTTCTACAGCTGCACCATTGAGAGCATCAAGACTGGTTGCATCACTACCTGGTATGGCAACTGCTCGGCCTCTGACCGCAAGGCACTACAGAGGGTAGTGCATACGGCCCAGTACATCACCAGGGCCAAGCTTCCTACCATCCAGGACCTCTATACCAGGCGGTGTCAGAGGAAGTCCATAAAAATTGTCAAAGGCTCCAGCCACCCTAGTCATAGACTGTTCTCTTTGTTACTGCACTGCAAGCAATAACGGAGCTCCAAGTCTAGGTCCAAGAGGCTTCCAAACAGCTTCTACCCTCAAGCCGTAAGACTCCTGAACATCTAATCAAATGGCTACCCAGACTATTTGCATTGCCCTCCCCCCTTCTACGCTGATTCTACTCTCTGTTATTATCCATGCATAGTCACTTTAATAACTCTACCTACATGTACATATTACCTCAATTACCTTGACTAACCGGTACCCCCTGTATATAGCCTCGCTATTGTTCTTTTACTGCTGTTCTTCAATTATTTGTTACTTTTCATACTTTTTTGGGGGTATTTTCTTAAAACTGCATTGTTGGTTAAGGACTTGTAAGTAAGCATTTTACTGTAAGGTCTACACCTGTTGTATTCGGCGCATGTGACAAATAAAGTTTGATTTGTGTAACCAAGAGGCGTAGCAGTTGGACGTGTTTGTCTTGTCCTGTGTAAATAGTTAATCTGTAGAGGTTAACCCAGGCCCTGTAGCCCCCACTACTACACCTATTCCCCAGGCGCTCTCATTTGTTGTTTTCGGCGCATGTGACAAATAAAGTTTGATTTGTGTAACCAAGAGGCATAGCAGTTGGACGTGTGTTTGTCTTGTCCGGTGTAAATAGTAAATAGTCTGTTTCTTTGTTTTTTCGTATATATTTTAATCTCACTTTCCATCTACGAACTAAATATACTTTCCTGCCACCCGCCTCACCCAATGTGGTACGGATCTGCTATTTTTATACTTTATAACTGGAACCCCCATCAGAAGCTAGCCAGCTAACTAGCTACTAGCTATTAGTCATTGCTAGCCATGGCTAGCTGTCTTCACCTTTAGCTCGCACACCTGCCAGTCTGCACAGCGCGATATCAACCCAGAGCAAATCAGACTGCTTTTCTCTACCACATCACCGGACTCCTGCAGCAAGCTCTGGACAATTACACCGGATCATCACAGCTAGCTAGCTGCAACCGAGTGGCTATTGTTGGCTAATGCCTCTGTCCTAAAGCAAGCACCAGTTAGCCTTGAGCTAGACCCATCTCCGGCTAGCCGATGAAGAATACCAGCTAATTCCTGGGCTACAACACCTCTTTTGCCAATTGGCCTGGACCCTTTATTGTCAACACGGAGCCCCGCCAATCCATCACAACTGGTCTGGTCGATGTGGTTTCAACAGGCTTTTCCGTTGCGATGTCTCCGAAGACCCATCTGCTATCCACGGCCTGCTAGATTTCTGAACGCCGTGTCTCCCACTCGCCTAGCGTAGTAGCGACTACCAAACAGCTCCCTATCTCACCTATTGCTGCTCATATGATCACTCGGCTACACAGCTAAAGCCTGCTGGATTGTTCACTAACACAGTATCTCATTGTGTTTATCTGTCTGCCCCAGCCTCGAAATCAGGTCCTGTGTGTATCTAACTGACTCTCTCTGCCCGTTCATTGCCATTTACCCGTTGTTGTCTTAGCTCTCCTGATCAACACCTGTGATTGCTTTATGCCTCTCTCTAATGTCAATGTTTATTTTTTAATTTTACCTTTATTTAACTAGGCAAGTCAGTTAACTGCCTTGTTCAGGGGCAGAACGACAGACTTTTACCTTGTCAGCTCAGGTATTCGATCTTGCAACCTTTCGATTACTAGTCCAACGCTCTAATCACTAGGCTACTTGCTGCCCCATGTAGCCTAGTGCCTTGTCTACTGCTGTTTCGGTTAGTTCTTATTGTTTTATTTCACTGTTGAGCCCCCAGTCCCGATCAACATGCCTTAGATAGCTCTTTCGTCCCACCCCACACACATGCAGAGACCTCACCTGGCTTAACTGGTGCCTCCCGAGATGCAACCTCTCTCATCGTCACTCAATGCCTAGGTTTACCTCCACTGTACTCACATCCTACCATACCCTTGTCTGTACATTATGCCCTGAATCTATTCTACCACACCCAGAAATCTGCTCCTTCTATTCTCTGTTCCCAACGCACTAGTCGTCCAGTTCTTATAGCCTTTAGTCGTACCCTTATCCTACTCCTCCTCTGTTGCTCTGGTGATGTATAGGTTAACCCAGGCCCTGTAGCCCCAGGTACTACACCTATTCCCCAGGTGCTATCATTTGTTGAATTCTGTAACCGTAAAAGCCTTGGTGTCACGCATGTTAACATCAGAAGCCTACTCCCTAAGTTTGTCTTATTCACTGCTTCAGAACATTCCACCAACCCTGATGTCCTAGCTGTGTCTGAATCCTGGCTTAGGAAGGCCACCAAAAATTTGAAATTTCCATCCCCAACTAAAACATTTTCCGTCAAGATAGAACTGCCAAAGGTAGCGGAGTTGCAATCTACTGCAGAGATAGCCTGCAGAGTTCTGTCAAACTATCCAGGTCTGTGCCCAAACAGTTTGAGCTTCTACCTTTGGAAATCCAACCTTCCAGAATAAGTCTCTCACTGTTGCTACTTGTTATAGACCCCCTTCAGCCCCCAGCTGTGCCCTGGACTTCATATGTGAATTGATTGCCCCCCATCTATCTTCAGAGTTCGTACTGTTAGGTGACTTAAACTGGCTGCTTAGGGATAGGGTCTATTTCTCTCAATTTCCGCCTGACTGACGTGACCAAAGTAAACTGCCTGTTACTCAGGCCCAGAAGCCAGGATATGCATATAATTGGTAGCATTGGATAGAAAACACTTTGAAGTTTGTAGAAATATTAACATGTATGAGACTATAACACAATTGATATGGCAGGCGAAAATCCAAAGAAAAACCAACCTGAATTTTTTTTTTTAGCTCCCAGGTTCTTCTAATGGAAAGCTATAGGTTCTTTGTAATTCAAGCTCCCAGATTGCAATTCCTATGGCTTCCACTAGATGTCAACAGTTCATTGTTTCAGGCTTGTTTCTTCAAAAACGAGCAAGAATTTTGAGTTTTTGTACAAAGAGTCCCGATACAACATCAGTCTGTTGGCGCACGACGAAGAGGACACGCGCTTACTAATTTTACTTTTCTATTGAACATATTTCTTTCCTTATGAGAAATTATAGTTTATTTACATTTTAGGATACCTGAGGATTAAATTGAAACGTAATTTGACTTGTTTGAACAAAGTTTAGCGGTAGTTTTTTGGACTCCTTTGTCTGAATGTTGAACAAGTGGATTACTGAAATCGATGGCGCCAACTAAACAGACTTTTTGGGATATAAAGAAGGATTTTATCTAACAAAATGACCATTCAGGTAGCTGGGACCCTTGGGATTGCAAACAGAGGAAGATCTTCAAAGTAAGTAATTTATTTAATCGCTATTTGTGAATAAATGAACCTTGTACTGGTTGAAAAATATGTTGATGTGGGGCGCCGTACTCAAACAGTTGCATATGCTTTCGCTGTAAATCGGACAATGCAGTAAGATTAACAATTATTTAAGCTTTTAAACGATATAAGATACTTGCATGTTCATTGTCATGACGTTGGCCTGTGGGTAAGGTTTATGATCCCCCCATAAATACCTTTCTCCCTTCCCTCTCTCTCTGACTCTACTGAAGGACTCTTGAATAGCCTTTGTTAAACATAGAGAGTCTGGGAACATCAACCAAGTGGGGGGAAAGGAACCATATTTCGGTAATAGAACCAGTTGAAAATATGCGTTGGTACGTAATGAATACGATGGCAGTTCGGTTGAGACATTATGACTGATGACAGGACGACATAAACTGTATCTGGGAAAGTCTACACATTCTAGTTATCAGATTCACATGGAATTCTTGTGCAATTTAAATGTTTGAATATGAAACTATTTGTGAAAAGATTAAATGTAATTTTAGCTTCCAAATGAGAGAATTGGGTTTTCATAAGGTTAGAGCCCTGCTCAATCAGTGGAAGAGACATGGGTTATAAACTATGAAACACACCCTTCTCTCCCTCCACCATATAAGCCCTTGACGAAAATGTAACCTTCTGTTCCGAGGACGATAGGACGACGGTCCATATGTTAAAAAGGACTAACATGTCAACTACAGAACTAAGCCAACCTCAGCGTGAGCTTTGGTTGTGAATGGTATGAACTTTGAACTCTTTTTCACTAAAGAAGTGAGACATCCTAGCCATTGAGTTAGCAACAGCAGCTGTAAACGTGGGCTAGGAAAGCACGGACGACGTATCCAGTCTAACACACAACGACGATACTACAACGTATCCAATTTACCACCAGTGACATTCTTCCGAGGACAGGAAGATCTCTGTTGGCCAACACGGCCAGCATCTACGACCAACCTACCGAAGCGCAGCTCAGAGTAAATATTGATTGCATTTTCTTTCTCCAAATGGGTGGTAATTTAGAATGCATAAGATACTGTTTTTCCGATAGCATAGCTTCTCCCTTTGTTCCTCAGTCTTCCCGCTCTTTCACTCAAACACAACCCCCTCCATTTGTGTAACCAGCCGTCATGTCGGCTCTGTCCACCAGGGCCGTTTTCTGTATGACATAATTTGCATTCTGTGTATATGTAATTCTGTGTGATTTGTTAGGTATTTAGTAAATAAATAATTAAACCCAATTTTGTATTGCTGATTCAACTTGTTAGCCAGGGTTCGTGAAGATAACCAAGAATTTACAACTTTCAGATGAGACTGAAATACGATGACGATTAATATTGACTGCTATTGATGTAAAATATTACTAGGTCTTTAAGAGTTTATTCGGAAGATAACAGCTCTATAAACATTCTTTCGTGGTGCCCCGACTTTCTAGTTAATTACATTTACATGATTAGCTTAATCAGGTAATATTAATTACAGAGAAAGGATTTTATAGAATAGCATGTCATATCACTTAATCCGGCATAGCCAAAGACACGACATAATAAATGTTTAATATTACGATTATTTATTTGAATTGCGTGACCTCCAATTTCACCGGATTTTGTCGACATGTGTCCCGCTAGCGGGATGCCTAGTCTTATGCAATCTCTCTTTCGTATCATCTGAGATCCCTAAAGATTGGAAAGCTGCCGCAGTAATCCCCCTCTTCAAAGGGGGAGACACTAGACCAAAACTGTTACAGACCTATATCTATCTTGTCCTGCCTTTCTAAAGTCTTTGAAAGCCAAGTTAACAGATTGCCGACCATTTCGAACCCCACCGTACCTTCTCCACTATGCAATCTGGTCATGGGTGTACCTCAGCCATGTTCAAGGTCCTAAACGATATCATAACCGCCATCGATAAAAGACAGAACTGTGCAGCCGTCTTCATCGACCTTGCCAAGGCTTTCGAATCTTTCAATCACCACATTCTTATCGGCAGACTCAATAGCCTTGGTTTCTCAAATGACTGCCTTGCCTGGTTCACCAACTACTTCTCAGATAGAGTTCAGTGTGTCAAATCGGAGAGCCTGTTGTCCGGACCTCTGGGGGTGCCACAGGGTTCAATTCTCGGGCCGACTCTTTTCTCTGTATATATCAATGATGTCGCTCTTGCTGCTGGTGATTCTCTGATCCACCTCTACGCAGACCATTCTCTACGCAGACCACACCATTCTGAATACATTTGGCCCTTTTTTGGACACTGTGTTAACAAACCTCCAAATAAGTTTCAATGCCATACAACACTCCTTCTGTGGCCTCCAACTGCTCTTAAATACTAGTAAAACTAAATGCATGCTCTTCGACAGATTGCTGCCCGCACCCGCCCGCCCAACTAGCATCACTACTCTGGGTGGTTCTGACTTAAAATATGTGGACAACTACAAATACCTAGTTATCTGGTTAGACTGTAAACTCTCCTTCCAGACTCACATTAAGCATCTCCAATCTAAAATTAAATCTAGAGTTGGCTTCCTATTTCGCAACAAAGCCTCCTTCACTCATGCTGCCAAACATACCCTCGTAAAACTGACTATCCTACCAATCCTTGACTTCGGCGATGTCATTTACAAAATAGCCTCCAACACTCTACTCAGCAAATTGGATGTAGTCTATGACAGTGCCATCCGTTTTGTCACCAAAGCCCCATATACTACCCACCACTGTGACCTGCATGCTCTCATTGGCTGGCCCTTGCTACATATTTGTCGCCAAACCCACTGGCTCCAGGTCATCTATAAGTCTTTGCTAGGTAAAGCCCCACCTTATCTCAGCTCACGGGTCACCATAGTGACACCCACCCATAGCACGTGCTCCAGCAGGTATATTTCACTGGTCAGCTCCAAAGCCAACACCCCCTTTGGCCGCCTTTCCTTCCAGTTCTCTGCTGCCAATGACTGGAACGAATTGCAAAAACCACTGAAGCTGGAGACTTATATCTCCCTCACTAACTTTAAGCATCAGCTGTCTGAGCAGCTTACCGATAGCCCACCTGTAACGATCATCATAGAGAGGTGACCAAGATGCAGCGTGGCACTTGTTCATGATTATTTATTTAAATCAAACTAACACTCGAACCTCTCGGGAGGTTCCGTACTGTGGGCCGTCTCAGGAGGTTCCGTACAAAGGTAAACGAAAGCGCGCAGTTCTGTCAGGTACAGAAACACAAAACAGAAAACAACTACCCACAAACACAGGAGGGAAAAGGCTGCCTAAGTATGGTTCCCAATCAGAGACAACGATAGACAGCTGTCTCTGATTGGAAACCATACCTGGCCAAAACATAGAAATATAATGACATAGAATGCCCACCCCACACCCTGACCTAAAGAAAATAGAGAAATAAACCATCTCTCTCAGGTCAGGGCGTGACAGTACCCTCCCCCCCTCAAAGGTGCGTACTCCCGGCCGCAAACCTGAACCTATAGGGGAGGGTCCAGGTGGGCATCTATTCTTGGCGGCGGCTCTGGTTCTGGGCGTAGCCCCCACTCCGCCCGCTGATCCCCCCTGCTTCTGTGTCGCCGGAGGAACCAAACCGTGGATCATCGCCGGAGGCTCTGAACTGCCGACCGCCGCTGAAGACTCTGGGCTGCAGGCTGCCGCTGAAGACTATGGGCTACAGGCCGCCGCTGAAGAATCTGGGCTGCAGGCCACCGCTGAAGACTCTGGGCTGCAGGCCGTCTCAGGAGGTTCTGGGCTGCAGGCCGTCTCAGGAGGTTCCGGGCTGCAGGCCGTCTCGGGAGGTTCCGGGCTGCAGGCCGTCTCGGGAGGTTCCGGGCTGCAGGCCGTCTCGGGAGGTACCGGGCTGCAGGCCGTCTCGGGAGGTTCCGGGCTGCAGGCCATCTTGGGAGGTTCCGGGCTGCAGGTCGTCTCGGGAGGTTCCGGGCTGCAGGCCGTCTCGGTAGGTTCCGTACTGTGGGCCGTCTCGGGAGGTTCCGTAATGTGGGCCGTGTCAGGAGGTTCCGTACTGGGGACCGTCGCTACAGGCTCATGGATCATCACTGGAGGCTTCGTGCCATGGATCATCACTGGAGGCGTCGGACCATGGATCATCATTGGAGGCTTCATACGTGGAGCCAGAACAGGTCTCACCGGACTAGGGAACGTCGCTGGAGGCTCCGGACTGGGGAACGTTGCTGGGAGCTCTGGACTAGGGAACGTCGCTGGAGGCCGAGTGCGCAGAGCAGGCACAGGGCATACAAGGCTGAATAGACTCACTGGAGGGAGAGTGCGAGGAGCAGGCACAGGACGTACTGGGCTGTGGAGGTGCACTGGAGGGAGAGTGCGAGGAGCAGGCACAGGACGTACTGGGCTGTGGATGCGCACTGGAGATACATCGCGCATCAACGCACAACCCGGTGCCTGACCAGTCACATGCTCACCACGATAAGCACGGGGAGTTGGCTCAGGTCTCAACCCTAACTCCGCTAATCTACCCGTGTGCCCCCCCAAATTATTTTGGGGGGCTGCCTCTCATGCTTCCGTCCTTGCCGTGCTAGTTCCTCTCTCGCTTCCTTTACCTGCTTCACCAGCAGGCTTCTGTATCTCTACAATACTTGCCCACAAGTCCAGTCTATCCTCTCCTCCAAAGACCAGGAATCCATCTCCACCCGGGTACGCTGCTTGATCCAAGTTTCAATACCGAGCATAATTCATATTTATCCCTAGATTCGCAGGAAATACCCCAAAAATCTGAAGTGCTCATTTAAAGCATTTAAAACCAAGATATGGTAACTAAGCCAGGGTTCTCCCCAAAAGATATCAGAGCAAATTAAACTGATATTTAGTAATGATAGAGTAACTATGTTTGATCACCAATGACATTGTTCTGAATTCCGAACAGGGCTGTTCATAAATTCAGAGCGTTATTATGTTCCTTAATTCATTCATTGCATTTCAGCAGTTGTCTATCTCGACACAGAGCGCACAGAATGCACTCCGAGTTTAGCGTTGTCGAATCATTCACAATTTTTTATGGCAAACAAAAGTCAAATGACCAAAGCTGCTAAGCCTGCTCGATAACTTTCTACAAAGAATGACAGAATATCTCCTATATTTGGCAAAATGAGTTGATGAGTATACAGATAGCAGATCAGCTCATGAATAACGGGGAGATGAAGAGTGGAAATAGTTTAAATATGAAGGTATCTTAACGGTGATCAACTCTGTTTTAAACATACCCATATCTACTCTTATACCATTTGTTGATTACACATTCTAGCTCTCATATGGCAGTAATACAGGACAGATAGAGATGCGGAAGAAATGTTTTAGCAGTATTTTGACATGCATAGGCGAAATACGTGCTTTGATAATGCAACCTATTGATTACAGAATAAATTTTGGAATTTTCATGCGAGGCAGGAGTCTGGATTTTAGATTTCAAACTTGCAGTGGGATTAGGACTAGATAGGAAAATAGCCTAGACTCCAGGACAGGAGAAGATAGACTTTTCCCTCATGCCTCTCGGGAATTGTTATTAACAAACTTAATTTCTGTGACAGAGATGCCTATGTAGTAAATTGTGCATAGAGGCCTATCAAATTTGTTACTCTCTGAAGAGTCACAATGACAACTTAAAGAGGCACACGTTATTTTATAGGCTATACTGTATGGGTTTCCTGTAGGATTAATAACTGCATTCGGGTCGCATGTGCAGTCCGGTAGTGTCAATTATGCATGTGCTTTGAATTTATGGCAACTTTGTATGAAGTAAATACTCTAGGCTAAAGGCTACATTGCAAAAGCCTATTTCGATAATATGCTAATCTGCTACTGCACATGTTGTGTATTTTGTGGAATTGCATTAGTGTGACATTGGATGAAAATGTAATTTCCTAGGCCTTGTCATTTATTTTTTGGGGAGAAATGTGAAGAGTGTTCCTGAGACAGCCCTGGGATCCCGACTAACCATGTTAATCCATACTGGCCATTGGGGTATGCTTGGTGTTGGTTTTCGGAGGTCCATGGGTGGCCTTTTACCATTTATTTGGATCCCCCACTTCTTAATCATTATTAAGAAAAGGTTTGGTCCAGATCGGATGTTGCGTACTATATTTATTAAATATTTTATGAATCCTATAAATTGAAATGGCCGAGAGACTAGTCAGGATCGAGGGAAAGATGAGAGATCCTTGATGAAAACTTGCTCCAGAGCACTCAGGACCTCAGACTGGGTCGAAGGTTGTAACGGCTGTCTACGGAAGAAGTGGACCAAAATGCGGCGGAGTTAGGGTTCGTCATTTTTAATGTTACGAACACTATGCAATTAACAAAACAACAAAACTGACAGCCAACACAGTCCTGTCAGGTGCAACAACAGTGACAAGCACAATTACCCACACCACACAACGGAAACGTAGGCAACTTATGTGTGACTCCCAATCAACCACAACCCTCTACAGCTGTGCTTGATTGGAAGTCACACGGCCAAAATTAAATGAAACAATAAAACACTTACTCCCTTCTGCCACGTCCTGACCCAACTACACCCTCTACTGGTCAGGACGTGACAGTACCCCCCCCTCAAGGTGCAGACCCCGGGATGCACCTAAAAAAAGGAAAACACAAAAAAAATCCCCAACAAAAAGGAACACCTAAACAATAAGGGAGGGAAGGGAGGGTGGCTGCCGTCACCGACGGCACTGTGCTACACCCTCCCTCCCCAACCCACCTATCCTGGAGGTGGCTCAGGTGCAGGACGTGGACCTCGCTCCACCTTCGGCGTCGCCCACTCTGTTGGCGCCGATCGCTGCGCCGGGCAGACGGGCCACTCGGGCTGACCCTGGCAGACGGACCACTCGGGCTGGGTCGGAAGGCATGCGGGCCACTCGGGCTGGGCCGGAAGGCATGCGGGCCACTCGGGCTGGGCCGGAAGGCATGCGGGCCACTCGGGCTGGGCCGGAAGGCATGCGGGCCACTCGGGCTGGGCCGGAAGGCATGCGGGCCACTCGGGCTGGGCCGGAAGGCATGCGGGCCACTCGGGCTGGGCCGGAGGGCAGGAGGACCACTCGGGCTGGACCGGAGGGCAGGAGGACCACTCGGGCTGATCCTGACAGGCCGGGCACCCTGGCAGATCAGGGCAGGCGGGCACCTCTGGCAGAACCGGGCAGTCTGGCCACTCTGGCAGAACAGGGCAGTCCGGCCACTCCGGCAGAACAGGGCAGTCCGGCCACTCCGGCAGAACAGGGCAGTCCGGCCACTCCGGCAGAACAGGGCAGTCCGGCCACTCCGGCAGAACAGGGCAGTCCGGCCACTCCGGCAGAACAGGGCAGTCCGGCCACTCCGGCAGAACAGGGCAGTCCGGCCACTCCGGCAGAACAGGGCAGTCCGGCCACTCCGGCAGAACAGGGCAGTCCGGCCACTCTGGCAGAACAGGGCAGTCCGGCCACTCTGGCAGAACAGGGCAGTCCGGCCACTCTGGCAGAACAGGGCAGTCCGGCCACTCTGGCAGTTCAGGGCAGTCCGGCCACTCTGGCAGTTCAGGGCAGTCCGGCCACTCTGGCAGTTCAGGGCAGTCCGGCCACTCCGGCAGTTCAGGGCAGTCCGGCCACTCCGGCAGTTCAGGGCAGTCCGGCCACTCCGGCAGTTCAGGGCAGTCCGGCCACTCCGGCAGTTCAGGGCAGTCTGGCCACTCCGGCAGTTCAGGGCAGTCTGGCCACTCCGGCAGTTCAGGGCAGTCTGACCTCTCTGACGACTGTTGACTGGCGGGCAGCTCTGACGACTGTTGACTGGCGGGCAGCTCTGACGACTGTTGACTGGCGGGCAGCTCTGACGACTGTTGACTGGCGGGCAGCTCTAACGACTGTTGACTGGCGGGCAGCTCCGACTCAGGATTCACCAGGCTGGGGAGACATAACGGAGGCCTGGCTTGAGGAGGTGGCACAGGAGAGACCAGGGTGGAGAGACCCACTGGAGGACCGGTCCGTGGAGGAGACACGGGCTTGACCAGGATAGGGAGATCCACTGGAGGACTGGTCCGTGGAGGAGACACGGGCTTGACCAGGATAGAGAGACCCACTGGAGTACTGGTCCGTGGAGCAGGCACGGGCTTGACCAGGATAGAGAGACCCACTGGAGTACTGGTCCGTGGAGGAGGCACGGGCTTGACCAGGATAGGAAGACATGCAGGAGGCTTGGTTCTGGGCGTAGGTACAGGATGTGCAGGGCTGGGAAGACATGGAGGAGGCCTGTTTCTGGGCGCAGGCACAGTCTTTACCAGACAACCAGCACGCACCTCAGGACGAGTATGGAGAGCTGCCTCAGGTGACATCATACCCACGACACGCTCATTAGGGCGAATGCCGTACTTTATGCACCACACTAGCAGCTCTCTCATCTCTCTCTCTCCTAATTTTCCCATTAACCCCGTCACAGTCTCTGTCTCATAGCCATCGCTCACCTCCAATGTCATCCCGACTGGCTCTGGTTCCGACCTCAGCTCCACCGACTGTCCCGTGTGCCCCCCCCAAAAAAAATATTGGGGCTGCCTCTCGCGCTCGTTGCGCTCTCTCTCCTCGTAGTATCGCCTCTCCGCTCTCGCCGCTTCAATCTCCCACTGCGGGAGGCGATAATCCCCAGCCTGAGTCCATGGTCCCTCTCCGTCCAGGATCTGTTCCCATGTCCATTTGTCCATAACGCAGTAGTCCTGCTGCTCCTTCCTCTTCCGCCGCTTGGTCCTGGTTTGGTGGGTAATTCTGTAACGGCTGTCTACGGAAGAAGTGGACCAAAATGCGGCGGAGTTAGGGTTCGTCATTTTTAATGTTACGAACACTATGCAATTAACAAAACAACAAAACTGACAGCCAACACAGTCCTGTCAGGTGCAACAACAGTGACAAGCACAATTACCCACACCACACAACGGAAACGTAGGCAACTTATGTGTGACTCCCAATCAACCACAACCCTCTACAGCTGTGCTTGATTGGAAGTCACACGGCCAAAATTAAATGAAACAATAAAACACTTACTCCCTTCTGCCACGTCCTGACCCAACTACACCCTCTACTGGTCAGGACGTGACAAAGGTTCACCTTCCAACAGGACAATGACCCTAAGCACACAGCCAAGACAACACAGGAGTGGCTCAGGGACAAGTATCTGATTGTCCTTGAGTGGCCCAGCCAGAGACCGGACTTGAACCCAATCGAACATCTCCGGAGAGACCTGAAAATAGCTGTGCAGCGACGCTCCCGATCCAACCTGACAGAGCTTGAGAGGATCTGCAGAGAAGAATGGGAGAAACTCTCCAAATACAGGTGTGCCAAGCTTGTAGCGTCATTCCCAAGAAGACCCTGGGTAAAGGGTCTGAATACTTATGTAAATGTACACTATCGTTCAAAAGTTTGGGGTTACTTAGAAATGTCCTTGTTTCTGAAAGAAAAGCAATTTTTTTGTCCATTAAAATAACATGAAATTGATCAGAAATACAGTGTAGACATTGTTAATGTTGTAAATTACTATTGTTGCTGGAAACGGCAGATTTTTAATGGAATATCTACATACGCGTACAGAGGCCCATTATCAGCAACCATCACTCCTGTGTTCCAATGGCACATTGTGTTAGCTAATCCAAGTTTATAATTTTAAAAGGCTAATTGGTCATTAGAAAACCCTTTTGCAATTATGTTAGCACAGCTGAAAACTGTTGTTCTGATTAAAGAAGCAATAAAACTGGCCTTCTTTAGACTAGTTGAGTGTCTGCAGCATCAGCATTTGTGGGTTCGATTACAGGCTCAAAATGGCCAGAAACAAAGTACTTTCTTCTGAAGCTTGTCAGTCTATTCTTGTTCTGAGAAATAAAGGCTATTACATGCGAGAAATTGCCAAGGAACTGAAGATCTCATACAACGCTGTGTACTACTCCCTTCACAGAAGGACATGATGGAATCTTATGATAGGGAAGATATACAAAACCTTGCAGAGAGCATATCCAACTGACAATTTCTTAGAAAAAAATATTAACTATTGGAACCAAGACTTAAAAAGAACTGATGTTGGCACAATATGGAGGGAAAGTTGGAGCATAACTAACGTAACAAAAATGTATTCTTAATCCAGTATAAACTAATGTATAGAATTTATTATACAAAAATTCACAAATTCCACACCACAATGGCAGAGTCATGTCTTAAGGGTAAAACGAATAATGACTAAATTATCCATGCTTTCTGGGAATGCTATAAAGTCTGGAAGTTGTGGGTGGAGCTGGAAATGTCTCTGTCAGAATTATTACAATGTAAAGTTACTTTTAATCTGTCTGCAAATTTCAAGACATGACATATGGGGGTGTAGTGAGATACCCAATGGGCTGGATGATTCTCTTTTCATCACTCATCTTGAAAAACGTATATTAAAACATGGAAATTAATCAATCCGCCATCATTAACACAATGGAAAAATCGAATTATTTATTTTTAAAATATTGAAATAGCATAGGCGACCGAGAAAAACAAATGGATATAATTTAAGGCCAAGTGGCAAACAATTATGCAGGCACTAGGGATGAAGTTGTGAGCATGCGGGTCTGGGCAGATGAGATGTAGTCATTGTTTGTGTGCATCTGCAAATTGTTGTTTGTATGCATACATTTGTATGTGGAGTAAAAAAAAAAATAAGGACAAAATAAAAATGTCATTGTCACGCCCTGACCATAGAGAACCCTTGGATTCTCTATAGTGGTTTAGGTCAGGGTGTGACTAGAATGTGTATTTCTATGTTGGTGGTTTTGCATGGTTCCCAATTAGAGGCAGCTGGTAATTGTTGCCTCTAATTGGGGATCATATTTAGGAAGCCCTATCTCCCACCTGCTTTGTGGGATATTGTTTTGTGTTAGTGTGTTTGGGCACTATGGCGGCACGGTCTTTGTAAGTTTTGTGGTTTTGGTTCTAGTTTCACTTTGTATTAAAAAGATGTGGAATTTAATGCACGCTGCGCCTTGGTCCGCTCATTTGAAGTTCGTGACAGTCATATTATTACCCTCCCCCCAAAAATTGTGTACTGAATGGGCTTATAAAAGCACATGTTTTACTCCAGCAGCAACCAGCTGAGAAGCTGCAGGGGAAATCCTGCACAAAATAGGCTCCGTATGCTGTGTGCATGTAATGGTTCTGTTGGATAAATAAGATGCATGATGACTAATGAAAATACACACAAGCCAATTTATGCAAATTAAGCTATAGACCGATAAGCATTATGGTCAAATGTATTTCCATCGACTGGTATTTCCATCAATGAATAAAAAGCATTATTTTACAATGGGATTTTTTTTCTCCCATTCATTTTTATTTATTGTCAAAATGTTGTTTTCATTTGTCCAAAAGCCGGCTAACGGAACAGCCAGGTCACCCGTGATACAAGTCAGTATAAGACGTCCATCCATGTCTGAGGACATCGGCAGATGACGTGGAAACTGGCCACTAGGGACAGCCGTGATCGCTGTTACCTTCAAGTAGGTTTCGGCTTTGCTAGGGCGTTGTAGACAGGATTGGCAGATGGGTGTAAGCATCTGCCTCTGATTCCAAAGTTCGCAAGTTCTGATCTAGCAATAGAAAGGTTGTTTTTTATGTTTTTATTTTAAGCTTATCCCAAACCTTAACCATTAACTTAACCATTTGGAGTTAACGCATAACCTTATGAACTTGGAGTTAATGCCTGAACTTAACACTAACCATATAAATGCAGAGTTAATGACAAAACTTACCCTTAAACACTTCGAAATTTGACGTTTCAGAAACATGGATGAACGTCTAATTCTGACTGTGAGAGCTCGTTGAACAGAAACCCTGACACACACACACGCACACACAATAACTTTGTTCAGATTGCAAGGACATTGCAGGTATGTTAATTATAGGCTAATTGTTGGTTTGTGTGTGTGTGTGTTCTCATTAGTATGGCTTGTTGCGTGTGTTCTTGTAGGATGCTCCGTGGCACACTGTGTGTGTGTTTCCATGCGGTGTCTCAGTGAAGCGGAAAGCTTTCAGCAGCTCCACTAAGTGGGGTCACAGCCCCACGCTGATCACTACACTTCTCTCTCTCTCTCTCTCTCTCTCTCTCTCTCTCTCTCTCTCTCTCTCTCTCTCTCAGCAAAAGGGAAATTAACAAGGGAAACATTAGTAAACATTACACTCACAAACGTTTTAAAAGAATATAGTAATTTCAAATGTTATATTATTGGCATGTACAATGTTGTAACTATATGCAAATAGTTGAAGTATGAAAGGGAAAATATATAAACAGATAAATAAAGGTTGTATTTACAATAGTGTTTGTTCTCCACTGGTTGCACTTTTCTTGTGGCAACAGGTCACACATTTTGCTGCTGTGGTGGCACACTGAGATATTTCATCAAATAGATAGGGAAGTTAATCACGACTGGATTTGTTTTCAAATTCTTTGTGGGTCTGTGTAATCTGAGGGAAATATGTGTCTCTATTATGGTCATACGTTTAGCAGGAGGTTAGGAAGTGCAGCTCAGTTTCCACCTCATTTTGTGGGCAGTGTGCACATAGCCTGTCTTCTCTTGAGAGCCAGGTCTGCCTATGGCGGCCTCTCTTGATTGCAAGGCCACACTCATGTAGTCTGTACATAGTCAAAGCTTTTTAACATTTTGGGTCAGTCTCTTTAGGGCAAAATAGGGGCAAATAACCAAATCATGTTTTCTCAATATTTGGTTGGGTCTCTCTCTCTCTCCCTCTCTGAATATTTAATCACTCTTAATAGATTTTTTTATGGATTTTAGTAATTAGCGGGAATCGTCCGAATTGTGCTCTGCATGCGTTATTTGGTATTTTAGGTTGTAAACGGAGGATTTTTTGGGGGGAGAATTCTGCATGCAGTCTAAATTTGGTGTTTGTCCCATTTTGTGAATTATTGGTTGGTGAGTGGACCCCAGACCTCACAACCATAGAGGGCAATGGGTTCTATAACTGATTCAAGTATTTTTAACCAGATCCTAATTGGGATGTCAAATTTGGTGTTCCTTTTGATGGAATAAAAGGTCAATTTTTGTCTTGTCTTTCAGATAATTCACAGCTTTGTGGAAGTTACCTGTGATGCTGATGTTTAGAACGAGGTAGTTATAGTTAAAGGCAACAGTGTCTAGGTGGAATTTGTATTTGTGGTCCTGGCAACTGGACTTTTTTTTAACACCATTATTTTTGTCTTACTGAAATTAACTGTCAGGATCCAAGTCTGACAGAATCTGTACAGAATATCTAGGTGCTGATGTACATCCTCATTGGTTGGGGACAGACGCACCAGATGATGTGCAAACAGTAAACATTTGACTTCAGACTCTACTAGGGTGAGGTCAGGTGCATCAGACTTTTCTAGAGCCCTCGCCAATTTGTTGATATATCCAGTACCAGTCAAAAGTTTGGACACACCTACTCATTCAAGGGTTTTTCTTTATTTTTACTATTTTATACATTGTTTAATAATAATGAAGAGATCAACACTATGACATAGCACATATGGAATCATGTAGTAACCAAAAAAGTGTTAGACAAATCCAAATATATTTAATTGTTTAGATTCTTCAAAGTAGCCACCCTTTGCCTTGATGACAACTTTGCACACTCTTGGCATTCTGTCAACCAGCTACATGAGGCGGCAGGCAGCCTAGTGGTTAGAGCATTGGACTAGTAACCGAAAGGTATATAGAAGATAGCCCTTTTTGGTAAAAGACCAAGTCCATATTATATCATTAACAGCTCAATTAAGCAAAGAGAAATGACAGTCCATCATTACTTTAAGAAATGAAAGTCAGTCAATCAGGAAAATTTCAAGAGCTTTGAAAGTTTCTTCAAGTGCAGTCGCAAAAACCATCAAGCACTATGATGAAACTGGCTCTCATGAGGATCGCCACAGGAAAGGAAGACCCAGAGTTACCAGTCTCAGAAATTGCAACCCAAATACATGCTTCACAGAGTTCAAGTAACAGACACATCTCAACATCAATGTTCAGAAGAGACTGCGTGAATCAGGCCTTCATGGTCGAATTGCTGCAAAGAAACCACTGCTAAATGACACCAATAAGGAGAGATTTGCTTGGGCCAAGAAACACGAGCAATGGACATTAGACCGGTGGAAATCTGTCCTTTGGTCTGATGAGTCCAAATTTGAGATTTTTGGTTCCAACCGCCGTGTCTTTGTGAGACGCAGAGTAGGTGAACGGATGATCTCCGCATATGTGGTTTCCACATGAAGCATGGAGGAGGTGTGATGGTGTGTGGGTGCTTTGCTGATGACACTGTCGGTGATTTATTCACTAAGCACAAACCAGATGGGATGGCATATCGCTGCGGAATGCTGTGGTAGCCATGCATTGTCTCCACTTTTGTGGATTGGGGTGATCATTCCTTGGTTCCAAGAATTGAGGAACATGCCAGAGCTGAGGATATAGTTAAACAGATTACGTATAGCCAATTGGAATTTGTGGTCTGTATATCATTTCATTTAGGATACCTTCAATACCATAGGCTATTTTGGTTTGAAGGGTTTGTATTTTGTCCTGTAATTCATTACATGAATTTGGAGAATCCAGAAAATATGTGATTCTTGTTGCTAGGCTACCAGTTACAGTGCTGTTAGCTTGCGGTTTGCGCTCGCCTTTATGCAGAGGGAATACAAAATTATAGCTATTGTCTGAAAAAATTATATGGAATTAATGTTTGTGAAATTATTGAGCATGTCCTCATAACTCAGAAATGCATCAGAAATAGTCCTTATTTTTAGCATATCAAAAAGCATATCAAGATGCTATACCTGACCTCAGTCAAGACTATACGTATTTATGTGCAGAGAAAATGATGTATACTATGTAGGCCTACTGTCAGTATTTGTCATCATATAGAGAAAATGATATGTCCACATAGACCTACCTCAGGATATCTAATGAGTCAATATCCGGCCATACCATGTATGATATCCAAAAATGATATGATTATGAAAAAAATATGGATTTCATATATTTTGTCAAATTATTGAGCAGGTACTGAAATCCAATAAATGCATCAGAATACATCCTTTTTTTTGCATATCAAGATTTGGATATGGACCTCAGCCAAGAGAAGCATATCAGGAATAAATATAGCTTAATATAGTGAATGTGCTGAGAAAACACAGATATGCAATGTATACAGTCAGTATTTGTCAACATGAAGAGAGAAAATAGGATGCCACATATCACAGGATACTGAATGAGTCCATATCCGGCCAAAGGTATGTTCATGTGTGATATTTGGAATAATCCCAATACCATGTCTAAAAGACATCTGGATTCAGAATTTGTCAGGATGTGGTGCATATCCAGAAAACTCAAAATATGCATTGGAAATGGTCTGTGTTCTCTAAAATATAAAAGTGTTATAGACCCTTTTCGCCCAGTGTGGGTTCTGGTAATCTTTAATAACTGACTCTAAGATTTTTAATTAGTCATGTATTTGTTATTGCTGTTTGTTCTTTGTTATAGGGTCAAAAAGATTGGAGAAGTGGTTTATCCACACTCTAATTTGGATAGATAGCTCTTATGTTGTTGTTTGTTTAGTGTGTTCCAATTTTCCCAGAAGTGGTTAGATTCCATGGATTCTTCAATTACATTGAGCTGATTTCTGATGTGCTGTTCTTTCTTTTTTCCTTCGTGTATTTCTGTACTGTTTTAGTGTTTCACCATAGTGAAGGTGTAGGCTCAGGTTTTCTGGATCTCTGTGTTTTTGGTTGGATAGGTTCCTCAATTTCTTTCTTAGGTTTTTGCAATCGTCATCACTCTCTCGCTTGCTCTCTCTCTCTCTCTCTCTCTTTCTCTCTCTCTCTCTCACTCTCTCTCTCCCCCTCTGTCCTTCCTTCTATCTCTCTCTCTCTGCCTCTTGCTTTCTCTATATGCCTTTACTCTCACTCTCCCCCTGTGCCTCCCCCTGTGCCTCCCTCTCTTCCCCTCTCTCTCTCTCTACATCGCTCCTGCCACCTCTCCTCCATTCTTAATCTCTCTCTTTTACCCAGTACATCTGCACCCCCTCCCTGCTCCCTTGTCCTTTAAAGAGCTTCTTCCACCACTCTCTTTCTCTCTCGCAAGGTTAAGTCTACCTCTGTCTCTTTGCATTCCTTGCTTACCCTCCTTCTCTCTTGTGCCATCCCCTCTCTCGCTCTCTCTACCTCTTTGTCTCTCTGCATTTACCGCCATCTCTTTTTTCTTTCCCACCTACACTCATGCCCACTTTCTTCCTCTATCCCTCATCTGTCTCTCTGATTACTCCTCTGTCTCATCTTGATTACTATCTGTCTCCTCCAATCACTCCAAGGATCTCACTAAGGTGTTGTGGTGGGTTAGTAAAGTGTGTGTGTGTGTGTGTGTGTGTGTGTGTGTGTGTGTGTGTGTGTGTGTGTGTGTGTGTGTGTGTGTGTGTGTGTGTGTGTGTGTCGGAGAGGGGTGCCTGGGGACAGAAGGGTTTTATGATGTTGCTCTGCTATCTCTCATAATTATCTGTCTAATAAAAATGGTTTGATCTGTTTCACTGCTTGTGTAAGATTTTGGCTGCGGTCTTAGTCAGTAGCACTGAAAAAAAGATGCAAAACCATATTCCTTTCACTCTGAGCCCCAGTCTCAGGATTTTTGATGATTTTAGCTTCAGTTTATATATGAGATCTGGACTAATTCTGCTGAGGGCCGGAGGGGTTAGTGCGCTAAATGGCTAACCACTCTGATGAGAGGAACCTGACAGATATCCCTAGGCCCTGGCACTTGTCTGAGCTGAGGAATGAGCTGCAGTCAGTCCTGTCTGTGGACGTCAGCACTGATACATTCTCACTTAGCACTGTTAGCATTAGCCTCAATCCTAGCTGTGTGGTCATAGTAACTAGCCTAGCATTACCTAGCGTAACATTAACCCCACAAATATAGGCTTGGTACAGTAATATGCTCACTGTACTGTAATTAGCGCTTCAGCTCTGACACTAAAGGCTTTCTAATGGGGTCCGGGACAGGCCTGCGTTGTTAAACCCTTATCCATATCCTCCCTGCTCTCAGCACTCAGCCAGCCATTACGTGTTGCCTGCACATGAACATTTGTTCAAGTGAACATTAGTGAGCAGAGCTCAGAACTCCCCTCCACTCCTGTATACTGGAATAAAGAGGGTTAGGTCCGTCTGTGACATTGTTACAGTATGGTTGCGTGCCAAATGGTACCCAATTCGTATATAGTCCACTACTAGTGTGCTATGTAGGAAATAGGGTGCCATTTGTGATGCAGCCTGTGTGAGGGGCCGCCTTACCCTTACCCACACTGCACTGGGGTGCTCTTTACATGTTCTCACTAATGGATACTCCTCGTCGTTCGACTCATACCCTAAGGGCCTCTTGTTCAAATGCTACCCTGAGGTGGGTTTGAGCTGATGTGGATTGTAGTCTTCCACTATCTCTCTCTATCTCTCTCTGACTCTCTCTTTGGCTTCATCTCTCCGTTCATTTCTTCTTCCTCTGCCTTTAAGGGAACTAGACACTTAAGATTTCTCGAAGTCTCCTGCATGTACATGCATTACTCCCACTAGAGGTTAGTTAAGTGCTCTTCGCTCCTCTTCACCATTTCAAATCACGTTCACTCTCAAATTGATGAGCAATATCACATATACAGTACACTCCAATCCATCAAACTGACTTCAAGCTTCGAGTTTTAGATTCACTTGAGAAACTTTATATAGTTCCACAAAACATCTCTCATCCTATGTAATTATCTATCGAACCACTCCTTTGTAGCATGGATGGATTGGACACACACACAATAGCCACTTACTCTCAATACAGTCTCTCTCTCTCTCCACTTAAATAATGCTCTGTGATGTTCTTTAAACACACATCATCAGATGCGTGGGCAGGTGCCCAAAAACCCTGTGGAGATGTAAGGTATATAATCACTCACTGCTGGGCCTCCTTCTGCTGACCAGCGCCTTTCACCAGTCTAGACTTTAACTCAATAAAGAGAGATCATACGCGATAAAGCTCACATTTAACTCCCAGAGATGTCTTCTCTATGTCAGTTATAAAGCCTGTAGCTGGTATATGGGTATATTGCAAGTCTCTTTTGAAGTGGACTCTCACGCTCTGTGGGCGTCTGTGCAGCTGTGGAAGACTAACCTTGAATGAGCCATACACATGCGTCTGTTTGACCTCTCTCTCTCACTCACTCACTCACTCACTCACTCACTCACTCACTCACTCACTCACTCACTCACTCACTCACTCACTCACTCACTCACTCACTCACTCACTCACTCACTCACTCACTCACTCACTCACTCACTCACTCACTCACTCACTCACACAATATGTGAGAAATTAGTTGTTTTTATCATCTGTCTGACTATGGCATTGCTATAGACAAAAGCCATTTATTGAGGCAATTCACAGTAACCTGCAGAGGAATTCAGGACTGCATAGCAGCAGTTGTTGAAAAAAAGCTCATCAATAGCTTTGGACTGCTTGTCACAAGCATCGTTATAGGTAGTGTACCAAACTGCAGCGGGTATTGTGAACATCTTCTTTTATTGAAGGAAACCAAAATACTTACACAAAACAAACGACGAAACAGTCCCGTAAGGTGCATAGACTAAACAGGAATCAACCACCCACAAACACAAGTGAAAACAAACACACTTAAATATGGCCTCCAATCAGAGATAACAACAAACAGCTGCCTCTGATTGGAGGTAATTGACAAAACTAACATAGACATAGAAAAATTTGAAAACCACATAGAAATAGAAAACATAGAACATAAACCAAAAACCCCGAAACACACTAAACAAACACCCCCTGCCATGCCCTGACCAAACTACAATAACAAACAACCCCTTTTACTGGTCAGGACGTGACACTGCTACAGTACTGTATTCAGATATCAACTGGAATTAATTTTATTAAGACAAAGTTTTTGAATTATATTTGTTGTAAGAGAGGCAGAATGGTGTCGGAGGGGATGGCCACTGTTTTACAGGCTCCTGACTAATTGTGCTACTTTGTGCTACTTTGCCCTACAAAACAGGACAAATATAGACTCAGCCGCAAGCGACCTAGTAACATGGGCCTACCAGACGAGCGAAATGCCTTGTATGCTCGCTTCGAGGCAAGCAACACTGAACCATGCATGAGAGGACCAGCTGTGCTGGATGACTGTGTGATCATGCTCTCCGTAGCCAATGTGAGTAAGACCTGAAACAGGTTAACATTCACAAGGCCACAGGGCCAGACGGATTAACAGGACACATATTCAGAGCATGCACTGACTAGCTGGCAAGTGTCTGTAATACCTATATGTTTCAAGCAGACCACCATAGACCCTGTGCCAAGAATGCCAAGGTACCCTGCCAAAATGACTACCGGCTGTAGCACTCACATCTGTAGCCATGAAATGCTTTAAAAGGCTGGTCATGGCTCACATCAACACCATCATCTCAGGAACCCTGGACCCACTTCAATTCACATACCGCCCCAACAGATCCACGGATGACACAGTCTCTATTGCACTCCACACTGCCCTTTCCCACCTGGGCCAAAGGAACACCTACGTGAGAATGCTGTTCATTGACTATACCTCAGCATTCAACACCATACTGCCCTCCAAGCTCATCAATAAGTTAAGGACCCTGGGACTGAACACCTCCCTCTGCAATTGGATCATGGACATCCTGACGGGCAACCCCCGGGTGGTGAGGGTATGCAAGAACACCTCCGCCACGTTGACCCTCAACACGGGGGCCCCTAGGGGTGCGTGCTTAATCCCCTCCTGTACTCCTGTTCAGCCATGCACGACTCCAACACAATCATTACTTTTGCTGACAACACAACGATGGAAGGCCTGATCACCGACCACGATGAGACAGCCTATAGGGAGGAGGTCAGAGACCTGGCAGTGTGGTGCCATGACAACAACCTCTCCCTCAACGTGAGCAAGACAAAGGAGCTGATCGTGCACCACAGGAAAAAGAGGACATCGATGGGGCTGCAGTGGCGAAAGTTGAGAGTTACTCGGTGTCCACATCACTAAGGACATATCATGGTCCAAACACAGCAACACAGTCGTAAGGAGGGCACGACAATGCCTATTTCACCTCAAGAGGCTGAAAAGATTTGGCATGGTTCCTCAGATCCTCAAAATGTTCTACAGCTGCACCATCGAGAGCATCCTGACTGGTTGCATCATCATTTGATATGGCAACTGCTCGGCATCCGACCGCAAGGCGCTACAGAGGTAAGTGCGTACGGCCCAGTACATCACTGGGGCCAAGCTCTCTGCCATCCAGGACCTCTATACACACAGACAGACATACATATTGACGCCACACACACACACATACACACACAAACATGAATATTGACGCCACACACACACACACATGCATATTGACACCACACACACATGCATATTGACGCCACACACACACAAGCACGCATGCACACACACACATTCCTTCACACGCTTCACACAGGCTGCTGCAACTCTGTTTATTATCTACAGTATGCATAGTCACTTTACCCTACATGTACCATTCAAAAGTTTGGGGTCACTTCGAAATTTCCTTGTTTTCAATGAAAACATACATGAAATGAGTTACAAAATCAATAGGAAATATAGTCAAGACGTTGACAAGGCTATAAATAATGATTTTTAATTTAAATAATAATTGTGTCCTTCAAACTTTGCTTTCGTCAAAGAATCCTCCATTTGCAGCAATTACAGCCTTGCAGACCTTTAGCATTCTAGTTGTCAATTTGTTGAGGTAATCTGAAGACATTTCACCTCATGCTTCCTGAAGCACCTCCCACGAGTTGGCTTGATGGGCACTTCTTACGTACCAAAGAGTCAAGCTGCTCCCACAACAGCTCAATAGGGTTGAGATCCGGTGACTGTGCTGGCCATTCCTCTGTCCAGTGTCTGTGTTCTTTTGCCCATCTTAATCTTTTCTTTTTATTGGCCAGTCTGAGATATGGCTTTTTCTTTGCAACTCTGCCTAGAAGGCCAGCATCTCAGAGTCTCCTCTTCACTGTTGACGATGAGACTGGTGTTTTGCAGGCACTATTTAATGAAGCTGCCAGTTGAGGACTTGTGAGGTGTCTGTTTCTCAAATTAGACATTCTAATGCACTTGTCCTTTTGCTCAGTTGTGCACCAGGGCCTCCCACTCTTTCTATTCTGGTTAGAGCCAGTTTGCGCTGTACTGTGACGGGAGTAGTACACAGCGTTGTACAAGATCTTCAGTTTCTTGGCAATTTCTTGCATGGAATAGCCTTCATTTCTCAGAATAGACTGAAGAGATTCAGAATAAAGTTCTATGTTTCTGGACATTTTGAGCCTGTAAACGAACCCACAAATGCTGATGCTCCAGATACTCAACTAGTCTAAAGAAGGCCAGTTTTATTGCTTCTTTAATCTTGCTTCTTTAATTAGCACAACAGTTTTCAGCTGTGCTAACATACCTGCAACAGTGTTTTCTAATGATCAATTAGCCTTTTAAAATTATAAACTTTACATACATTATAAACTTGGATTAGCTAACACAACATGCCATCACAGGAGTGATGGTTGCTGCAACAAAAGTCATTTACAACATTAACAATGTCTGCACTGTATTTCTGATCAATTTGATGTTATTTTAATGGACAAACAATTACATCAAGTGACCCTAAACTTTTGAACGGTAGTGTACATATTACCTCAATTACCTCTACTACCCCGTACCCCTACACATTGACTTGTTACAGGTACCCCTTGTGTATAGCCTTGTTATTGTTATTGTGTTACAATATTTCCTTTAGTTTAGCAAACTTAGTTTACTTACTTTTTTAAAACTCTGCATTGTTGGTTAAGGACTCGTAAGAAAGCATTTCGCCTGTTGTCTTCGGCGCATGTGACAAATATAATTGTATTTTATATTTATTTGTGCTGTGCTACACTGTATGTCGTTTACCAATACATTTCCTAGAATTCTAGATGTACACACATACCCCCGTACCCCATACCCCACACGCACATTCTCTCTCTCTCTCTCTTGTTCTATTTATCTCTTTATATATATTTTCTCTCTCTTTATCTTTCTCTCTCTTTGTTTTTCCCTATCTCTGTCTCCCTAATACCTCTCTCTCTCTCTCTCTCTCTCTCTCTCTCTCTCTCGCTCTCTCTCTCTCTCTCTGTCTCTCTATCTCTCTCACTGTCTTTATTTCTCTTTCTATCACTCTTTCTGTCTCCCTTTATCTGTCTCCCTTCATCTCTCTAGCTCTCTCTCTATCTCTCCCTCTCTTTAATTCTAACTCTCTTTCTCTCTTTCTGTCTTTATCTCTCTCTCTTTGTATCTCTCTCTCTTTAATTATCTCTCTCTTTATCACCCTCTCTTTAATTATCTCTCTTTATCCCCCTCTCTCTCTTTCCCTCTCTCTCTTTAATTATCTCTCTTTATCTCTCGCTCTCTTTTTATCGCTCTCTTTCTCACACACACTGGTACACCCACATGCACCTTTAAGATCCATTTAACTGATCAATAGAGGCAGTGAGATACTGTCCTTTTAGGTTGTTGGGTTAATAATCAACTCTGAAGGCAATTCATGCCTTCCAGGCCTACCCTTGATTAGGCATCAACCCCAAACTAGCCAACAAATGGTAAACTCAATATTATTGAATACATCAGGGTAAGTGTTGGTTTATCAATTCAAATCTATAGAGTTTTGTCATAGCCATTCTTTTTCTCACGAGCAGTATTGGATAGCCCTTATGTCTGATGCAGTGTCTTTACGCCAGTGGGTTTAGTGTCTTTACGCCAGTGAGTTTAGAGACCGAAAATAATTTTGTGAGTGCGTGCGTGCATGCATGGGTAATGTGCCTGTGTGTGCGCCTGTGTGTACCTGTGTGTGTCTATGTGCTGTCTTAGTATGCTCTCGGCCGTATCCAGCAAGTCCTTATATATCATATATCTGTTTGAGCTGATACACTGGTGTGTGTGTGTGTGTGTGTGTGTGTGTGTGTGTGTGTGTGTGTGTGTGTGTGTGTGTGTGTGTGTGTGTGTGTGTGTGTGTGTGTGTGTGTGTGTGTGTGTGTGTGTGTGTGTGTGTGTGTGTGTGTGTGTGTGTGTGTGTGTGTGTGTGTGTTAATACAAAAAGGAACAAGCAGACACTTTCAGGTCATGACGGGTGATGGTGAAAGCTTGAGCTGTGAGACCATTTGTGACCGACTGCTTTGATTCGGTCTTATGTAGAAACATTTGAAATTGTGTTTTTTACATTGGATAAAATGACTCAGGGCTACAAAATGGTATATCATACACTGCATTTGAGGAACAATGGTAAAGTCATTGTGCTTTGAAAGTTGTTAAACTTTTAACCCCATGTTTTGAGAATGTTTTGAATGAGCCCTGAATGTTTTGGTACACCTACTGGAGAGCTTTTTTGTGTACCCCCATTTAGCATTGATCACACCCTCTTAAGCCTTAGCCCCACCCATCGCTTTACAGATTCACATGTGTGGTCATGTGCTAAAGGTCTTGTAGTGTGGTAAAGATTAAGACTAAAAGTGGTAAAAGTAGTAGCGTACAATAAGAAAAAATTCAAGGTTTACAGAAAGTGTACAGATACAAATATTTTATAAATATTAGATTACGCTGTTATGATTTTTGTTGTCCTTGATGTCGTTAGTTTTTTGCATTTTTGTTTTCCTTTGTCTTTGTCTTTTTTCTCTTTTGTTCGTTTTGTTGGTTGTTGGTGCATCGGGGACGGGAGGCTTGGGGACGAGGGTCTTGGGGGTGGGAAATTGAATTATTTTATTTGTCTTGGGGGGGGGGGGGGGTCGGATGGTTGAGGGGCAGCTCTTGGGGAACTGTGGAGGGATCTTGGAGGCCTATTGACCTGGCAGTTGGGACCTTGGGCCGGTGGCTGATGGATCGCTGTTTCGGATCCCCGTTTTTGACCTTCTGGGAGATCTGTCGACGTGCCCTTGAGCAGGGTGTTGACCCTGGTTGCTTCTGTGTGTCGCTCTGGATGGGAGTCTGTTAGATGACTAATGTGATGTAGTTGCTGAGAGGCTTCACTGCAAGTATATTGTATGTTTTAAATATTCAATAATTAAGAATAAAATAAAAAATATATATAATATTAGATGACGCTTACCCAGACACTTGTCTAAATTAATGGGTAATGTGAAAGAAATGCTATAACCCCCAGCCACAGCTTGCTAAGTGGATGGGTCTCTACAGAAGGTGTAAACAGTACAGCGAAATGGTTACTTGCATAGTAGCAATATCAAAAATATATAGTGTCAATATAAAGAAAGAAAGTGTCAATGCCAGTAGAGAAAGAACAAAATAACATACAGTATGTACAAGAACAATATCAATGATACTGGCGATAGATGAGGTAGTTGTATGCATACAATCAGGGGTAAAGTGGCTCAGCAGCAGGATAAAAAAAGAAATACTAACAGCAACGTATGGCGTGTGTGTTAGAAGAGAATCATGTGAATGTCCATAGAGGAACTGCAGATAGTGCTGATGACTGGGAACTCGCCCCCAGCGATGAACTGGTCCGTCGGAACCACGCATGAACAAGGTAATCTATATTTGTTGTCTTGTCTATATCTAATCTATATCTATATTTGCCTGTTTCTGTCCTGCCCTTGACTTTGGTGCAGGACATGTGATGTCCATAGCATCTTTGTTGCAAAACTCTCTTATCTTCTCAAAAAGATAAGTTTGTCTAGCAGTGTCCAGTCCAGGTGGTGCTTGTACAGGCAGACCATCTATGGGAGAAAGGATGTCAGCGTTGCGCAGCAGCTGAAACCTGGTCCCGACTGAATCTGAACAACACCAGGCTCCAGAGCATCGAAGCTGTAAAAAAATACATTACAACCTTGCTTAATATCAATTCACCTCCCAAGTTTAGATACAAAGAATAACCTCATACAATGCAATTACAATGATATTCACCTGAAGTGCTAGTACTACTTGATCTGTGGCAGAGGCCTGGAGTACGGAGTCAGGTGTTGTTGCCAGCCATAGCTTTCTACCAGCACTGTACCATCCTCCAGTCCAACCATCTGCAAGTCCTCAGGTGTAACCTGTTCTTGCTTAGGCCAGCTCTTTTTGATGGGAGGCATTAGAACATTCTCCTTGTATGACTGGTGGAGGAGAGTCAGGCGTGTTCTACTGATGCTGAAAGACAAATTCCAGACACAAACATTTTTGCATTATTATACAATAGACAGCCATAATCACCATCAGACAAACCTGGCTAACTTGATGGGTCATCTGGTGAAGTGGAGTCTTTTGTTTAGACATGTAGCTAGCTGAACAATGAACCATAATCCTAATCCATACAGTACTAGTACTACAAACCGATTGTCATAGCTAGCTAAAGTTAACCAAATACGTTCAATGTAAGCTAGTTAGCTAGCTATCATTAGGCTATAACTATCAGTGCAAATGGCTTGCTGATATAATATTACTACAAAGATCATACATGTAATGTTAGCTAGCGAGCCAGCCATCTAACGTCAGCTAGCTACCTAACAGTATGCTGTAACTTGGGGTCTTTTGTTTAGACATGTAGCTAGCTAGCTAAACAATGAACCATAATCCCAATACATAGAGTAATAGCAATACAAACCGATTATCATAACTAGCTAAAGTTAACCAAATACATTCAATGTCAGCTAGTTAACATTAGGCTATAACTAGGATTGCAAATTTCTTTCTGAGATAATATTACTACACAGATCATACATTTAACGCTAATGTTAGCTAGCGAGCCATCCACCTTACGTCAGCTAGCTAGCTAATAGTAAGCTTTAACTTGCAATGAAAACAACTTTCTGACAATATTAGAAACTTAAAATATCTGAAACTGTAGTTAGACTGACCTGTATACATGGATGAACGCTTCATGGCAGACTGCAACCACTTTCATGAAATATGACGTCCTGTGTCATTTCCATTTTATTTGTACAGCTTGCTTGGCTCGTTGCTTGGCTCGTCAAGTCATTCTGGTTCACACTGACCGTGTGCAATGCCATAAGAATAATCAGATCTTTCTCCCTCTCTGCCACGGATGCCATGGTTGCCCTTAGTTTGAAGATGTAATCTGGAGACAGGTGTTTTATACAACAGCCTTCTGTGTTCTCTTTTCGACTCCCTCTATATTTGCAATCAAACGCCAGAACTGTATTCATCTCCTTATCATACTCTGCTTCTACCAGTGTCACACCCTGATCTGTTTCACCTGTCTTTGTGCACCCACCTCCAGGTGTCGCCCATCTTCCCCGTTATCCCCAGGGTATTTATACCTGTGCTCTCTGTTTGTCTGTTGCCAGTTCATTTTGTCCGTCAAGCCTACCAGCGTTTTCCCCCTTGCTCCTAGCTTTGTCTATAGTTCCTGTTTTCTAGTTTTCCCGGTTTTGACCATTCTGCCTGCCCTGATCCTGAGCCTGCCTACCGTTCTGTACCCTTTGACTCTGATCTGGATTACTGACCTCTGCCTGCCCTTGACCTGTCGATTTGCCTGCGCCTGATCCAGTAATAAACTTTTGTTACTTCGACACTGTCTGCATCTGGGTATTCCCTAAAACGTGATAGTACGAACTTGCCATGACTGATCCAGCAGACTCGCACCAACTCCGCAACACCATCTCCTCCCAATGAGCTACCATCGAAAGGCACGAGGAGTTGCTTCATGGTCTTATGGAAGGGTTCCAGACCTTGGCCGAACGCCACGACTGAGCGTTGAACACATTGATAGAGCAGTTCCGCAGGTTGCCTGTTAGGCAGCCTACCACGACGGTAACCTCCCAGCCCCTCAGTAACCCAGCTGTTTGCAGCGCAGCCTCCCGGCCACCCCGGTTTCACGGGAACCCCGCTTACCTCCCCCGGAACGCTTCGATGGAGAGAGGGCATTTCTCGCTCAGTGTTTTCTCATCATCAAGCTGCAGCCCTGCTCCTTCCCCTAGGACTGCTCTAAGATAGTATACCTCATCACGCTGATGTCTGGGAGGGCTCTCGCCTGGGTTACGGCAGTATGGGAACAGAAGTTGGCTGTATGCTTCAGTCTGGAGGAGTTTGTGGTGGAGGTAAAGAAAGTATTCAATGCTCCATTGTCCGGGAAAGAGGCTGCCCAGAAGTTACTCCAGCTTCGACAAGACCCCCACAGTGTGGCAGACTATGAGGTGGATTTCTGTACGTTGACAGCTGAGAGTGCCTGGAACCCAGAAGCCCTGTTTGACATTTACATTTACATTTAAGTCATTTAGCAGACGCTCTTATCCAGAGCGACTTACAAATTGGTGCATTCACCTTATAATATCCAGTGGAACAACCACTTTACAATAGTGCATCTAAATCTTTTAAGGGGGGGTTAGAAGGATTACTTTATCCTATCCCAGGTATTCCTTAAAGAGGTGGGGTTTCAGGTGTCTCCGGAAGGTGGTGATTGACTCCGCTGTCCTTGCGTCGTGAGGGAGCTTGTTCCACCATTGGGGTGCCAGAGCAGCGAACAGTTTTGACTGGGCTGAGCGGGAACTGTGCTTCCTCAGTGGTAGGGAGGCGAGCAGGCCAGAGGTGGATGAACGCAGTGCCCTTGTTTGGGTGTAGGGCCTGATCAGAGCCTGAAGGTACGGAGGTGCCGTTCCCCTCACAGCTCCATAGGCAAGCACCATGGTCTTGTAGCGGATGCGAGCTTCGACTGGAAGCCAGTGGAGAGAGCGGAGGAGCGGGGTGACGTGAGAGAACTTGGGAAGGTTGAACACCAGACGGGCTGCGGCGTTCTGGATGAGTTGTAGGGGTTTAATGGCACAGGCAGGGAGCCCAGCCAACAACGAGTTGCAGTAATCCAGACGGGAGATGACAAGTGCCTGGATTAGGACCTGCGCCGCTTCCTGTGTGAGGCAGGGTCGTACTCTGCGAATGTTGTAGAGCATGAACCTACAGGATCGGGTCACCGCCTTGATGTTAGTGGAGAACGACAGGGTGTTGTCCAGGGTCACGCCGAGGCTCTTAGCACTCTGGGAGGAGGACACAAGGGAGTTGTCAACCGTGATGGCGAGATCATGGAACGTGCAGTCCTTCCCCGGGAGGAAGAGCAGCTCCGTCTTGCCGAGGTTCAGCTTGAGGTGGTGATCCGTCATCCACACTGATATGTCTGCCAGACATGCAGAGATGCGATTCGCCACCTGGTTGTCAGAAGGGGGAAAGGAGAAGATTAATTGTGTGTCATCTGCATAGCAATGATATGAGAGACCATGTGAGGATATGACAGAGCCAAGTGACTTGGTGTATAGCGAGAATAGGAGTGGGCCTAGAACAGAGCCCTGGGGGACACCAGTGGTGAGAGCACGTGGTGCGGAGACAGATTCTCGCCACGCCACCTGGTAGGAGCGACCTGTCAGGTAGGACGCAATCCAAGCGTGGGCCGCGCCGGAGATGCCCAGCTCGGAGAGGGTGGAGAGGAGGATCTGATGGTTCACGGTATCAAAGGCAGCAGATAGGTCTAGAAGGATGAGAGCAGAGGAGAGAGAGTTAGCTTTAGCAGTGCGGAGAGCCTCCGTGACACAGAGAAGAGCAGTCTCAGTTGAATGCCCAGTCTTGAAACCTGACTGATTAGGATCAAGAAGATAATTCTGAGAGAGATAGCAAGAGAGCTGGCCAAGGACGGCACGTTCAAGAGTTTTGGAGAGAAAGGAGAGAAGGGATACTGGTCTGTAGTTGTTGACATCGGAGGGATCGAGTGTAGGTTTTTTCAGAAGAGGTGCAACTCTCGCTCTCTTGAAGACGGAAGGGACGTAGCCAGCGGTCAAGGATGAGTTGATGAGCGAGGTGAGGTAAGGGAGAAGGTCTCCGGAAATGGTCTGGAGAAGAGAGGAGGGGATAGGGTCAAGTGGGCAGGTTGTTGGCCGGCCGGCCGTCACAAGACGCGAGATTTCATCTGGAGAGAAAGGGGAGAAAGAGGTCAAAGCACAGGGTAGGGCAGTGTGAGCAGGACCAGCGGTGTCGTTTGACTTAGCAAACGAGGATCGGATGTCGTCAACCTTCTTTTCAAAATGGTTGACGAAGTCATCAGCAGAGAGGGGGGGGGGGGAGGAGGATTCAGGAGGGAGGAGAAGGTAGCAAAGAGCTTTCTAGGGTTAGAGGCAGATGCTTGGAGTTTAGAGTGGTAGAAAGTGGCTTTAGCAGCAGAGACAGAAGAGGAAAATGTAGAGAGGAGGGAGTGAAAGGATGCCAGGTCCGCAGGGAGGCAAGTTTTCCTCCATTTCCGCTCGGCTGCCCGGAACCCTGTTCTGTGAGCTCGCAGTGAGTCGTCGAGCCACGGAGCAGGAGGGGAGGACCGAGCCGGCCTGGAGGATAGGGGACAGAGGAAATCAAAGGATGCAGAGAGGGAGGAGAGGAGGGTTGAGGAGGCAGAATCAGGAGATAGGTTGGAGAAGGTTTGAGCAGAGGGAAGAGATGATAGGATGGAAGAGGAGAGAGTAGCGGGAGAGAGAGAGCGAAGGTTGGGACGGCGCAATACCATCCGAGTAGGGGCAGAGTGAGAAGTGTTGGATGAGAGCGAGAGGGAAAAGGATACAAGGTAGTGGTCGGAGACTTGGAGGGGAGTTGCAATGAGATTAGTGGAAGAACAGCATCTAGTAAAGATGAGGTCAAGCGTATTGCCTGCCTTGTGAGTAGGGGGGGAAGGTGAGAGGGTGAGGTCGAAAGAGGAGAGGAGTGGAAAGAAGGAGGCAGAGAGGAATGAGTCAAAGGTAAACGTGGGGAGGTTAACCTCTTATGGCTAGGGGGCAGTATTTTCACGGCTGGATAAAAAACGTACCCGATTTAATCTGGTTACTAATCCTACCCAGTAACTAGAATATGCATATACTTATTATATATCGATAGAAAACATCCTAAAGTTTCTAAAACTGTTTGAATGGTGTCTGTGAGTATAACAGAACTCAAATGGCAGGTCAAAACCTGAGAGATTCCTTTACAGGAAGTGGCCTGTCTGACCATTTCTGGAACTTCTTTGCCATCTCTATCTTTTACTAAGGATCTCTGCTCTAACGTGACACTTCCTACGTCGTCCATAGGCGCTCAGAGCCCGGGAAAAACCTGAATGTCGTCATCCCAGCCCCAGGCTGAAACACATTATCGCCTTTCTCAAGTGGCCGATCAAGGGACTGTGGGCTTAGGCGCGTGACCTGCCCGCCCCCGTCTTTGTGATTTTTTCCTCTGTTTGCCGAAAAGGAGATTCCCTGTCGGAATATTATCGCTTTTCTACGAGAAAAATGTCGTAAAAATTGATTTTAAACAGCGGTTGACATGCTTCGAAGTACGGTAATGGAATATTTAGAATTTTTTTGTCACGAATTGCGCCATGCGCACGACCCTTCTTTACCATTTCAGATAGTGTCTGGAACGCACGAACAAAACGCCGCTATTCGGATATAACGATGGATTATTTTGGACCAAACCAACATTTGTTATTGAAGTAGCAGTCCTGGGAGTGCATTCTGACGAAGACAACAAAGGTAATGAAACTTTTGTAATAGTAAATCGGAGTTTGATCAGGGCTAAACTTGGTCGGTGTCTAAATGGCTAGCCGTGATGGCTGGGCTATCTACTGAGAATATTGCAAAATGTGCTTTCACCGAAAAGCTATTTTAAAATCGGACATATCGAGTGCATAGAGGAGTTCTGTATCTATAATTCTTAAAATAATTGTTATGTTTTTTGTGAACGTTTATCGTGAGTAATTTAGTAAATTCACTGGATGTTTGCGGGGGGTATGCTAGTTCTGAACGTCACATGCTAATGTAAAAAGCTGGTTTTTGATATAAATATGAACTTGATTGAACAAAACATGCATGCATTGTATAACATAATGTCCTAGGGTTGTCATCTGATGAAGATCATCAAAGGTTAGTGCTGCATTTAGCTGTGGTTTTGTTTTTTGTGACATTATATGCTAGCTTGAAAAATGGGTGTCTGATTATTTCTGGCTTGGTACTCTGCTGACATAATCTAATGTTTTGCTTTCGCTGTAAAGCCTTTTTGAAATCGGACAGTGTGGTTAGATAAAGGAGAGTCTTGTCTTTAAAATGCTGTGAAATAGTCATATGTTTGAAAAATTGAAGTTTTTGTATTTTTGAGGAATTTGTAATTCGCGCCACGCCTATCATTGGATATAGGAGCAGGTGTTCCGCTAGCGGAACATCTAGATGTAAGAGGTTAAAGTCACCCAGAACTGTGAGAGGTGAGCCATCCTCAGGAAAGGAACTTATCAAGGCGTCAAGCTCATTGATGAACTCTCCAAGGGAACCTGGAGGGCGATAAATGATAAGGATGTTAAGCTTGAAAGGGCTGGTAACTGTGACAGCATGGAATTCAAATGAGGAGATAGACAGATGGGTCAGGGGAGAAAGAGAGAATGTCCACTTGGGAGAGATGAGGATTCCAGTGCCACCACCCCGCTGGCTCGATGCTCTAGGGGTATGCGAGAACACGTAGTCAGACGAGGAGAGAGCAGTAGGAGTAGCAGTGTTATCTGTGGTAATCCATGTTTCCGTCAGTGCCAGGAAGTCTAGGGACTGGAGGGTAGCATAGGCTGAGATGAACTCAGCCTTGTTGGCCGCAGACCGGCAGTTCCAGAGGCTGCCGGAGACCTGGAACTCCACGTGGGTCGTGCGCGCTGGGACCACCAGGTTAGAGTGGCAGCGGCCACGCGGTGTGGAGCGTTTGTATGGCCTGTGCAGAGGGGAGAGAACAGGGATAGACAGACACATAGTAGACAAGCTACAGAAGAGGCTACGCTAATGCAAAGGAGATTGGAATGACAAGTGGACTACACGTCTCGAATGTTCAGAAAGTTAAGCTTACGTTTCAAAAATCTTATTGACTAAAATGATACAGTACTGCTGGCTGGTGGAGTAGGCTAGCTAGCAGTGGCTGCGTTGTTGACTTTGAACGTGTAGCTGGCTAGGTAACCTCGATAGTTTCAGTACTACACCTTGTCATGATACAAAGCAACTTTGTAGCTAGCTAGCTAACATAACACTAATCAAGAAGTTCCTTGTAATGTATTTAGTTTCTACAATGCTGCTCGTCGGTAATAGTTGGCTGGGTTAGGAAAAATGGCGTCGCGGGGGACGGAAATAGCTGGCTAGCTAACCTCGATGGCTGGCTAGCTAACCTCGGTAATTACTAGACTACACAATTATCAAGCTATGACAAAGACAACTAAGTAGCTAGCTAGCTAACACTGCACTAGTCAAATCCTTCCGTTGTAAAGTATTAGTATCTACAGCGCTGCTAGTCGGTAACGGTTGGCTAGCTAACAGTGGGTTAATGATGACTTGGTGTGTTGACTAAGTCTGGCGCCGCGTCGCGGCTGGCTAGCTCACCTCGATAATTACTCAAACTACACAATTATCATAGATACAGAGACAGCAAAGACAACTATGTAGCTGGCTAACTAACACTAACACCACACTAATCAAGTCGTTACATTGTAATGTAATAGTTTCTACAGTGCTGCTAGTCGGTAGAAGTTGGCTAGCTAGCAGTGATGACTAGCTAGCTAGCAGCTAGCAGTGTTGACTACGTTAGGAGGACGAAGATAGCTAGCCTCGATAATTACTCAATTACTCTAAACTACACAATTATCTTTGATACAAAGACGGCTATGTAGCTAGCTAAGAAGAATTGCTCAGATCAAACAACTCAAGCCGTTGTAATGTAGTGAAGTGTAATATTACCTGTGGAGCGAAGCGTAGTGCGACTGCTCGCTCCAAACCGGAAGGTGTTGATTTCACTCGCCCGCCCAATGATTCCATCTTGCCTCGAGGCATCCCGGAAGTCCCTGATGGCTCCATTTCCAAGAGAACCCGAGGCTACCTGAGTTCCCCCAGAGTCTCCGAAGGCTGCTGATTCATCTCTTCCCAAGGCAATGCAACTAGGCAGAGCTAGGATGTCTTTAGCCGAATGGCTATAATGGATTCACACTAAGAGTTGCCAGTATTGCGGGACTACTGGTCATTTTGGCTCCACCTGTCCACTAAAAGACCAGGCTCACCTTACTCGTCATTTTGCAGTGGGGAAATTAGTTGAGATCTCTCCAAGTACCCATTGACTGGGGCCGATGAGAGCTTTATGGACGCTACTCCGAGCTAGGAATCCCCACTCAGCCTCTCTCCATTCCCATGGACGATATCGTGCAGGACTGGTGCTCTATAGGCCGGGTCACCCACAATACCACTCCCATCAACCTACGTGTGTCAGGGAACCACAGCGATCCAATTATTGTTCATTAAGTCTTCTCAGGTTCCCATGGTATTGGGATTCTCTTCGCTCCAGAGAATCCCCTTATTGACTGGTGTGCTGGTGCCATCATGGGTTGGAGCCCGTTCTGCCACGCTCAGTGCTTGAAGTCAGTGCAGCCTGACCCGGGAAGTCTTCCTGGGGGCTCAGAAGTTGCCCTGGACCTCTCTGCCATTCCCGCGGAGTACCAAAACCTCCAGGAGGTGTTTAGTAAGGCCCGGGCCACTTTGCTTCTGCCGCACCGACCCTATGACTGCGGGATTGACCTTCTCCCAGGCACCACTCCGCCCCAGGGACAACTGTACTCTCTGTCGGGTCCGGAGACCAAGGCTATGGAGACCTACATTGAGGACTCCCTAGCTGCCGGGTTTATCCGTCCTGCCTCCGCTCAAGAACACGTGCTCCACGTCCGACAGATTTCCTCCTGGAGAACGAGCTTTTTGTGGAAGCGGAGAAGTGCGAATTCCATCGCTACACTATCCCCTTCCGGGGTTACATAATCGCTGCAGGGAGTATACAGATGGATCCCGAGAAGGTGAGAGCAGTGGAGGATTGGCCCCAGGCAATGTCCAGGATGCAGCTACAACATTTCCTGGGATTCTCCAGAGAATCTGGGGCCCAGATAACCGGATGTTTTTCCTGACGCAGTCCACTCCTCGGTCCTGGAGAGGGCCCACTCCTCCAGGCTTGCCTGCCACCTTGGCTCCCGTCGGACCCCGGCCTTTCAAACAATGCTTTTGGTGGCTTACCATGATTCCTGAAGTCTTCGCATTCATCGCCACATGCACGGTCTGTGCGCAGAACAAGACTCCTCGGCAAGCTCCGGCTGGTCTCCTTCAACCTCTGCCTGTCCCTCACTGTCCATGGTCTCACATAGCCCTGAACTTTGTCACGGGTGTCCCCCCATCTGATGGCAACACCGCCATCCTGACAGTAGTGGATCGGTTTTCCAATGCCGCTCACCTCATTGCTGTCCCCAAGCTACCCTCTGCCAAAGAGACGGCCCAGCTCATGGTTCAGCACGTCTTTCAAATCCATGGACTCCCAGTAGACATGGTCTCTGAACAGGGTCCTCAGTTCTCGTCCTGGTTCTGGAAGGCATTCTGCACACTCATTAGGTCGTCGGCCAGCCTGTCCTCCGGGTTCCACTTCCAGACCAATGGCCAGTCAGAGCGAGCCAATCAAGACTTGGAAACAACTCTTCGCTGCTTGGTCTCCGCCAACCCAACCACCTGGGGCCAGCAACTAGTGTGGGTCGAATATTCTCGCAATACCCTTCCTTGCTCTGCCATGGGTCTCTCGGCCTTTGAGTGTTCCCTGGGATATCATCCCTCGCTCTGCCCTGAGCAAGAGGAAGAGGTCGGCATACCTTCGGCCCAGATGTTTGTCCCCCGCTGTCGTCGTACCTGGAAGAGAGCCTGGTCGGCCCTTCTCAAGACCCCCTTCACATATCCACATAAAGCAGACCGCCACCGGACCCCAGCTCCCTTGTATCATCTCAGGCAGAAGGTTTGGCTGTCCACCCAGGATCTGCCCCTCTGGATGGAGTCCCGCAAACTTTCCCCCCAGTTTATTGGCCCTTACCCCATCTCCAAGGTCATTAGCTCCTCTGCTGTTCGTCTTCTGTTGCCCCGTACCCTCCATATACATCCCACTATTCATGTGTCTAAAGTTAAACCCATGTCTCACAGCCCCTTGACCTGTTGTTTTACCTAAATCAGGGATCTCCCAAGTGGTGCAGTGGTCTAAGGCACTGCATTGCAGTGCTAGCTGTGTCACTAGAGATTCTGGGTTTGAGTCCAGGCTCGGTCGCAGCCGGCCACGACCGGAAGACCCATGGGTTGGCGCACAATTGGCCCCGCATCGTCTGGGTTAGGGGAGGGTTTGGCCAGCAGGGATGTCCTTGTCCCATCGTGCACTAGTGACTCCTGTTGCGGGCCAGGCGTAGTGCACACTGACACGGTCACCAGGTGTACAGTGTTTCCTCTGACACATTTGTGTGGCTGGCTTCTGGGTTAAGTGGGCATTGTGTCAAGAGGCAGTGCGGCTTGGTTGGGTTGTGTTTCGGAGGACACACGGCTCTCAGCCTTCGCCTCTCCCCGTGTTTGTACAGGTGTTGCAGCGATGAGACAAATCTGTAACTACCAATTGGATCTGTAACTACCACGAAATTAGGGAGAAAAAGGGGTAAAAAAATAAATAACAAATCTGGGATTTCCTCATTGCCTGATTCATTCTCAAAGTCAGAGAGAGTCAGTATGGCACGATCGTCCTCTTGAAAGTAGTCCATCACAACTTTTTCCCACTGACCTTTGTCGATAGCATCTGATAAATTCAGGGCAGCTATGTTATTGAGAGCATTAGCAACACATTTGCAGTTGTCCATGGCTAACGTTATATCTTTTGAAAAAACTGCAGTAGAAAGGATTATCTACACATAACGAGCAGCTTACTTTATAGACAGAAGATGCTACATGGCAAATCAATCCGAAACTCATCTCTCGGCATGTCCAGCCCATTCAATATTTCAGCCAATCTTGGCTAGCGGGAAGGTTCCTGTTTTTTTCTGTGGCTAAACCAACTATGCTCATAATTTATTTGTATTTACAGATGGCATACAAGTTTGTTATTAAGGCACATGAAAGTGCAAATGTTCCAAAAGGCATTTCTGCCCCAAAAACACATTTTGATTCAAAAAGCTAAATAAACCTTCAAATGTCTCTGATTTGCGACTTACGCCTAGTTTCCTGAAATGAGTTACATTTGGTATTTGCAGCAGCTACTCTTCCTGGGGTCCACACAAAATATGAAACATGACAAAATACAAAACATTAATAGACAAGAACAGCTCAAGGACAGAGCTACATGAATTCATAAACACAAACAATTTAGGTCAACTGTTGTATATACAGTTGAAGTCAGAAGTTTACATACACCTTAGCCAAATACATTTAACCTGTTGAGTATAGGGGGCAGTATTTTCACGGCCGGATGAAAAATGTACCCAAATTAAACTGCCTACTACTCGGGCCCAGAAACTAGAATATGCATATTATTAGTAGATTAGGATAGAAAACACTCTGAAGTTTCTAAAACTGTTTGAATGATGTCAGTGAGTATAACAGAACTCATATGGCAGGAAAAAACCTGAGAAAAAGCCAACCAGGAAGTGGGAAATCTGAGAATTGTAGTTCTTCTTTTGAATCCCTATCAAAACTACTGTGTCTGTGGGGTCACGTTGCACTTCCTAAGGCTTCCATTGGCTGTCAACAGCCTTTAGAATGTTTTTTCATCCTTCTCCTGTTACTGGGCAGAGAATAGTAGCTCAGTCAATGAGTGGACTGCCTGAGGACAAAGGGCTTGTGATGCACGAGCCCGCGAGCGCGCCGTACCTTCTTTTTCTCCTGGAATGAATACACTATTGTCCAGTTGGAATATTATCAAATTTTTACGTTAAAAATACCCTAAAGATTGATTGTAAACAATGTTTGACATGTTTCTACGAACGGTAATGGAACATTTTGACTTTTCGTGTCTCAAATTACGCTCGCGCATTATGCCTTTGGATAGTGATCTGAACGCACAAACAAAACGGAGGTATTTGGACATAAATATGGAGTATTTCGAACAAAAATAACATTTCTTGTGGAAGTAGGTGTCCTTGGAGTGCATTCCGCTGAAGATCAGCAAAGGTAAGGAATGATTTATAACACTAATTCAGAGTTTTGTTGATGCCAGAACTTGGCGGGTAGCTGTATAGCTTGCATTGATGGTTGAGCTACGTACTCAGAATATTGAACAATGTGTTTCTCCGTAAAGCTATTTTAAAATCTGACACAACGGTTGCATCAAGGAGTAGTGTATCTATAATTCTTTAAATAATTGTTATATATTTTGTCAACGTTTATGATGAGTATTTTGTAAATTGATTTGCTCATTCACCGAAGGTTTTGGTGGGAATACAGTTCCTGAACATCACGCGCCAATGTAAAATGCTGTTGGATATAAATATGAACTTTATCGAACAAAACATACATGTATTGTGTAACATGATGTCCTAGGAGTGTCATCTGATGAAGATCGTCAAACGTTAGTGCTTCAGTTTAGCAGTTTAGCTGTATTTTGGGTTTTTGTGACACATCTCCTTGCATGGAAAATGTCTGTGTGGTTATTTTTGTCTACGTACTCTTCTAACATAATCTAATGTTTTGCTTTCGCTGTAAAGCCTTTTTGAAATCGGACAATGTGGTTACATTAAGGAGAAGTGTTTCTTTAAAATGGTGTAAAATAGTCGTATGTTTGAGAAATTGAAATTATTAGATTTTTGATGTTTTGTATTTCGCGCCCTGTTGTTCCATTGGATGTCCGCTAGCAGAACGCCTGTCCTCAACATTAAACTCAGTTTTTGACAATTCCTGTAATTTAATCCTTGTAAAAATTCCCTGCCTTAGGTCAGTTAGGATCACCACTTCATTATAAGTATGTGAAATGTCAGAATAATAGTAGAGAGAATGATTTATTTCAGCTTTTATTTCTTTCATCACATTCCCAGTGGGTCAGAAGTTTACATACACTCAATTAGTATTTGGTACCATTGCCTTTAAATTGTTTAACTTGAGGCAAACGTTTCAGGTTGCCTTCCACAAGCTTCCCACAATAAGTTGGGTGAATTTTGACCCATTCCTCCTGACAGAGCTGGTGTAACTGAGTCAGGTTTGTAGGCCTCCTTGCTCGCACACGCTTTTTCAGTTCTGCTCACAAATTTTCTATAGGATTAAGGTCAGGGCTTTGTGATGGCCACTCCAATACCCTGACTTTGTTGTCCTTTAGCCATTTTTCCACAACTTTGGAAGTATGCTTGGGGTCATTGTCCATTTGGAAGACCCATTTGCGACCAAGCTTTAACTTCCTGACTGATGTCTTGAGATAATGCTTCAATATATCCACAATAATTTTCCCCTCCTCATGATGCTATCTGTTTTGTGAAGTGCACCAGTAGCACCCCGACAACAGTTGAGACGGTGTTCTTCGGCTTGCAAGCCTCCCCCTTTTTCCTCCAAACATAACGATGGTCATTATGGCCAAACAGTTCTATTTTTGTTTCATCAGACCAGAGGACATTTCTCCAAAAAGTATGATCTTTGTCCCCATGTGCAGTTGAAAACTGTAGTCTGGCTTTTTTATGGTGGTTTTGGAGCAGTGGCTTCTTCCTTGCTGAGCAGCCTTTCAGTTTATGTCGATATAGGACTCGTTTTACTGTGGATATAGATACTTTTGTACCTGTTTCCTCCAGCATCTTCACAAGGTCCTTTGCTCTTATTTCCCGCTCAGCCCAGTCAAAACTGTTCGCTGCTCTGGCACCCCAATGGTGGAACAAGCTCCCTCACGACGCCAGGACAGCGGAGTCAATCACCACCTTCCGGAGACACCTGAAACCCCACCTCTTTAAGGAATACCTAGGATAGGATAAAGTAATCCTTCTAACCCCCCCCCCCCCCTTAAAAGATTTAGATGCACTATTGTAAAGTGGTTGTTCCACTGGATATCATAAGGTGAATGCACCATTTTGTAAGTCGCTCTGGATAAGAGCGTCTGCTAAATGACTTAAATGTAAATGTAAATGTAATTCTGGGATTGATTTGCACTTTTCGCACCGAAGTACGTTCATCTCTAGGAGACAGAATGCGTCTCCTTCCTGAGCGGTATGAAGGATGCGTGGTCCCATGGCGTTTATACTTGCGTACTATTGTTTGTACAGATGAACGTGGTACCTTCAGGCGTTTGGAAATTGCCCCCAAGGATGAACCAGACTTGTGGAGGTCTACAATTTTGTTTCTGAGGTCTTGGCTGATTTCTTTTGATTTAACCATGATTGAAAGTACGCCTTGAAACACATCCACAGGTACACCTCCAATTGACTCAAATGATGTCAATTAGCCTATCAGAAGCTTCTAAATCCATGACATCATTTTCTACAATTTTCCAAGCTGTTTAAAGGCACTGTCAACTTAGTGCATGGAAACTGGAATTGTGATACAGTGAATTATAAGTGAAATAATATGTCTGTAAAGAATTGTTGGAAAAATTACTTTTATCATGCACAAAGTAGATGTCCTCACCAACTTGCCAAAACTACAGTTTGTTAACAAGAAATTTGTGGAGTGGTTGAAAAACGAGTTTTAATGACTCCAACCTAAGTGTATGTAAACTTCCGACTTCAATTGTAAGAGCGACGTCAACTTATCAACATTATGACCAGGAGTACAACTTTCCTGAAGCAAATCCTTTGTTCGGACCACCACACAGGATAGTGGATCTAATCCCAGAAGCCAACCCAAAACAACGTCGCCGCTGAAGAAGCAGATTTCGACGTGCATAGCGCCCACTGCTTCCAAGTATACTACTCGCCAGTGTCCAGTTTCTTGACAACAAGGTAGATGAAATTAGAGCAAGGGTTGCCTTCCAGAGAGACATCAGAGATTGCAACATTCTCTGCTTCACAGAAACATGGCTCTCTCGGGATACGTAGTCGGAGTCGGTTCAGCTACCGGGCTTCTTCATGTGTCGCGCCAACAGCGATAAACACCTCTCTGGGAAGAAGGACGGGGGTGTATGCTTCATGATTAATGACTCATGGTGTAATCATAACAACATACAGGATTTCAAGTCCTTCTGCTCACCCGACCTAGAATTCCTTACAATCAAATTCCGGCCATATTATCTCACAAGAGAATTCTCGACAGTTATCGTCACAGCTGTGTATATACCCCTCTCAAGCAGACACCATGATGACGCTCAAGGAACTTCACTGGACTCTATGTAAACTGTAAACCATATATCCTGAGGCTGCATTTATTGTAACTGGGGATTTTAACCTCTCTAGGGTAGGGGGCAGTATATAAAACGTACCCAAATTAAACGGCCTACTACTCGGGCCCAGGAACTGGAATATGCATATAATATATTAGTATATTTGGATAGAAAACACTCTGAAGTTTCTAAAACTGTTTGAATGATGTCTGTGAGTTTAACAGAACTCTGTGGTCCTGGACTTTCTGACGGGCCGCCCCCAGGTGGTGAAGGTAGGAAACAACATCTCCACTTCGCTGATCCTCAACACTGGGGCCCCACAAGGGTGAGTGCTCAGCCCCCTCCTGTACTCCCTGTTCACCCATGACTGCGTGGCCATGCACTCCTCCAACTCAATCATCAAGTTCGCAGATGACACAACAGTAGTGGACTTGATTACCAACAATGATGAGACAGCCTACAGGGAGTGCGGTGTCAGGAAAATAACCTCTCACTCAATGTCAACAAAACAAAGGAGATGATCGTGGACATCAGGAAACAGCAGAGGGAGCATCCCCCCATCCACATCGAAGGGACAGTAGTGGATAAGGTGGAAAGTTTTAAGTTCCTCGGGGTACACATCACAGACAAGCTGAAATGGTCCACTCACACAGACAGTGCAGTGAAGAAGGCGCAACAGCGCCTCTTCAACCTCAGAAGGCTGACGAAATTTGGCTTGTCTCCTAAAACCCTGACAAACTTTTACAGATGCACAATTGAGAGCAGGTGCATCAAAGCTGGGACCGAGAGACTGAAAAACAGCTTCAATCTCAAGGTCATCAGACTGCTAAACAGCAATCACTAACTCAGAGAGGCTGCTGCCTACATAGAGACTCCTATCACTGGCCACTTCAACTTCTTACGGATCATTGGGACGCTACCGTCCCACCTGGCCAACATCCGGTGAAATTGCAGAGTGCTAAATTCAAATTACAGAAATCGTAATATTAAACATTCATGAAAATACAAGTGTCATACATCATTTAAAAGCTTAACTTCTTGTTAACTAGGTCTTTCCTTGCAGCACCCGACCACACGACTGGATAATAATCAAGATAAGACAAAACTAGAGCCTGCGGACTTGCTTTTTGGAGTGTGCTGTCATAAAAGCAGAGCATCTCTTATTACGGACAGATCTCTCCCCATCTTTACAACCATTGAATCTATATGCTTTGACCATGACAGTTTACAATCTAAGGTAAACACTAAATAATTTAGTCTCTTCAACTTGTTCAACAGTCACACCATTCATTACCAGATTCAGCTGAAGTCTTGAACATAGGGAATGTTTTGTACCAAATACAATGCTCTTAGTTTTAGAGATGTTCAGTTATAGGCATTAGTGGTGTGTGGGTAAAATCCCTGGGGAATCAAAGCCAGGAAAAACTTGCCATATTACAACCTATGTGATGTGATAATTGCATTGTTTGCTCTATAACCTTTTCGTTCATATACCTCACCACCATGATATATAGGCCTAAAGGCAGCGTGAGGCACCTTTGTTTCGTCACAAAACCGCAAGACGCAAAGAAAACAGGAGCAGCCTCCATTATTCCAGCCAACACCATTTCAACTAACATTTCAACATCATGAAATCACCTACACTTAGTCTAATAAAGCAACAACTAAAAGATACCAAAAACAATTTAGTCCAGTTAACATAAACTAAATATGATGCGGCTGTCCATAGTACTGATTTGTGTGTGTGTGTGTGTGTGTGTGTGTGTGTGTGTGTGTGTGTGTGTGTGTGTGTGTGTGTGTGTGTGTGTGTGCATGCGTGCTTGCTTGCAAGTAGGAAAAAAACATGTTGTCTCACCCTACTTGTAGAGAAATGCCAATGCCATCCACCTCTCTTTCATGTTGCCGAAACGGTCTATGACTCTTTTCATTTTTGTTGTCCAAGACTACCTGGCTAAAATGCTTGTTCGTTAGCCTAACTTCCTTTCATGACACAGGAAATGATGAGCCCGCTAGTTAACATTAGCCTACTACATCTAGATACATATTGAAATTCCATCCTATCAGGCAAGGGGCACAATGTATGAATTTGTGACTGGATCAGAATTGCTGTTATAATCATTGGCCAATATGAAGAATTAAGTAAAACCACAAGTCCAAATCCCTATCTCCATCCACGGCTAATTTAAGAAAGGGATCATTTTTGCTAGCTCGCTACCTAAAGACTGGAGGACAACAACTCAACGAGATGCAACAATGTACGTTTTTCTTTTTATAACGTTTGCTATTGCTGCAATGTGATTGGTGTGAAGCCAAATCCTAACTGGCTTCCCTTGACACTTTTTTTTGGTGCGCCAGTACCATTTAAAGTTGAGTTTAATTCAGTTTACCTCAACGCTGGTTGGCTATTATTATAATATATTTTTTATCAAGAAAGGCCAAATGGCTTCCCTTGCATTCAATGCTACAGGCGGCAACAATATTATACTATTTTTGACCAGACAGCACTGGCTAAAATGGACTATACATACAGAGACAGAGCTGCGCTGTTTCGCTTGCTCGGATGCTGTCTCTACTGAGATGCATTCAGCCTCTTGCGAATTGAAGAGAGACGAAAGATGCTAAATTATTTAATATGCTTTTTCCTTTATCTTTTTTTTAATGTATTTTTATGTCACCTTTATTTAACCAGCTAGGCCAGTTGAGTACAAGTTCTCATTTACAACTGCGAACTGGCCAAGATAAAGATAAGCAGTGCAACACAAACAACACAGAGTTACACATGGGATAAACTAACGTACAGTCAATAACACAATATAAAAGTCTATATAGAGTGTGTGCAAATTTAGTAAGATTAGGGAGGTAAGGCAATATATAGGCCATAGTGGCCAAATAATTATAATTTAGCAATTAAACACTGGATTGAAAGATGTGCAGAACATGAATGTGCAAGTAGAGATACTGGGGTTCAAAGGAGCAAAAAATAAATAACAATATGTGGATGAGGTAGTTGGGTGGGCTATTTACAGATGGGCTGTGCACAGGTAGAATGATCGGTAAGCTGCTCTGATAGCTGATGCTTAAAGTTAGTGCGGGAGATGTAAGACTCGAGCTTCAGTGATTTTTGCAATTCGTTCCAGTCATTGGCAGCAGAGAACTGGAAGGAAAGGCGGCCAAAGGAGAAGTTGGCTTTGGGGATGACCAGTGAAATATACGCGCTGGAGCGCGTGCTACGGGTGGGTGCTGCTATGGTGACCAGTGAGCTGAGACAAGGCGGGGCTTTACATAGCAAAGACTTATAGATGTCCTAAAGCCAGTGGGTTTGGCGATGAATATGTAGCAAGGGCCAGCCAACGAGAGCATACAGGTCGCAGTGGTGGGTAGTATATGGGGCTTTGGTGACAAAACGGATGGAATTGTGACAGACTTTATCCAATTTGCTGAGTAGAGTGTTGGAGGCTATTTTGTAAATGACATCGCCGAAGTCGAGGATTGGTAGGCTAGTCAGTTTTACGAGGGTATGTTTGGCAGCATGAGTGAAGGATGCTTTGTTGCGAAATAGGAAGCCGATTCTAGATTTAATTTTGGATTGGAGATGGTTAATTTGAGTCTGGAATGAGAGTTTACAGTCTAACTCGACACCTAGGTATTTGTAGTTGTCCACATATTCTAAGTCAGAACCGTCCAGAGTAGTGATACCAGACAGGCAGACGGGTGCTGTCAGCGATTGGTTGAAGAGCATGCATTTAGTTTTACTTGCATTTAAGAACAGTTGGATGCCACGGGTGTTGCATGGCATTGAAGCTCGTCTGGAGGTTTGTTAACACAGTTTCCAAAGAAGGGCCAGAAGTATACAAAATGGAGTCATCTGCGTAGAGGTGGATCAGAGAATCACCAGCAGCAAGAGCGACATCATTGATATATACAGAGAAAAGAGTCGGCCCGAGAATTGAACCCTGTGGCACCCCCATAGAGACTGCCAGCGGTCCGGACAAGCCCTCCGATTTGACACACTGAACTCAATCTGAGAAAAAGTTGGTGAACCAGGCGAGGCAGTCATTTGAGAAACCAAGGCTATTGAGTCTGCCGATAAGAATGCAGTGATTGACAGAGTCGAAAACCTTGGCCAAGTCGATGAAGACAGTATTGTCTTTTATCGATGGAGGTTATGATATCGTTTAGGACCTTGAGCGTGGCTGAGGTGCACCCATGACCAGCTCGGAAACCAGATTGCATAGCGGAGAAGGAATGGTGGGATTCGAAATGGTCGGTGATCTGTTTGTTAACTTGGCTTTCAAAGACTTTAGAAAGGATTTGCATGAAGGAGAAATGGGGGAGGCTTGGGCAAGTTGCTGTGGGGGGTGCAGAGCTGTTGACCGGGGTAGGGCTAGCCAGGTGGAAGGCATGGCCTGCCGTAGAAAAATGCTTATTGAAATTGTCGATTATTGTAGACTTATCGGTGCTGACAGTGTTTCCTAGCCTCACTGCAGTGGGCAGCTGGGAGGAGGTTCTCTTATTCTCCATGGACTTTCCCAGAACTTTTTTGAGTTTGTGCTACAGGATGCAAATTTCTGTTTGAAAATCTAGCCTTTGCTTTCCTAACTGCCTGTGTATATTGGTTCCTAACTTCCCTGAAAAGTTTCATATCGCGGGGGCTATTCGATGCTAATGTAGTACGCCACAGGATGTTTTTGTGCTGGTCAAGGGCAGTCAAGTCTGGAATGAACCAAGGGCTATATCTGTTCTCAGTTCTACATTTTTTGAATGGGGTATGCTTATTTAAGATGGTGAGGAAAGCACTTTTAAAGAGTAACCAGGCATCCTCTACTGATGGAATGAGGTCAATATCCTTCCAGGATACCCGAGCTAGGTCGATTAGAAAGGCCTGCTCACTGAAGTGTTTTAGGGAGCGTTTGACAGTGATGAGGGGTGGTCGTTTGACCGCGGACCCATTACCGACGTAGGCAATGAGGCAGTGATCATTGAGATCCTGGTTGAAGACAGCAGAGGTGTATTTAGAGGGCAGGTTGGTCAGGATGATATCTATGAGGGTGTCCGTGTTTACAGATTTAGGGTTGTACCTGGTAGGTTCCATGACAATTTGTGTAAGATTGAGGGCATCTATCTTAGATTGTAGGACGGCCAGGGCGTTAAGCATATCCCAGTTTAGGTCACCTAACTGTACAAACTCTGAAGATAAATGCGGGGCAATTAATTCCCATATGATGTCCAGGGCACAGCTGGGGGCTGAGGGGGGTCTATAACAAGTGGCAACAGTGAAAGACTTATTTCTGGAAAGTTGGATTTTTAAAAGTAGAACCTTGAACTGTTTGGACACAGACCTGGATAACATGACATAACTCTGCAGGCTATCTCTGAAGTAGATTGCAACTCCACCCCCTTTGGTATGTCTATCTTTGCAGAAAATGTTGTATTTGATGATGGAAATTTCAAATTTCAAATTTGGTGGCCTTCCTAAGCCAGGATTCAGACACGGCTAGGACATCAGGGTTGGTGGAGTGTGCTGAAGCAGTGAATAAAACAAACTTAGGGAGGAGGCTTCTGATGTTAACATGAATGAAACCAAGGCTTTTACGGTTACAGAAGTCAACAAATGGTAGTGCCTGGGGAATAGGAGTGGAACTCGGGTCTTCAGGGCCTGGGTTAACCTCTACATCACCAGAGGAACAGAGGAGGAGTCGGATAAGGGTATGTCTAAAGGCTTTAGAAGAACTGGTCGTCTAGTGCGTTGGGGACAAAGAATGAAAGGAGCAGATTTCTGGGCGTGGTAGAATAGATTCAATGCATAATGTACAGACAAGGGTAGGGTACGATGTGAGTACAGTGGAGGTAAACCTAGGCGTTGAGTGACGATGAGAGAGGTTTCGTCTCTGGAGGCACCAGTTAAGCCAGTTGAGGTCTCCGCATGTGTGTGGGGTGGGACAAAAGAGCAATCTAAGGCATTTTGAGCGGGACTGAGGGCTCTACAATGAAATAAAACAATACGAACTAGCCAAGACAGCGGTAGACAAGGCATATTGACATTAGAGAGAGGCATAAAGCAATCACAGGTGTTGATCAGGAGAGCTATGACAACAACGAGTAAATGGCGATGAATGGGCAGTTCGGGTCAGTTAGGTACATACCGGACCTGAGTTCGAGGCTGGGGCCGACAGGTAAACAAAATGAGGTACTGTGTTATTGAAACAGTCCAGGGTGCATCAGCTGTGTAGCAGCAATAGGTGAGTCAGGGTCAATGTTCTTGGTCAATGTTTCACTTGGAATCCATGAATGTACACCACTGGTTACAGGGAATATTCAGTTATAGGGCCTATTTTAATTCTCATATCAACAGGCTATACATACTGTACATTGTAAGGGCAGAGTCAAGTGGACAAAACAACCCACTGCATGGCATTCAGCTATTAGGCCTTATCTAAAGCTCATCTCAGAGATTATCAACAAGTAATAGCCTTCATCCGCTATGAACAGTAAAGCACAGTGAACACACTTAACCCACTTTAGAGTTTTCAGCTGTAGGCCCTGCCGTCAACATCAAATAATGTCACATACAGTGCATTCAGAAAGTATTCACATCCCTTGATTTTTTCCAAATGTTGTTACGTTACAGCCTTTTCTAAAATGGATCAAGTAAAAGATCTACGCACAATACTCATCAATCTACACACAATACCCAATAATGGCAAAGCGAGAAATGTTTAGAAATGTTTGCACATTTATTAAAAATAAAAAACAGAAATACCTTATTTAGATAAGCATTCAGACCCTTTGCTATGAGAATTGAAACTGAGCTCAGGTGCATCTCTTTTCCATTGCTCATTCTTGAGATGTTTCTACAACTTAATTATAGTCCACCTGTGGTAAATTCAATTGATTGGACATGATTTGGAAAGGCACACACCTGTCTATATGAATTCCCACAGTTGACAGTACATGTCAGAGCAAAAACCAAGCCATGAGGTAGAAGGAATTGTCCGCAGAGCTCCAAGACAGGATTTTGTCAAGGCACCGATCTGGGGAAGGGGTACCAAAAAATGTCTGCAGCATTGAAGGTCCCCAAGAACACAGTGGCCTCCATCATTCTTAAATGGAAGAAGTTGGGAATCACCAAGATTCCTAGAGCAGGCCGCCCGGCCAAACTGAGCAATCAGGGGAGAAGGGCCTTGGTCAGGGAGGTGACCAAGAACCTAATGGTCATTCTGACAGAGCTCCAGAGTTCCTATGTGGAGATGGGAAAACCTTCCAAGAGGACAACCGTCTCTGCAGCACTCCAGCAACCAGGCCTTTATGGTAGAGTGGCCAGACAGAAGCCACTCCTCAGTAAAAGGCACATGACAGCCCATTTGGATTTTGCCAAAAGGCACCTAAAGGACTCTCAGATCATGAGAAACACGATTCTCTGGTCTGATGAAACCAAGATTGAACTTTTTGGCCTGAATGCCAAGCGTCACGTCTGGAGGAATCCTGGCACCATCCCTACGGTTAAGCATGGTAGTGGCATCATCGTGCTGTGGGGATGTTTTTCAGCAGCAGGGACTGGAAGACAAGTCAGGATCGAGGGAAAGATGAACAGAGCAAGTTCAGAGAGATCCTTGATGAAAACCTACTCCAGAGCGCTCAGGACTTCAGTCTGGGGCGAAGGTTCACCTTCCAACAGGACAACAACCCTAAGCACACAGCCAAGACAACACAGGAGTGGCTTCGGGACAAGTCTCTGAATGTCCTTGAGTGGCCCAGCCACAGCCCGACTTGAACCCGATCTAACATCTCTGGAGAGGCCTGAAAATAGCTGTGTAGCTACGCTCCCCATCCAAGCTGACAGAGCTTGAGAGGATCTGCAGAGAAGAATGGGATAAACTCCCCAAATACAGGTGTGCCAAGCTTGTAGCGTCATACCCAAGAAGACTCAAGGCTGTAATCGCTCCCAAAGGTGCCTCAACGAAGTACTGAGTAAAAGGTCTGACTACTTATGTAAATGTGATATTTCCATTTGCAAACATTTCTACAAATCTGTTTTTACTTTGTCCTTATGGGGTATTTTGTGAAGATTGATGAGGAAAAAAACTATTTAATCAATTTTATAATAAGGCTGTAACGTAACAAAATGTGTAAAAAGTCAAGGGGTCTGAATACTTTCCGAATGCACTGTACTGTAATGATAACTTGGATTTCATCAAGTTATACATCCGCTATGAACAGACAGACACAAGCTAACACAACACAATTGATCATATTCAGCTGTATTGGGCCTATTTTCTACCTCATTTAAGGCCATTTAAGGCTATCCTGTCTGTCAGTAGGTTATACATCCTATACATAATGATGTTAGTAGAAAACCGGAACCTCTTCCTGTCACTATACTGTACATTTATTTTTTTATTTTTATTTTAACCTTATTTAACTAGGCAAGTCAGTTAAGAACAAATTCTTATTTACAATGACGGCCTACCAAAAGTCAAAAGTCCTCCTCCGGGCACGGGGCTGGGATTAAAAATAAAATAAAATAAAAATATAGGACAAAACACACATCAGGACAAGAGAAACAACACACCACTACATTAAAAGAGACCTAAGACAACAACATAGCATGGTAGCAACACAACATGACAACAACATGGTACAACAGCAACACAACATGGCAGCAGCACAACATGGTAGCAGCACAAAACATGGTACAAACATTGACCCTGCTGATTATAAAACAGGAGGAACCTAAACCAATGAGTCACATCCTTTCCTGAAACAATATGCATTTTGTGTTTGTGTAAATTACAAAAATCTAAATGTAATATGTGACTAGGAAGCGAAGTGGAGAAAGAAAAGGAAGGAAAGGAGTTGGAGTTGGAGAAATAACAGAATAATGAAAGGAGAGGAAAGAAGTAAAGGGAAATGGAATGGAGGGTAGAAGTACTGTATACTTCTGTAAACTACTCCACTGTACTGTACTCTGTTGTATAGCACTGTACTATACTGTACTCTACTGTACAGCACTCTACTGTATACTACTGCTCTCTACTGTATTGTACTCTGCTGTATAGCACTCTATTGTACTGTACTGTACTGTACTTGCTTTATAGCACTACACTGTATACTACTGCAATTGAATGTACTGTACTCTACTCTGCTGTATAGCACTCTACTGTATACTACTGTACTGTACTCTCCTGTACAGCACTCTACTGTATGGTACTGTACTCTACTGCATTGTACTCTGCTGTACTGTAGTGTGCTGTACTGTACTGTACTGTACTCTACTGTACTGTACTCTGCTGTACTGTAAACTAGTCTATTTTACTCTAGCTGTACTCTGCTGTATAGCACTCTACAGTATACTACTGCACTCTAATGTACTGTACTCTATGCTGCTGTATAGCACTCTACTGTATACTACTGTACTCTACTGTACTGTACTCTACTGCACTGTACTCTGCTTTATCGCATGCTACTGTATACTACTGTATAGTACTGTACTGTACTCTACTGTACTGTACTCTCCTGTATAGCACTCTACTGTACTCTGCTGTACTGAATACTATTGAACTGTACTGTATTGTACTGTAATCTACTGTACTGTACTCTGCTGTATTGAATACTACTGTACTCTACTGTACTGTACTCTGCTGTACTATATACTAGAGTACTCTTCTATACTTAAGCAATAAGGCACGATGGGGTGAGGTTGTAATGATGTACAAGTTCAGGGAGAGTGTTTTAATAAATAAACACAACATAATACAAAATAAGAAACACGGACAACGCACAGATATGACACAGAAACAATAACGCCTGGGGAAGAAACCAAGGGGAGTGACATATATAGGGAGGTAATCAGGGAAGTGATGGCGCCCAGGTGAGTGATGAGGCACAGGTGCGTTTAACGATGGTGACAGGTGTGCGCCATCACGAGCAGCCTGGTGACCTTGAGGCCAAAGAGGGAGCACATGTGACAGTGGTATAAGGCCGATATACCACGGCTAAAGGCTGTTCTTAGGCACAACGCATAGCGTAGTGCCTGGACACAGCCCTTAGCCGTGATATACTGGCCATATACCACAACCCCCTGAGGTGCTTTATTGCTATTATAAACTGGTTACCAACGTAATTAGAGCAGTAAAAATAAATGTTTTGTCATACCCGTGGTATATGGTCTGATATAACACGGCTGTCAGTTAATCAACATTCAGGACTCGAACCACCCAGTTGATAATCTACTTTATAGCACTACATTTTAAAACAGCATCAGGAAATTGAGTCTATCATAGTTCATGTGGGATTCAATGACATTATGAAGGGCAGCTTAGAACAGCTGAAGATGGATTTTAAAGAACTGATTGGGTCACTCCTTGACGTCAACAAACGCTCCATAATATCTGGCCCTCTGCCCTCTCTAAATCGTGTCATTGAACGATTCAGCAGACTTTTAGCACTTCATAACTGGCTACGAGACTATTGCAGCTCTGTGGGTGTAACATTTACTGACACTTTTGAAACCGTCTGGAAACAAAGCTCAAATAATAAGGAGGATGGGATCCACCCAAATCATTTGTGTTCCTGGATCCTTTCACAGCATTATAAGGCTGTGTTTAGACAATGACTCGTCATTGAGACAATGACTTGTCATAATGCTTCAGAAAATGTACATTATCCCAGGGGCGCTGGAAGACACAATGTAAGTAACCTAATTTATGCCCTGAATGCCTCTGCTGATAGTACAGCTATTGTGTGCAGTAATCATGTGCCTATGAAACAGAGTTATACTGTTAGCACTGAGGCGGTGTAACCTAGCAGGAAGTCCACTGTGTGCAGCTCACCCTGCATTAACAAAAATAACCTGAGCACCTCTACTAAACTCCCCAGTAAATTAATAAAAACAAACAAGCATCCCAGAAAAGTGCTAAAATAGCCCACGTTAACATATGTAGCTTAAGAAACAAGGTTCGTGAAATCAATAATTTCCTAGTAACAGATGACATTCATAATCTGACAATCTCTGAAACTCACAGTTGAAGTCGGAAGTTTACATACACTAAGGTTGGAGTCATTAAAACTCGTTTTTCAACCACTCCACAAATTTCTTGTTAACAAACTATAGATTTGGCAAGTCAGTTAGGACATCTACTTTGTGCATGACACAAGTAATATTTCCAACAATTGTTTACAGGCAGATTATTTCACTTATAATTCACTGTATCACAATTCCAGGGGGTCAGAAGTTTACATACACTAAGTTGACTGTGCCTTTACACAGCTTGGAAATTTCCAGACAATTACGTCATGGATTTAGAAGCTTCTGATAGGCTAATTGACATCATTTGAGTCAATTGGAGGTGTACCTATGGATATGTTTCAAGGCCTACCTTCAAACTCAGTGCCTCTTTGCTTGACATCATGGGAAAATCAAAAGAAATCAGCCAAGACCTCAGAAAAAATTGTAGACCTCCACAAGTCTGGTTCATCCTTGGGAGCAATTTCCAAACGCCTGAAGGAACCACGTTCATCTGTACCAACAATAGTACGCAAGTATAAACACCATGGGACCATGCAGCCGTCATACCGCTCAGGAAGGAGAAGCATTCTGTCTCCTAGAGATGAACGTACTTTGGTACGAAAAGTGCAAATCAATCCCAAAACAACAACAAAGAACCTTGTGAAGATGCTCGAGGAAACAGGTACAACAATATCTATATCCACAGTAAAAACCATACTTTTTGGAGAAATGTCCTCTGGTCTGATGAAACAAAAATAGAACTGTTTGGCCATAATGACCATTGTTATGTTTAGAGGAAAAAGGGGGACGCTTGCAAGCCGAAGAACACTATCCCAAACATGAAGCACGGGGGTGGCAGCATCATGTTGTGGGGGTGCTTTGCTGCAGGAGGGACTGGTGCACTTCACAAAATAGATGGCCTCATGAGGAAGGAAAATTATGTGGATGTACTGAAGCAACATCTCAAGACATCAGTCAGGAAGTTAAATCTTGGTCGCAAATGTGTCTTTAAAATGGACAATGACCCCAAGCGTACTTCCAAAGTTGTGGCAAAATGTCTTAAGGAACACAAAGTCAAGGTATTGCAGTGGCCATCACAAAGCCCTGACCTCAATCCTATAGACAATTTGTGGGCAGAACTAAAAAAGTGTGTACGAGCAAGGAGGCCTACAAACCTGACTCAGTTACACCAGCTCTGTCAGGAGGAATGTGCCAAAATTCACCCAACTTATTGTGGGAAACTTGTGAAAGGCTACCCGAAACGTTTGACCCAAGTTAAACACTTTAAAGGCAATGCTACCAAATACGAATTGAGTGTATGTAAACTGCTGACTCACTGGGAATGTGATGAAAAAAATAAAAGCTGAAATAAATCATTCTCTCTACTATTAGTCTGACATTTCACATTCTTAAAATAAAGTGGTAATCCTAACTGACCAAAGACAGGGAATTTTTACTCGGATTAAATGTCAGGAATTGTGAAAAACTGAGTTTAAATGTATTTGGCTAAGGTGTATGTAAACGTCCGATGTTTACGTTCAACTGTAAATAATATATTTGTTGACACAGTGGTAGCAATACATGGTTATAAGATCTACAGAAAGAACAGAATTGCCAAAAGTTGGAGGTATAGCCGTTTATATTCAGAATCAAATTCCTGTAAAGCTTAGAGAGGATCTTATGTTAAATACTGTTGAAGTAATATGGCTACAGGTTCATCTGCCTCACCTAAAGCCCATTCTGGTGGGAATCTGCTTTAGACCACCAAGTGCTAACAGTCAGTATCTGGATATTGTGTGAAATGCTTGATAATGTATGTGATATCAACAGAGAGGTATATTTTCTGGGTGATTTTCAATATTGACTGGCTTTCATAAGGCTGCCCACTCAAGAAAAAGCTTAAAACTGTAACTAGTGTCTGCAACCTGGTTCAGGTTATCAGTCAACCTACCAGGGTAGTTACAAACAGCACAGGAATGAAATCATCAACTTATATCTATCATGTTTTTACTAATGCTGCAGAAATTAGCTTGAAAGCAGTATCTAAATCCATCGGATATAGTGATCACAATATAGTAGCCATAATGAGGAAACCAAAGTTCCAAAGGCTAGGCCTAATATAACGTATAAGAGGTCACACAAAAAGTTTTGTAGTGATTCCTGTTGTTGATGTAAAGAATATTTTTTTGGTCCATGGTGTGTAATAAAAAGCAACCAGACGCTGCACTTGACACATTTATGAAATTGCTTATCCCAGTTACTAATAAGTATGCACCCATTGAGAAAATGACTGTAAAAACAGTTAAATCCTTGTGGATTGATGAGAAATTGAATTATTTTATTTTTTAGTTTGTGCTTCTCTAATAACCAATTTCTGTGTTCATGCGAGTGACTGATTAAACGAAACCTCACTATCAGTATCTGCAATTTTGCAGTACGCCCAAACCCTTGTTTTAAGAATGAAAGATATCTCCGTTTCAAGGTCTCAGATTAGAGTGAAGAAGCCTCATGAGGTTTTTGTCTGTCACATGCATGACCCAGTATTGGTCAGTCACATGAATGAAGCAAACGTTAATGATGAATTAATTATGAATGATGAATAAGCTAAACCATGCAAATTTAACTTGTCTGCAGAACTAACAGGACTACCCCGGTAGAGTTCCTGATAGACATATGTACTGAGTTTTTTGGAACCTCTCCAGTGTGCTAATAATAAACAATGATTCATTTAAGATTGACTTTGAATGTCCCTGTGTTGAATTTCCACAACAAGTTGAGAGGAACAAGGCAAATAAATGGCAAATAAGTCTGGTTGCACAACCGATTGGCAAACATACTGCAAGTTGAGAAATCACGTCACTAAACTGAATAAAAAGAAGAGATTTTGGGCAAAAAGGCAAACTGTGCTCCATCATTCATTGAATCAGATGGCTCATTCATCACAAAACCCACTGATATTGCCAACTACTTTAATGATTTATTAATGGACAAGATTAGCAAAGTTAGGCATGACATGCCATCAACAAACACTGACACTACACATCCAAGTATATCTGACCATATTAATTATGAAAGACAAGCACTGTAATTGTGAATTTCGTAAAGTGAGTGTGGAAGAGGTGAACAAATTATTGTTGTCTATCAACAATGACAAGCCACCAGGGTCTGACAACTTGGATGGAAAATTACTGAGGATAATAGCGGACGATATTGCCACTCCTATTTGCCATATCTTCAATTTAAGCCTACTAGAAAGTGTGTGCCCTCAGGCCTGAAGGGAAAGAAAAGTCATTCCCCTACCTAAGAATAGTCAAGCTCCCTTTACTGGCTCAAATAACCAACCAATGAGCCTGTTACCAACCCTTAGTTTGACCAGTTTGACCAGAGACAATGCTATTTTACAGTAAACAAATTGACAACAGACTTCAGCACCCTTATAGGGAAGGACATTCAACAAGCACAGCACTTACACAAATGACTGATGATTGGCTGAGAGAAATTTATGATAAAAACATTGTGGGGGCTGTTTTGTTAGACTTCAGTGAGGCTTTTGACATTATCAATCATAGTCTGCTGCTGGAAAAACGTATGTGTTATGGCTTTACACCCCCTGCTATATTGTGGATAAAGAGTTACCTGTCTAACAGAACACAGAAAGTGTTCTTTAATGGAAGCTTATCCAACATAATCCAGGTAGAATCAGGAATTTCCCAGGGCAGCTGTCTAGGCCCCTTACTTTTTTCAATCTTTACTAACGACATGCCACTGGCTTTGAGTAAAGCCAGTGTGTCTATGTATAGAGATGACTCAACACTATAAATGTCAGCTACTACAGTGACTGAAATGACTGCAGCACTTAACAAAGAGCTACAATTAGTTTCAGAATGGGTGGCAAGGAATAAGTTAGTCCTAAATATTTCACAAACGAATTGCATTGTATTTGGGACAAATCATCATTCATCCTAAACTTCAACTAAATCATGTAATGAATAGTGTGGAAATTGAGCAAGTTGAGATGACTAAACTGCTTGGAGTAACCCTGGATTGTAAACTGTGATGGTCAAAACATATTAATACAACAGTAGCTAAGATGGGGAGAAGTCTGTCCATAATAAAGCATTGTTCTGCCTTCAGGATTGGTGGGTCCCCTGTGGGATGGTTGAGCTAACGTAGGCTAATGCGATTAGCATGAGGTTGTAAGTAACAAGAACATTTCCCAGGAGATAGGCATATCTGATATTGGCAGAAAGCTTAAATTCTTGTTAATCTAACTGCACTGTCCAATTTACAGTAGCTATTGCAGTGAAATAATACCATGCTATTGTTTGAGGAGAGTGCACAGTTTTGAACATGAAAAGTTATTAATAAACAAATTAGGCACATTTGGGCAGTCTTGATACAACATTTTGAACAGAAATGCAATGGTTCATTGGATCAGGGTAAAACTTTGCACATACACTGATGCCATCTTGAGGCCAATATCGAAATTGCACCTGGGCTGGAATAATACATTATGGCCTTTCTCTTGCATTTCAAAGATGATGGTACAAAAGAATACAAAAACACGGTTGTTTTTTTCTTTGTATTATCTTTTACCAGAACTAATGTGTTATATTCTCCTACATTCCTTTCACATTTCCACAAACGTCAAAGTGTTTCCTTTCAAATTGTACCAAAAAAATGCATATCCTTGCTTCAGGGCCTGAGCTACAGTCGGTTAGATTTGGGTATGTCATTTTAGCCGAAAATTGAAAAAAAGGGGCCAATCCTTAAGAGATTTTTAACAGCACTATCAACAAGGCAGGTCCTACAGGCCCTAGTTTTGTCGCACCTGGACTACTGTTCAGTCATGTGGTCAGGTGCCACAAAGAGGGACTTAGGAAAATTGCAATTGGCTCATAACAGGGCAGCACGGCTGGCCCTCAGATGTACACAGAGAGCTAACATTAATAATATGCATGTCAATCTCTCTTGGCTCAAAGCGGAGGAGAGATTGACTTCATCACTTCTTGTATTTGTGAGAGGTATTGACAGGTTGACTGCACCGAATGCACCAAGCACACACCTCAGATACCTATGCATACCCCACTAAGGCACTGCGTTGCACAGCTAGAAGCGTCACTACAGACCCTGGTTCGTTCCCAGGTTGTGTCACAACCTGCCGTGATCGGGAGTCCCATAGGGCGGCGCACAATTGGCCCAGCATCCTCCGGGTTAAGGGAGGGTTTGGCCGGGGGGTTAGGCCGTCATTATAAATAAGAATTTGTTCTTAACTGACTTGCCTAGTTAAATAAAGGTTAAATAAAATAAGTAAATAAATACTATACTCTGCTGTATAACAGTCTATTGTACTGTACTGTACTCTGTGGTATAGCACTCTACTGTATACTACTGCACTCTGTCCTGTACTCTACTGTACTGTATTCTGCTGTATAGCATTCTACTGTATACCCTGCACTCTAATGTATTGTACTCTACTGTACTGTACTCTGCTATATAGCACTCTACTGTATACTACTGCACTCTACTGTACTGTACTCTACTGTACTGTATCCTGCTGTATAGCACTCTACTGCACTGCACTGCACTGTACGCTGCTGTATAGCACTCTATTGTATTCCACTGCACTGTAATGTATTGTACTGTACTGTACTCTGCTGTATAGCACTCTACTGTGTAATACTGCACTCTACTGTACTGTACTCTGCTATATAGCACTCTACAGTAATGTACTCTGCTGTATAGCACTCTACCATATACTACTGCACTGTACTCTACTCTATTGTACTCTGCAGTATAGCAGTCTACTGTATACTACTACACTCTACTGTACTGTACTCTGTTGTATAGCACTCTATTTTACTGTACTGTACTCTGCTGTATATCACTCTACTGTATACTACTGCAATCTACTGTACTCCACTGTACTGTACACTGCTGTAAAGCACCCTACTGTATACTTTTTTACTTTACTGTACTGTGCTCTTCTGTATTGCACTCTACTGTATACTACTTGGCGGCAGCTAATGGGGATCCTTAATGAATACAAAAAATACAAATACTGTTCTGTAGTCTATTGGATAGCACTCTACTGTAGCACTGAAATATACTGTACTGTACTCTGTTGTATAGCACTCTACATTATACTACTGCACTCTATTGTACTATGCTACTGTATTATGCTCTGCTGTATAGCACTCTACTGTACTGTACTGTACTCTGCTGTATAGCGCTATACTGTATACTACCTCACTCTAATGTACTGTACTCTACTGTACTGTAGTGTACTATGCTGTATAGCAGTGTATGTGCACTCTATGTGCACTCATGTGCTAGCTTCTTAGTTTGGATCCCGTGAGGCAGTTGGCATCAGTTGCTGGGACTGCTTGTCTCTCTCCAGTGATCCTGCTGACCAAGGACGGGTCTGAGGAGCTATTTGGTGTCGCAGCTAGCCTAGCTGCTAGCTAGCTGCATATCAAGCTAGCAGGGTTTTCTTGAATGCAGCCCACAACGCCATTGCAGCCATTGTGGCTGGGACCGCGAATTGTCCCAGGTTTGTGGCTGTCTAGATCCATGCTGTTTGTTGTTTTCAATCTTCCCTGCCCTGTCTGGAACTGCGAGGAGTAACAGTGTAACCTACGTTGCTAGCTACCATGGCAAAGACCAAAGCCGGCGGGATGTACCGTTGAGGACATTGGTGTCTCAAACAAAAAGAGACCTACAAGCAGTTGTTACAACAACAAGAAAATAGCTTCAAGTGTTTTGTCCAAATACACGTGGATTCTACTAATAAAATAATGGACGACCTGACCAGAGAGGTCCAGGACCTAAAGAACAGTTTGCAGTTCTCCCAGGGTCAGCTCAATGAGTTGAAACAGGAGAACGGCAAGATGGCAGCAATCTGTAAGTCATTGAGAGAGGACATCCTGTTCTGTGTGTGAATTCATGGTAACAATGACAGATAAATCAGACTATCTTGAGGGACAATCAAGGATGAACAACATGGTTGTGGACAGAATTGCAGAATCTCCACATGAGACCTGGACGGAGTCTGAGGACAAAGTGAGAGAAACGATCTCTGAGAAATTGAAGATGGGTCACAGGAAGATTGAGAGGAGTGGGAGGCCCCGGTGCACAACTGAGCAAGAGGACAAGTACATTAGAGTGTCTAGTTTGAGAAACAGAAGCCTCGCAAGTCCTCAGCTGGCAGATTCATTAAAAGGTACCCGCAAAACACCAGTCTCAACTTCAACAGCGAAGAGGCGACTCCGGGATGCTGGTCTTCTAGGCGTTTTGCGGATTTTATTTTTGTTTTGTTTTGCGGGTACTATTTAATGAATCTGCCAGTTGAGGACTTGTGAGGTGTCTGTTTTTGATGTATTACACTTGTGATTTTATGAAAGTTAAATATTTATAATTCTGTAGTTTGAATTTCCCGCTCTGCAATTTCACCGGATGTTGGCCAGTTGGGATGCTATGGTCCCATAAGAAGTTAACCTGTTAGGGCTAGGGGGCAGTATTTACACGGCCGGATAAAAAACGTACCCGATTTAATCTGGTTATTACTACTGCCCAGAAACTAGAATATGCATATAATTATTGGCTTTGGATAGAAAACACACAAAAGTTTCTAAAACTGTTTGAATGGTGTCTGTGAGTATAACAGAACTCATATGGCAGGCAAAAACCTGAGAAGATTCTGTACAGGAAGTACCCTCTCTGACCATTCCTTGGGCTTCTTGGCTCTGTTTATTGAAAACTTAGGATCTTTGCTGTAACGTGACAATTCCTACGGCTCCCATAGTCTCTCAGAACCCGGGAAAAAGCTGAATGATGTAATTCCAGCCCCAGGCTGAAAAACATTAGCGCCTTTGGTAAGTGCTCTGTCAGAGGACCATCAGACTGAGGCGCGTGCACGGGGCGACACCATGTTTTTATTTTCTCTCTCTTTGTACTAAAACACGATTTCCCGGTCGGAATATTATCGCTTTTTTACGAGAAAAATGGCATAAAAATTGATTTTAAACAGCGGTTGACATGCTTCGAAGTACGGTAATGGAATATTTAGAAATGTTTTGTCACGAAACGCGTCGTGCGCGTCACCCTTCTTTACCCTTTCGGATAGTGTCTTGAACGCACAAACAAAACGCCGCTATTTGGATATAACTATGGATTATTTTGAACCAAACCAACATTTGTTATTGAAGTAGAAGTCCTGGGAGTGCATTCTGACGAAGAACAGAAAAGGTAATAACATTTTTCTTATAGTAAATCTGACTTTGGTGAGGGCTAAACTTGTTTGGTGTCTAAATAGCTAGCCCTGTGATTCCGGGCTATCTACTTATAATATTGCAAAATGTGCTTTCACCGAAAAGATATTTTAAAATCGGACATAGCGAGTGCATAGAGGAGTTCTGTATCTATAATTCTTAAAATAATTGTTATGTTTTTTGTGAACGTTTATCGTGAGTAATTTAGTAAATTCACCGGAAGTTTGCGGGGGGGTATGCTAGTTCTGAACGTCACATGCTGATGTAAAAAGCAGTTTTTTGATATAAATATGAACTTGATTGAACAAAACATGCATGTATTGTATAACATAATGTCCTAAGATTGTCATCTGATGAAGATCATCAAAGGTTAGTGCTGCATTTAGCTGTGATTTGGGTTTATGTGACATTATATGCTAGCTTCAAAAATGGGTGTCTGATTATTTCTGGCTGGGTACTCTGCTGACATAATCTAATGTTTTGCTTTCGTTGTAAAGCCTTTTTGAAATCGGACAGTGTGGTTAGATAAGGTATTTCTAATGTATTTGAATAACGCGCCACGGGATTCCACTGGCTGTTACGTAGGTCGGACGAAATCGTTCCACTGGCCCTAGAGAAGTTAATGGACTGCTGAATAAATATTTTTTTTATCTTGCTTTGTTTGCTCTTTTCAGTATTATGTCTATCTCTGATAACCTGTTTGGGATAGGGGGCGGTATTTTCACGTCCGGATGAAAAGTGTACCCAAAGTAAACTGCATGCTACTCAGGCCCAGAAGCTAGGATATGCATATAATTAGATTTGGGTAGAAAACACTCTAAAGTTTCTAAAACTGTTAAAATTATGCATGTGAGTATAACAGAACTTATTTGGCAGGCGAAACCCCGAGGACAAACCATCCAGGATTTCTTTTTTTTGAGGTGACAGTGTTTTCTATGTGGATCTAGATTTTTAAGGCACTTTCTTGCAGTTCCTATCGCTTCCACTGGATGTCAACAGTCTTTAGAAATTGGTTGATGTTTTTCTTTTGAGTAATGAAGAAGTATTGCTGTTCAGAACGAGGGTCGAGTCTACTGTACTGTTGTGGTTGGGGCGCTCCACTTTGTTTTTGTCCTGTATTGAACACAGTTTATCCCATCTTAAATTTTATTGATAAAAAAATAAAAAAATACCTAAAGTTGTATTAGGAAAGTTGTTTGAAATTTTTGGATCAAGATTACAGGTAACTTATAGGATATTTTGTAGTCATGTTGCATGAGTTGGAACCGGTGTTTTTCTGAATAAAACGCGCCAAATAAATGGACATTTTGGAGATATAACGACGGAATTTATCAAACAAAAGGACCATTTATGATGTTTATGGGACATATTGGAGTGCCAACAGAAGAAGATCTTCAAAGGTAAGGCATGAATTATATTGTTATTTCTGAGTTTTGTGTCGCGCCTGGCGGGTTGAATTATGATTGTCATGTGTTTGTTTGATGGGGTGCTGTCCTCAGATAATAGCATGGTTTGCTTTCGTCGTAAAGTATTTTTGAAATCTGACACGGTGGCTAGATTAACAAGAAGTTAGGCTTTAATTTGGTGTATTGCACTTGTATGAAAGGTAAATATTTGTAATATTGTTCTTTTAATTTCGCGCTCTGCAGTTTCACCGGATGTTGTCGAAGCGTTCCGCTAGCGGAACCCCTATCCCAAACAAGATAAGCTACCCAGGAAAGGGCTGAAAATAGCCCATATTAATATATGTAGCCTTAGATATAAGATTCATGAAATAAATAGCTCGCTAACATCAGATAACATTCATATATTAGCCGTTTCTGAGACTCACTTAGATAATTAATTTGATCATACAGCAGTAGCAATACAATGATATAACATACATAGAAGAGATAGAAATGCTTATGGGGGAGGTGTTGCTGTATAAACTCAGCAAAAAAAGGAACATCCCTTTTTCAGGACCCTGTCTTTCAAAGATAATTAGTAAAAATCCAAATAATTTCACAGATCTTCATTGTAAAGGGTTTAAACACTGTTTCCCATGCTTGTTCAATGAACCATAAACAACGAATGAACATGCACCTGTGAACGGTTGTTAAGACACTAACAGCTTATGGGACCTGTTGGATCGGAGGGTGAGGGCTAGGGCCATTCCCCCCAGAAATGTCCAGGAACTTGCAGGTGCCTTGGTGGAACAGTGGGGTAACATCTCATAGCAAGAACTGGCAAATCTGGTGCAGTCTATGAGGAGGAGATGCACTGCAGTACTTAATGCAGCTGGTGGCCACATCAGATACTGACTGTTACTTTTGATTCCCCCCCCCCCCCCCCCTTGTTCAGGTTCACATTATTCCATTTCTGTTAGTCACATGTCTGTGGAACTTGTTCAGTTTGTGTCTCAGTTGTTGAATCTTGTTATGTTCATACAAATATTTACACATGTTAGAGGACGTTTCTTTTTCTGCTGAGTTTATATAAATCTTATATCAAGTGTTTTTGAATTGTTGTGCTTGCAGGTTCACTTTTCACATCTAAAGCCTTTTCTTTTGGGGTGTTGCTATAGGCCACCAAGTGCTAACAGTCAGTATCTAAATAATATGTGTGAAATTCTTCATAGTGTATGTGATGTGAACAGAGAGGTCTATTTTCTTGGGACCTGAATATTGAGTGGTTTTCATCAAGCTATCCTCTCAAGAAAAAGCTTCTTGCTGTAACCAGTGCCTGTAATCTGGTTTAGGTTGTTAATCAACCTTCCAGGGCGTTTACAAACACTACAGTAACAAGATCATCCACATGTATCGATCACATTTTTACTCATACTGTAGAACTTTATTCTAAAGCTGTATCCGTACCCATTGGATCCAGTGATCACAATATAGTGGCTATATCCAGGAAAGCCAAAGTTCCAACAGGTGGGCCTAAAATAGTGTATAAGTGTGTATAATCATACAAAAGATTTTGCTGTGACTCTTATGTGGATGATGTTAAAAATATTTGTTGCTCTGATGTGATTAATGAGGAGCATCCAGACACTGCACTTGATGAATTTATGAAATTGCTTCTTCCAATTATTGATAAACATGCACCTGATAAGAAACGGACTGTTAGAACTGTTAAGGCTCCATGGATTGATGAGGAATTGAAAACTGTGGTTGAAAGAGATGGGGCAAAAGGAGTGGCTAATAAGTCTGGCTGCACATCTGACTGGATTACTTACTGCAAATTACTGCAATTATGTGACTAAACTCTACAAAATGAAGAAGAAACTGTATTATCAAGCCAAGATCAATGATATAAAGAATGATGGCAAAAGCTTTGGAGTACTTTAAATGAAATTATGGGCAGAAAGACAAATTCAACTCTATCTTTCATTGAATCAGATGGTTTATTCATCGCAAAACCATTTGATGTTGCCAATTATTTTAAGGATTATTTCATTGGCAAAGTGAGCAAACTTAGGAAGGAAATGCCAACAACGAGCAATTGTATTCATGTATAAAAATAATAATAATGAAAGAAAAGAAGCATTGCAAGTTTGAATTTTGTGAAGTTAATGTGGGAGAGGTGGAAAAAATGTTATCGATCAATAATGACAAACCTGGCATTGACAACTTAGATGAAAAGCTACTGAGGATGGTAGCTGACTCTATAGCCACTCCGATCTGTCATATTTTTAATCTAAGCTGAGAGGAAAGTCTTTATCCTCAGGCCTGGAGGGAAGCCAAAGTAATTCCTCTACCTAAGAGTGGTAAAGCGGTCTTTACTGGTTTTAACAGCAGACCTATAAGCTTGCTGCCAGCTCTTAGCAAACTGTTGGAAAAAAATTGTTTGACCAAATACAATGCTATTTCTCTGGAAACAAATTAACAACAGACTTTCAGCATGCTTATAGAGAAGGGCACTCAACATGTACTGCACTGACACAAATGACAGATGATTGGTTGAAAGAAATTGATAATAAGAAGATTGTGGGAGCTGTACTGTTAGATTTCAGTGCAGCATTTGATATTATTGACTATAACCTGTTGTTGAAAAAACGTATGCATTATGACTTTTCAACCTCTGCCATATTGTGGATTCAGAGCTATCTATCTAATAAAACTCAAAGGGTTTTCTTTAATGGAAGCTTCTCTAATGTCAAACTTGTAAAGTGTGGTGTACCGCAGGGCAGCTCTCTAGGCACTCTACTCTTTTCTATTTTTACCAATGACCTGCCACTGGCATTAAACAATGCTGATGATTCAACCATATATGCATCAGCAACCACAGCTAATGGAGTTTTTTATTTACATAATTTTTTTTAATTCTACTGTATTATTGACTATGTTTGTTTATTCCATGTGTAACTCTGTGTTGTTGTATGTGTCAATCTGCTGTGCTTTATCTTGGTTAAATAAAGGTGAAATATTATTATTAATTTTTTTTTAAGTCACTGAAACCCTTAACAAAGAGTTGCAGTCTATTTTGGAATGGCTGGCCAGTAATAAACTGGCCCTGAACATCTCTAAAACTAAGAGCATTGTATTTGGTACAAATCATTCCTTAAGTTCTATACCTCGGCTGAATCTGGCAATTAATGGTGTGGCTGTTGAACAAGTTGAGGAGACTAAATGACTTGCCGTTACCTTAGATTGTAAACTGTCATGTTCAAAACATATATATTCAATGGTTGTAAAGATGTGAAGAGGTCTGGCTGTAATAAAGAAATGCTCTGCTTTTATGACACCACACTCCAAAAAGCAAGTTCTGCAGGCTCTAGTTTAGTCTAATCTTGATTATTGTCCAGTCATATGGTCCAGCACTGCAAGGAAAGACCTAGTTAACCTCTATGGGCTAGGTGGGACGCTTGCTACGTAACAGCCACTGCCAGCCTGTGGCGCGATTTTCAAAACCTTAAAAATCCTATTACTTCAATTTCTCAAACATATGACTATTTTACAGCCATTTAAAGACAAGACTCTCGTTAATCTAACCACACTGTCCGATTTCAAAAAGGCTTTACAACGAAAGCAAAACATTAGATTATGTCAGCAGAGTACCAAGCCAGAAATAATCAGACACCCATTTTTCAAGCCAGCATATAATGTCACCAAAACCCAGAAGACAGCTAAATGCAGCACTCACCTTTGATGATCTTCATCAGATGACAACCCTAGGACATTATGTTATACAATACATGCATGTTTTGTTCAATCAAGTTCATATTTATATCAAAAACCAGCTTTTTACATTAGCATGTGACGTTCAGAACTAGCATACCCCCCGCAAACTTCCGGGGAATTCCCTAACATTTTACTAAATTACTCACGATAAACGTTCACAAAAAGCATAACAATTATTTTAAGAATTATAGATACAGACCTCCTCTATGCACTCGATATGTCCGATTTTAAAATAGCTTTTTGGTGAAAGCACATTTTGTAATATTCTAAGTACATAGCCCAGGCATCACGGGCTCGCTATTTAGACACCCGGCAAGTTTAGCACTCACCATAATCATATTTACTATTATAAAAGTTTGATTACCTTTTGTTGTCTTCGTCAGAATGCACACCCAGGACTGCTACTTCAATAACAAATGTTGGTTTGGTCCAAAATAATCCATCGTTATATCCGAATAGCGGCGTTTTGTTCGTGCGTTCCAGACACTATCCGAAATAGTAAAGAAGTGTCGCGCGCATGGCGCAATTCGTGACAATAAAATTCTAAATATTCCATTACCGTACTTCGAAGCATGTCAACCGCTGTTTAAAATCAATTTTTACGACATTTTTCTCGTAGAAAAGCGATAATATTCCGACAGGGAATCTCCTTTTCGGCAAACAGAGGAAAAAATCCCAAAGGCGGGGGCGGTCGGGGTCACGCGCATAAGCCCAGTGTCCCTTGATCGGCCACTTGAGAAAGGCGATAATGTGTTTCAGCCTGGGGCTGGAATGACGACATTCTGTTTTTTCCCGGGCTCTGAGCGCCTATGGACGACGTGGGAAGTGTCACGTTAGAGCAGAGATCCTTGGTAAATGATAGAGATGGAAAAGAAGTTCAAGAAATGGTCAGACAGGCCACTTCCTGTAAAGGAATCTCTCAGGTTTTGACCTGCCATTTGAGTTCTGTTATACTCACAGACACCATTCAAACAGTTTTAGAAAATGTAGGGTGTTTTCTATCCATATGTAATAAGTATATGCATATTCTAGTTACTGGGTAGGAGTGGTAACCAGATTAAATCGGGTATGTTTTTTATCCAGCCGTGTCAATACTGCCCCCTAGCCCTAACAGGTTAAGCTGCAGCTGGCCCAGAACTGAGCGGCACGTTTTGCTCCTCATTGTAATCAGAGGGCTGATATAAATACTATGCATGCCAGTCTCTCTTGGCTAAGAGATGAGGAGAGACTGACTGCGTCACTTCTTCTTTTTATAAGAAACATTGTGTTGAAAATCCCAAGTTGTTTGCACAGTCAATTTACACACAGCTCTGACACAGACACTTATCCCACCATACATTGCACCAAGGGTCTTTTCACAGTCCCTGAATCCAGAGCAAATTCAAGAAAGCATACGATATTACAGTTGAAGTCAGAAGTTTAAATGCACCTAGGTTGGAGTCATTAACACACCAACAGTGGCTCAGTTGGTAGAGCATGGTGTTTGCAACGCCAGGGTTGTGGGTTCGATTCCCATGGGGGACCAGTACGGAGATAACATGTATGAAATGTATTCATTCACTACTGTAAGTCACTAAAATGTAAATGTAAAGTGTTTTTCAATGACTCCACAAATATCTTGTTAACATACTATAGTTTTGGCAAGTCGGTTAGGACCGCTACTTTGTGCATGACACAAGTCATTTTACCGAAAATTGTTTACAGACAGATTATTTCACTTATAATTCACTGTATCACAATTCCAGTGGGTCAGAAGTTTACATACACTAAGTTGACTGTGCCTTTAAACAGCTTGGAAAATTCCAGAAAATGATGTCATGACTTTAGAAGCTTCTGATAGGCTAATTGACATCATTTGAGTCAATTGGAGGTGTACCTGTGGATGTATTTCAAGGCCTACCTTCAAACTCAGTGCCTCTTTGCTTGACATCATGGGAAAATCAAAAGAAATCAGCCAAGACCCCAGAAAAAATTGTAGACCTCCACAAGTCTGGTTCATCCTTGGGAGCAATTTCCAAATGCCTGAAGGTACCACTGTTCATCTGTACAAACAATAGTACGTAAGTATAAACACCATGGGACCACGCAGCCGTCATACCGCTCAGGAAGGAGACGCGTTCTGTCTCCTAGAGATGAACGTACTTTGGTTTTGAAAAGTGCAAACCAATCCCAGAACAACAGCAAAGGACCTTGTGAAGATGCTGGAGGAAAAAGGTACAAAAGTATCTATATCCACAGTAAAACGAGTCCCTATATCGACATAACCTGAAAGGCCGCTCAGCAAGGAAGAAGCCACTGCTCCAAAACCACCATAAAAAAGCCAGACTACGGTTTGCAACTGCACATGGGGACAAAGACCGTACTTTTTGGAGAAATGTCCTCTGGTCTGATGAAACAAAAATAGAACTGTTTGGCCATGATGACCATTGTTATATTTGGAGGAAAAAGGGGGAGGCTTGCAAACCGAAGAACACCATCCCAACCGTGAAGCACGGTAGTCGCAGCATCATGTTTTTGGGGTGCATTGCTGCAGGAGGGACTGGTGCACTTCACAAAATAAAGGCGCTCATGAGGAGGGGAAAATTATGCGAATATATTGAAGCAACATCTCAAGACATCAGTCAGGAAGTTAAAGCTTGGTCGCAAATGTGTCTTCAAAATGGACAATGACCCCAGGCTACTTCCAAAGTTGTGGAAAAATTGCTTAAGGACAAAAAAGTCAAGGTATTGGAGTGGCCATCACAAAGCACTGACCTCAATCCCATAGAAAATTTGTGAGCAGAACTGAAAAGCGTGTGCGAGCAAGGAGGCCTACAAACCTGACTCTGTTACACCAGCTCTGTCAGGAGGAATGGGCCACAATTCACCCAACTTATTGTGGGAAGCCTGTGGAAGGCTACCCAACATGTTTGACCCAAGTTATTAAACAATTTAAAGGCAAAGCTACCAAATTCTAATTGAGTGTATGTAAACTTCTGACCCACTGGAAATGTGATGAAAGAAATAAAAGCGGAAATAAATCATTCTCTCTCTATTCTGACATTTCACATTCTTAAAATAAAGTGGTGATCCTAACTGACCAAAGACAGGGAATTGTTTCTAGGATTAAATGTCAGGAATTTTGAAAAACTTAGTTTAAATGTATTTGGCTAAGGTGTGTGTAATCTTCCGACTTCAACTTTAAAAAGAGCCCTTATTACATTGAACGTATTCCTTCCATCTCTTATTCCTTCCACCCTTATTCCTTCTATCTCATATTGCTCAAATAAACAGCAAACTTGGTTTCAAAAAACAGATAAAGCAACACCTCGTGGCACAACGCCTCTCCCCTATTTGACCTAGATAGTATGTGTGTATGCATTGATATGTAGGCTACAAGTGCCTTTAAAAAATGTATGTAGTTCTGTCCTTGAGCTGTTCTTGTCTATTGATGTTCTGTATTATGTAATTCTGTATTATGTTTCATGTTTTGTGTGTACCCCAGGAAGAGTAGCTGCTGCATTTGCAACAGCGAATGGGGATCCTAATAAAATACCCCCTCCCCCCCAAAAAATTTACTTTACTGTACTCTGCTGTATAGCACTCTATTGTATACCACTCTACTGTACTGTATGCTACTGTATTGTACTCTGCTGTAAAGCACTCTACTGTATACTACTGCACTCTACTGTACTGTACTCTGCTGTATACTACTGCACTCTACTGTACTGTACGCTACTGTACTGCACTCTACTGTGCTGTTCTCTGCTGTATAGCACTTTACTTTATGGTACTGTACTCTGCTGTATACTACTGCACTCTACTGTACTGTACGCTTCTGTACTGCACTCTACTGTGCTGTTCTCTGCTGCATAGCGCTCTGCTGTATGGTACTGTACTGAGTGAGACATAATAAAGGACAGGACAGAGGTCGTTAACAGGGGGACCCCCAACTCAACCCTAAGCTCCCATCTTAAGGGGTCTACACAGAATACGCAAACGGAGCCGACCAAGCGTGGCGCAGTGTCGCAATGCCGTTTTTCGACACAACAGGGACAGCTCCTTGTAGTTCGCCCTGACATTCGACGTACTCCCATGCCACATAAAAATTATAGCATGGCGTATCACCCCTTTTGTAGAAATATAATATCAACAACCGTTCAATCAATAAACCAAACAACATTGTAGCCTTATAAGAATCCCCCGAAAGGTATTTTGTTTAGAAGTAATAACTAGTGATTCCAATCTACTTATATAAAAAAGCTGTGAGACGTGCTTTTTCTCCACAAGCAAAACATGACTTTTTGGGGGGGAGCTGATTTGGGAGTGAATACATTCAAGCTGCATATCAAACTGGGATAACTTTGTAGGTTACACCGGCATGTATAATAATATTTGCTAGGGGATATTATTTACTAAATAAATGAGATTATTTCACATGGCAATGTTAGAAGCTTATCAACTTCAAAATCACTTCAACGTCGAGATTGCTATCTTGGTTGAGATTGGCATTAAAAAAAGCAGCCTATTTTGCATTAATAACTAAATATAATCTCAGTGACATATCAAACAATAAACCAAACAACATTGGGGCCTTATAGAATCCCCAAAAGATGCATTTTGTTGAGAACTGATAATATTGTTCTAGGCTAAAACATACATTCTGACATTCTATTTTTAGCTTATATAGGAGTAAATACATCATAGCATCATATGGAATTAGGATAATGTTGTAGGTTACACTGGCAAGTATACGAATATTTGCCAGGGCACATGATATGATTATGAATTTGATTATTTCACATGGAGATGTGGGAAACTAAAAGGATAGCTAGATTGCAGTGTTTAGCCAACTTGCTAGCAAGGGAAGACAACAAGACTAGAAACACAACAAATGAGAAAACAACAAGAAAACCTAAGAATTTGACCAAACATGTATTTTGTTTAGAAGCAATAACTATTCATTGCAGGGTTTTGCGAAATTTTAGAACCTGCTGTAGCCAACTAGCTAGCCATATGCTTTTTTGTCCATGACCGAAACATAATGTTCTATTTTTAGCTGATATCAGAAAGAATACACAATCAACATATCAAACTGGGATAATGTTTTAGGTTACACCAGTATGTATAGGAATATTTGCCAGGCATATTTTTGTATTATAAATCTGATTATTTCACATGGAGATGTGGGAAGCTAAAAAGGCTAGCTAGCTTGCTATGTTTTTAGCCAGGAAGACGACTCTTCCTTGTTTTCACAAAATAAAAAGACAAAAAGAAAATACTTTCCTATGCTATCGCCTCCTTGTGAATGGGAGTGGGACAGGTGAGGATATCATGTTACTAAAAGGTGTCCGCTACTCCAAAATCCCACTCTACCCACATGCAAGCACGCAGATCAGTGGAGTAGAGCTTGTTGTAACCTTAACCTTCACACACTGTCCCTCTTCCTGTTCCCAGTAAGAGCTTTCTTCAACTTGATGAGATAAAACCTATCAATATGAATCTCATCATCGGTCTCGCTGACGCCACCTCACTGACAGGCAGCAGGGAAATTATTTATCACTTAAGTGCATGAAGGCATCTTTACACACAGTGATTCAGCTTGATGTGTTTGCCCTCTGAGCCGCAGCTAACATCTTTAATTTTCTCAAGCTGTCGCATCCATTACAGCGTGGAAATGGAATCAGGAAGCGGCAGACACAGTGGATGCGTCCCAAATGGCATCCTATTCACTATGTAGTGCATTACTTTTCATCAGAGCCCATAGGGCTCTTGTGAAAAGTAGTGTACTATAGGGAATAGTGTGCCATTTGGAATGCACAGGGTGCCTATTGTTGGCCTCACTGCCACCTGCACTGTGCATTTCTTGAGAAAAGAGAGGGGAGAGAAGAGTGAGAGGCATTTAACACAGAAATGATCTCAGAATAGAAGCACTGTGACAGTGTTTTCTGGGTCTAATGGAGCAGGATGTCAGGTGTGTGTGTGTGTGTGTGTGTGTGTGTGTGTGTGTGTGTGTGTGTGTGTGTGTGTGTGTGTGTGTGTGTGTGTGTGTGTGTGCACGCGTGTGGCACGTGTTGACACTGTAACACTCACCCACATACAGATGGGTGTCATTCACCCTTGCAGATAATAGGTGTTTACATAGATGGTGTTTACAGTAGAAATCACAATATGGATACACTGTAGCTCTCCCACTCACTGTTAACCACCACCTCCTCACTATTTATCTATCTATCTTAGTGACAGTGTGAATGTGATTAATGACACTGCTCTCACTATCTCTTCCTCTTGGATACTTAACTCCTCCCATCTCTTTTTCTCCTTTGCTGTCCCTTCTTCCTCCCACCCATTCCCACTCACCCCCTCGCTCTCTCTCTGTCCCTGCCCACACTATCTGTCTCTCTCCTTCTTTCCCTCCCCCGCTCTCTCTCTCTCCTCCTCATCTCTCAATTCAATTCAATTTCAATTTAAGGGCTTTATTGGCATATGTTAACATTGCCAAAGCAAATGAAGTAGATAATAAAAAAAGTGAAATAAACAACAAAAATTAACAGTAAACATTACACAAAGAATAAAAACATTTCAAATATCATATCATGCAGTGTTGTAACGATTGCCTAATAGTTAAAGTACAAAAGGGAAAATCTAAACATAAATATTGGTTGTATTTACAATGGTGTTTGTTCTTGACTGGTTGCCCTTTTCTTGTGGCAACAGGTCACACATCTTGCTGCTGTGATGGCACACTGTGGTATTTCACCCAGTAGATATGGGAGTTTACCAAAACTGGGTTTGATTTCGAATTCTTTGTGGATCTGTGTAATCTGAGGAAAATATGTGTCTCTAATATGGTCATAGATTTGGCAGGAGGTTAGGAAGTGCAGCTCAGTTCCCACCTCATTTTGTGGGCAGTGTGCACATAGCCTGTCTTCTCTTGAGAGCCAGGTCTGCCTACGGCGGCCTTTCTTAATAGCAAGGCTATGCTCACTGAGTCTGTACATAGTCAAAGCATTCTTTAAGTTTGGGTCAGTCACAATGGTCAGGTATTCTGCCACTGTGTACTCTCTGCTGTGGGCCAAATATAATTATAGTTTGCTCTGTTTTTTTGTTAATTCTTTCCAATGTGTCAAGTAATTATCTTTCTGTTTTCTCATGATTTGGTTGTGTCTAATTGTGTTGCTGTCCTGGGGCTCTGTGGGATCTGTTTGTGTTTGTGTTTGTCAACAGAGCCCCCGTACCAGCTGGCAGAGGAGACTCTTCTCAAGGTTCATCTCTCTGTAGGTGAGGGCTTTGTTATGGAATGTATGGGAATCACTTATTTTTAGGTGGCTGTAGAATTGAATTGCTGTTTTCTGGATTTTTATAATTAGCGGGAATCCTCCTAATTCTGCTCTGCATGCATTATTTGTTGTTTGACGTTATACACTGAGGATGTTTTTGCAGAATTCTGCATGTAGAGTCTCAATTGGGTGTTTGTCCCATTTTGTGAATTCTTGGTTGGTGAGTGGACCCCAGACCTCACAACCATGAAGGGCACTGGGTTATTTACCTGATGCAAGTTTTTTTTTGCCAGATCCTAATTGGGATCTCAAATTGTATGTTCCAAAAAGGTCCTTCTTGCCTTGTCTCTCAGATCGTTCACAGGTTTGTGTAAGTAATCTGTGTTGCTGATGTTTAGGCTGAGGTAGGTATATTTTGTGTGCATTCTAGGGCAACAGTGTCTAGGTGGAATTTGTATTTATGGTCCTGGTAACTGGACCTTTTTTAGAACATCATTATTTTTGTCTTACTGAGATTAACTGTCAGGGCCCAAGTCTGACAGAATCTGTGCAGAAGATCTAGGTGCTGCTGTAGGCCCTCCTTGGTTGGGGACAGAAGCACCAGATCATCTGCAAACAGTAAACATTTGACTTCAGAGTCTAGTAGTATTGGGCCGTGTATTGCAGAGTGTTCTAGTACCCTTGCCAATTCATTGATATAAATGTTGAAGAGGGTGGGGCTTAAGCTGCATCCCTGTCTTGCCCCCTGGCCCCTGAGGAAATACACATTTGTGTTTGTTGCCAATTTTAACCACACACTTGTTGTTTGTGTACATGGATTTTATAATGTCGTATGTTTTTCCCCCAACACAGCTTTCCATCAGTTTATATAGCAGACCCTCATGCCAAATTGAGTCAAAAGTTTTATTAAAATCAACAATGCGTGAGAAGACTGCTTTTGTTTTGTTTGTCAATAAGGGTGTACAGGGTGAATACGTGGTCTGTTGAAAGGTAATTTGGTAAAAAAAAAACAATTTGACATTTGCTCAGGACATTGTTTTCACTGAGGAAATGTAGGAGTCTGCTATTAATGATAATGCAGAGGATTTTCCCAAGGTTGCTGTTGACGCATATCCCACGGTAGTTATTGGGGTCAAATTTGTCTCCACTTTTGTGGATTGGTGCAATCAAATCTTGGTTTTAAATATTGGGGAAGATGCCAGAGCTGAGGATGATGTTAAAGAGTTTAATTTGTGGTCTCTATATTTTATCATTTCATTTATCATTTCATCAACACCACAGGCTTTTTTGGGTTGAATGGTTTGTATTTTGTAGTTTATATTGCTTATTTGGAGAATCCAGTGGGTTGTAGAAGTCTTTAACAGCTGACTCTAAGGTTTATAATTGATCATGTATATGTTTTTGCTGTTTGTTCCTTGTTATAGGGCCAAAAAGATTGGAGAAGTGGTTTATCTACATTTTTGCTAGATAGCTCTTCTTGTTGTTTGTTTAGTATGTTCCAATTATCCCAGAAGTGGTTAGATTGTATGGATTCTTCACTTATATTGAGCTGATTTCTGACACGTTGTTCTTGATTTTTTCTTAGTGTATTTCTGTATTGTTTCAGTATTTCACCATAGTAAAATGTTGGCTCAGGTTTTCTGGGTCTCTGTGTTTTTGGTTGGATAGGTTCCTCAATTCCTTTCTTAGGTTTTTGCATTCTTCCTCAAACCATGTGTCATTGTTGTTCATTTTCTTAAGTTGTCTGGTTGACATTTTTGGATTTGATAGGGAAGTTGAGAGGTCAAATATACTATTTAGGCTTTCTACTGCCAAGTTTACACCTTCGCTTTTGCAGTGAAACATTTTGTCCAGGAAGTTGTCTAAAAGGGATGGAATTTGTTGTTGGCTAATTGTTTTCTGGTAGGTTTCTACACTACTTTCCTTCCGTCTATAGCATTTCTTAATAGTATGCAGTTTGTTCAGCTTTGATGTCTCATGATTGAGTATTGCTCTGTTCAAGTCGGCTGGGATTTTACTGTGATCTTATAGGGGTGTCAGTAGGCCCTATCAGATCCCTCCCTCGCTCTCCTCCTCCCCACACTTTATCGGTCTCTCTCATTCTTTCCCTCCCCCTCTCACTCTCTCTTTATCTCTAATTCTCTCTCCCTCCCCACACTTTATCTGTCTCTCTCCTTCCTTCCCTCCCTATCTCTCTCTCTGGCTTCTCTGTCATAGAGCCTTACTGTCTGTCTGTGTTATCTCTAGCAACAGCAGGCTGGCTGGGCTGCTATGGTTCTGCAGGCGGGCTGGGCTGCTATGGTTCTGCAGGCTGGCTGGGCTGCTATGGCCGGCTGGCTGGGCTGCTATGGTTCTGCAGGCTGGCTGAGCTACTATAGGTCTGCAGGCTGGCTGGGCTGCTACGGTTCAGTAGACTGGACGGGTCTGCTATGGTTCTGCAGGCAGGCTGGGCTGCTATAGTTCAGCAGGCTGGCCGGGTCTGCTATGGTTCTGCAGGCAGGCTGGGCTGCTATAGTTCTTCTGGCAGGCTGGGCTGCTATGGTTCTGCAGGCTGGCTAGGCTGCTACGGTTCAGCAAACTGGCTGGGCTGCTACGGTTCTGCAGGCTGGCTGGGCTGCTATGGTTCAGCAGACTGGCCGGGTCTGCTATGGTTCTGCAGGCTGGCTGGGCTGCTATGGTTCTACAGGCAGGCTGGGCTGCTAGGATTCAGCAGACTGGCTGGGCTGCTAGGGTTCTGCAGGCTGGCTGGGCTGCTATGGTTCTGCAGGCTGGCTGGGCTGCTATGGTTCTGCAGGCTGGCTGGGCTGCTATGGTTCTGCAGTCTGGCTGGGCTGCTATGGTTTTACAGGCAGGCTGGGCTGCTATAGTTCCTCTGGCATGTATTAAATGTACTAAACATGTATTAAATGTATTAAACTGAAACACTCATGACATGTTGATATTAAACAAAATGTGATATATCCATTCTGATCCTCCTACTGTATGTCATAAACTAAGTGTAATATGGCTTTGGCTATAACATGTGTAAAGGAACCATGGTCATGTTTGGGAGACACAATTTTAACATTCTATGAACATTTATAAGGAAATCTCAAGTTTACATTAAATGTGTTGAGTTCTTAGGACCAACGGGCCATTTCCGTGTCACACTGTCTACATATTAGAGCCCGCCTTCTGTGAGTCTCCTTATAAATTATAGGACTTACTAAACAGACAGTAGATCAAGTTCCGCTAGGCGAGGCCATGCCCGTTGGACAAATGATCCCATCTCCTTGGAAACCAAACCACCGATTGAAGAAGCCTTATCCTATATACACTACCGTTCAAAAGTTTGGGGTCACTTAGAAATGTCCTTGTTTTTGAAAGAAAATCACATTTTTGTCCATTAAAATAACATAAAATTGATCATAAATACAGTGTAGACATTGTTAATGTTGTAAATGACTATTGAAGCTGGAAATGGCTGATTTTATAGTGAATTATCTACATAGGCGTACGGAGGCCCATTATCAGCAACCATCACTCGTGTGTTCCAATGGCACATTGTGTTAGCCAATGTTAGCACAGCTGAAAACTGCTGTACTGATTAGTACTGCTCCCTTCACAGAACAGCACAAACTGGCTCTAACCAGAATAGAAAGAAGAGTGGGAGGCCCTGGTACACAACTGAACAAGAGGACAAGTACATTAGAGTGTCTAATTTGAGTTCCTCTGTCCAGTGTCTGTCCAGTGTTCTTTTGCCCATCTTAATCTTTTCTTTTTATTGGCCAGTCTGAGATATGGCGTTTTGTTTGCCACTCTGCCTAGAAGGCCAGCATCCCGGAGACGCCTCTTCACTGTTGACGTTGAGACTGGTGTTTTGCGGGTACTATTTAATGAAGCTGCCAGTTGAGGACTTGTGAGGCGTCTGTTTCTCAAACTTGTCCTCTTGTTCAGTTGTGCACCGGGGCCTCCCACTCCTCTTTCTATTCTGGTTAGAGACAGTTTGCACTGTTCTGTGAAGGGAGTAGTACACAGCGTTGTACGAGATCTTCAGATCTTCAGACTGAGACCACCATCCTCCAACCACCCATCCCATCATGACGGAATCCCACTGAGGCAACATCAACATCACAAGTAATTTTCCTGTTACATTGTTCCTATTCTGTGAAAGTGGCGTTGTGTGTGTAATGTGATCATTTACTGTGCACATTGAGGTCTAACCGAGCCTAGTCACATGAGAGAGTGAGTGCTCTGTCCTCCATAGCGCTCGTTCATTAAAACAGATGAACAAATATCATTAGCATACTGTAATTTCTGTAAGCATGCATGTGTATGTGCTACACAGCAAAGCCCATTCTTTGTTTTGACTTGGTTAAGTAGGCTTTGTGTGTTTGTTGGCCTATCACGGCACTGACAATGAATGTAAATGAAGTGGGTCCCAGTCTCACATTGGCGGTGTCCCAAATGGAACCTTATTCCATATATAGTGCACTACTTTAGACCAGGTCAAATACGGCTCTGGTCAAAACTAGTGGACTATGTAGGGAATAGGGTGCCATTTCGGTTGAGCCATTGTATTCCCATGCTATCGCCATGTCACCTGACTTCTGTCACTTTGTTACACAGACAGGACAGTGTATTTAAGCCCTTTATCAACACAACTGTTAGCATAACATCCTTTATACAATCAGCATGTCATCCTGCTGCTACAGAGACTGGATAAAGAGTGACTGCTTTTAGACCAGGGATATGTTCCAAATGGCACCCTATTCCCTATTTAGTGTTCTACTTTTAACCAGGGCCCATAGGACTATGGTCAATAGTAGTGTACTATATAGGGAATAGGGTGCGACAGTATTTGAGACATAGTTCGGTGGAAACTAGTTTGATGCACGGATGCTTTCCTTCCACACAATGGCTCCCCCTGCAAAACTCTGATCAAAACACAATGTGCCTGCTCTAAACTGAGTGATGATTCTGCCGACCACGCACCCAGATGAGTTTAGCTTTCCTTCTTTGCACCTAAACAACTTGAGCTCTCTTAAAAAGTCCCCCACATCTCTACTCTACCTCCGGGCCAATTCCACCAACTGTTCCTCCATATTGATGAGGTGTAAAACAAGTGAAGCAGGCCAGGATCTTACCCCGAGCCATGGAGAGATGTTATAAAACAAACCACAAACCAGCACCGTTTCCTCAACAACTTTTGTTGCAGATACCCTGCCATAGGGTTGGTTCTGTGAAAATGTGTGTGTGCAAGAGTGTGTTGAGTGTTTTTTTGCGCTTGTGTATTTCTGTGAACAAGGAATCGATTTGTATATGTGGAGAGAAGTGTGTGTGTCTGTCTGTGTGTCTGTGTGTGTGTGTATCCCTGTGTGTTTGTGTGCGTGCGCGTGTGTGTGTGTGCTGGCTGGAGGGCAGCAGATACCAAAGGCCATACTGTGGTGTGAAGGTCACACTGAGTGGGAAACAGAAAGATAGGCTGTGGCTCAGAACAGAACAGCACACCTTGCCCTTAACTGCACATATTGTACAGCAGTAAAATAAACAACAAGCATGCCAGTCTTTCCTGGTTGAGGGTTGACAAGAGTGTAACTACTTCTCTTTTAGTTTTCATGAGAAATATTGCAGTGATGACATTCAGCTCAGTCTCCCATACATTCTCCACAAGACATGCCAGCATCATGTCTCTTCATAGCCCCCAAGACCAAAACGATTGTAATGTTTGTATTATTTTTGTTGTATTGTTTGTATATTGTTTTATTTTACATTTGTGTGACTGTCCTTGTCTATCAGTGGATCGTTACACGTTTTGTGTTGTTTGTGGACCCCAGGAAGATGATTCTGCGAAAGCTAATGGGGATCCAAATAAACACAGACAACCCTGCAAAGCTGGGGTCAAGAACCTTTCTCTGGTCTCAATTCAATACAACACACAAACACAAACACACACACACACACACACACACACACACACACACACACACACACACACACACACACACACACACACACACACACACACACACACACACACACACACACACACACACACACACACACACACACACACACACACACACACAATCCCTGTTATATCCTCACCTTCACCCAGGACCATACAGTGAGGGAAAAAAGTATTTGATCCCCTGCTGATTTTGTACGTTTGCCCACTGACAAAGAAATGATCAGTCTATCATTTTAATGGTTGGTTTATTTGTACAGTGAGAGACAGAATAACAACAAAAAAATCCAGAAAAATGCATGTCAAAAATGTTATAAATTGATTTGCATTTTAATGAGGGAAATAAGTATTTGACCCCCTCTCAATCAGAAAGATTTCTGGCTCCCAGGTGTCTTTTATACAGGTAAAGAGCTGAGATTAGGAACACACTCTTAAAGGGAGTGCTCCTAACCGCAGCTTGTTACCTGTAAAAAAGACACCTGACCACAGAAGCAATCAATCAATCAGATTCCAAACTCTCCACCATAGCCAAGACCAAAGAGCTCTCCAAAGATGTCAGACCCAAGATTGTAGACCTACACAAGGCTGGAATGGGCTACAAGACCATCGCCAAGAAGCTTGGGGAGAAGGTGACAACATTTGGTGCGATTATTCGCAAATGGAAGAAACACAAAAGAACTGTCAACCTCCCTCGGCCTGGGGCTCCATGCAAGATTTCACCTCGTGGAGTTGCAATGATCATGAGAATGGTGAGAAATCAGCCCAGAACTACACGGGAGGATCTTGTCAATGATCTCAAGGCAGCTGGGACCATAGTCACCAAGAGAACATTTGGTAACACACTACGCCGTGAAGGACTGAAATCCTGCAGCGCCTGCAAGGTCCCCCTGCTCAAGAAAGCACATATACATGCCCGTCTGAAGTTTGCCAATGAACATCTGAATGATTCAGAGGACAACTGGGTGAAAGTGTTGTGGTCAGATGAGACCAAAATGGAGCTCTTTGGCATCAACTCAACTCGCCGTATTTGGAGGAGGAGCAATGTTGCCTATGACCCCAAGAACACCATCCCCACCGTCAAACATGGAGGTGGAAACATTATGCTTTGGGGGTGTTTTTTTGCTAAGGGGACAGGACAACTTCGCCGCATCAAAGGGACGATGGACGGGGCCATGTACCGTCAAATCTTGGGTGAGAACCTCCTTCCCTCAGCCAGGGCATTGAAAATGGGTCGTGGATGGGTATTCCAGCATGACAATGACCCAAAACACACGGCCAAGGCAACAAAGGAGTGGCTCAAGAAGAAGCACATTAAGGTCCTGGAGTGGCCTAGCCAGTCTCCAGACCTTAATCCCATAGAAAATCTGTGGAGGGAGCTGAAGGTTCGAGTTGCCAAATGTCAACCTTTAAACCTTAATGACTTGGAGAAGATCTGCAAAGAGGAGTGGAACAAAATCCCTCCTGAGATGTGTGCAAACCTGGTGGCCAACTACAAGAAACGTCTGACCTCTGTGATTGCCAACAAGGGTTTTGCCACCAAGTACTGAGTCATGTTTTGCAGAGGGGTCAAATACTTATTCCCTCATTAAAATGCAAATCATTTGATAACATTTTTGACATGCGTTTTTCTGGATTTTTTGTTGTTGTTATTCTGTCCCTCACTGTTCAAATAAACTTACCATTAAAATTATAGACTGATCATTTCTTTGTCAGTGGGCAAACGTACAAAATCAGCAGGGGATCAAATACTTTTTCCCCTCACTGTATAGGACTGACATCTGCAGGTGCTATCTCCTGAGGAGACATTCATATGGTTCAGGCTGACGCTCTCTCACTCTCTCCAACACAGACCTGGGTTCTGTTCATTAGAGGATGCAACGGAAAACGTTTTAAAGTGCATTGCAATGGAAAACAAAGAATGAATGTTTCTTATCGGACATGTACAGATATGCTCAACAGGACCCAGATTGAGAGGCCGTGAAGACAGAGTGAGAGGATGAAAGAATGAGAGGATGAAAGGAAGAGAGGAAGCGAGGATGAGGGGAAAGAGAGAAGAAAAAGTAAAAAAAAAAAACTTACATTTATCCTCAGCTGCCGGACTCTTTAACAAGGAGACTTTAAGAGCTGGAGTCTGTAACACGTCGCCAAACAACGGCAAAAAAATTTGAATAATATTTGTCTAGATCAAAGTTACGCTGGCGACGTTATAATTTATGACACTAGAGGCGGTGACAACGCTCAGCTTAATGATCAAAGACAAGCTAACAAGCAGCCCAATCAGTCACGATGCAGCAACCACACACTGTAGCCACATTTTGTAGCTACACTAGTTTACAGTAATACAGGGTTAGGATGGAGCTAGCTAAAACAGTACCACAGTACGTTAAACTATAATCAATCAGTCAGGGACATGCAGGATGCAGGCAGTCACACAACATAGTTACACTAGATCACACTTCATGGGAATACCCAGGGTAAGCATGGGAATAGCTAACACAATACAACATCCATGGCAAGTGGCAAGGCATCACTACTGCATTCCTTAGACTTGAACTAATGTTGCCGTAGATCCAGAAATGCCTTGACTTTTCTAGGTCAGGGGTATTGACTGATGCTTCTGTAGTATGTTGTTTTGTTGCGGCAAGGGTTTGAATCCTGCGTCCATCGTGGCAGGGATGGACCGATGTTGTAGGCTACTAACATGAGACAACAGTAGGCTTCATACAACACCAAAGGTTCCCATATGGGGTTTACTGCACTGAGCATCAATGCTAGATTAGAACAGCACAACGTCATGGGTGAATAGCATTGCAATCCACTCAACCGAGACACTCCAACTGGGATAGTTTCTCCTACTTTCTTCAGAGTAAGACTCTTAATGTAACGTTGTGTAAGATTGTCTAAGAGAGAGTGTGGATTATGCTGGAGGTGGAGAGAGATTGTAGTTGAATGTTAAATTTGTTGAATAAAACATTACATTCAATCTGACTTCATTATTATGTGAAGAAAAGCTATGCAGTAGGTCATAGACGTACACCCTTGAATTTAACCAGCTTGTGAGTCTACGCATCAACATTCGGATACTATAATTACATTTGTTATAAGATACCTTTATGTGATTATTGGGAGGTTTATAGGACTTATGAGCTGTCTATAGGGATCATAGTCCAAGCTTTAATTTATTAAGATATTTTAGCCAGTTATGTTAAATTAGAACCTATGCATAATCTAATTGTATGTATATAGTGTAGAGATAACATTTACCATTATACCATACATCAAATAATAATTCAAGGAATATTACTCAGAAATATGACGACTACCGTTCATATCCATTTAAAAGTAAACAGATTTATTACAGTTACGCAATAAGAATACAATTATCAAATGGTACATACCAAAACGGTACCCACCCACTTCGTTTAAAAGTATAAAAAACACACTATAGTGTAATGAAACCTACACCACGAGATTGTTTTACAATGACACCATGAACAAAGGTTTAATCCATCTTTAATTCTCCCAGGGAGTCAAATCTCAGTGTCTCCCATTGTCTAATTAACATCACTTTGCTTGGCCAAAACAATAAACAAAAGGTATAAAAACACCAGACACATTCTTGAATGTAATCATCACAACTGTTATCTAAATGATAGGAGTGCACATCTGTGTCGCTCCCTCTTTGAACTGATTAACACAGTAAAAATCCATAGCACTGACAGTACAATAGAACATAAAAAATGTGCTGCGCTTTAAGAACTCTTGAAACAAACCAAACAAGCCAATTTAATTGACACAGTAATATTAATTTACTCAATTAAAGTTTTAATCTGTCTTCACCCATCCAACGGTGTCCATGCTCTCAGGGTCTGTGGTATTGTCCCGCACCGGAGAAAGCCACAGATAAGGTGTGTTTGACTCCTATGATATCCATTATATGGTCAGCCATCCAGACAATGTCATAAATCGTGATTGAGTCATCACGCTGCACCTCTGCGGCTGCATGTCGCCAGATGCAAGTATCAGCTTCTTCATTTTCCACTACAAGATCGATATCATAGAGAAATAAATCATTTGGTCAATATTGCTTATGTATTGCAAATGTGTTTTTATTAGGTCTGTAATAACGTCATTAATTTACTGAGTATTCTCACTAATATTTATCTAATGGAAAATCTCACATACTGTAACAGTAAAACCCCACTGGGTATGTCCCAAATACACCCTATTCCCTATATGGTGCACTACTTTCAGGCCCTGGTAACTGAGAAACAGTTGGAAAACACTTTACTATCTACTCTCGTTTTCCTCACTTTTCACCTTTTAGAAAAGGGGGAAATTCTCCATGCACAAACGCATCCCATAAAAATCCCATGCATTATTCAGAGCCTTTTCTTCTTCTTTTTTTATTGCCTTGAACCCTGAATCTAATTATTCTTCTGAGATGTTGAAAAACCTTTCTGTCAGCCTGGGCTCAGTGGGCTGCGTCTGACCTTTGACATTTGGTTGATTTCCTCTCTCTGTGTTCTAACATGGCTCAGTGCCAGGTAGTAAGTGCATTCCAAATGGCACCCTATCCCCTTAATAGTGCACTACTTATGACCATGGCCCTATAGTGCACTATTTAGGGAATCGGGCGCCATTTGGGACACAAACAGTGTGTTTGTATTCACCATGGGTGAGACGCTAGCATATTGTGCTTAGGCTAGGGGTCAGGTAGCAATGGTCAGTGGCGCTGTGTATGTATATGTGGTTGTGTGGCACCCTGTCATGGTTCCTTCTGTCACCAGAGGGCGGCAGAGACCATCCTAGAGGCATTAATGACACTCAGGTGTGTCCTATTTACTCATTAAAAGAGGTGTGTTTTCTGTTGTCCTTTGCAGAAGCTTGAATTGTTTACCGTGTGCGTTTGCAGCTCCATATTAGCCTTCACTGCCGAGCTAAGACTAGTCTTCAACCACCCAGTTGGAGGAAGAGAAGCGGCCAGCCAACTGTTCAACACCCGCCATGGGGCCAGACCAGTGGCTGACTTCGCCATTGAGTTCCGCACCCGTGCTGCCGAGAGTGGTTGGAATACGGAGGCGCTGGTCACCGCTTTCCACCAGGGTTTGTCTGACTCCATCACGGATGAACTGGCCTCTCGAGAACTGGGAGAGGACCTCGAGTCCCTGATAACGCTGGAAATCAGGATTGACAACAGCCTCCGAGAACGCATGAGAGAGCGTCTTTTTGACACCACCCCAGTATCCCGGTTTCCTGAGCACCCCAAGCACCTCGAACCCAGCATTGAGGAGCACATGCAGCTGGGACACACGTCTGAGCCCACAGGAGCACGCTGCCTCTACTGTGGAGGTCTCGGCCATCTCCGTGCTACATGCCCAGAACTGACGGGAAACAGTTACCCCCCGGCTACCCAGTCACCGTCTGTCACTACCCACAACCCTCCACTGGGACAACCATCAGCACCAGATTCAAGCCTTCATCGACTCCGGGGCTGCAGATTAATTAATTGATCAAGACTTCACCAGAGAATTACAAATCCCCTGCCTGAAATGTCCCATCGCTCTGCAGATTCAATGGACGCCCCATTGGCTCCAGTCAGGTGGAATATCAGACCAAGCCCGTTCTACTGCAGGTTGGGGTGAATCACTCAGAGACTCTTAGTTTTCTTTTGATTACAGCTCCCGAGAAACCCCTTACTCTAGCGTACCCCTGGCTATCCCTACATAACCACTACCATCCTGGTCTATGTGATACCTTCTAGACTGGGGTAAGAACTGCAAGACTAAATGTCTAAGACCCCCACCTAGAGCCTTGCTGCGTCCCCCTGCATCCATTGAAGACCAAGACTTCTCTGCTCTCCCTCCCAAATACTTCGACCTCCGGGAGGCCTTCAGAAAGAGGCAAGCCGCCACCCTCCCTCCTCATCGTCCATACAACTGTGCCATAGTACTTTTACTCGGCTCCACCTCTCCCTGGGGCCGTCTTTACTCCCTCTAGAACCCTGAAGGTGCAGTCGCTTGAGGCAGGTTTTATTCGCTCCTCAACATCCCCAGCTGGGGCAGGGTTCTTCTTCATGGGAAAGAAGGATGGAGGTCTGCATCCCTGCATCGATTACTGAGGGCTGAACAGGATCAATATTAAGAATTGTTACCCCCTACCCTGATGTCTGACGCCTTGGTGCTGGGCCAAGGGTCCTAATTCTTCACCAAACTGGACCTCCGCAACACTTACAATCTGGTTAGAGTCAGGGAGTGAGATGAATGGAAAACTGCCTTTAACACCCCTAGTTGGCACTATGAGTCATGAAATTCGGATTATCGAACTCACCGGCAGTCTTCCAAGAATTGGTCAATGACACTCTTAGGGATATGTTGATTTGGTTTGTCTTTGTTTACCTCGACGACATCCTGATCTTCTCCAAGACCCTTCCGGAACACATCCTGCATGTCCGCCAAGTCCTGAGACGCCTCCTGTAGAATAAACTATATGTCAAGATTGAGAAGTGTGTGTTCCATGTATCCCAAGTCTCTTGCCTGGGCCACCTTATCTCTACAGCCGGCATCAAAATGGACTCTGTTAAGGTAAGGGCGGTCACTGACTGGCCCCGACCCACCTCACTTAAACAAGTCCAGCGGTTCTTTGGGTTTGCCATTTTTTGCAGGTGTTTTATACGAACTTTGGTGCGGTGGCAGCACCTCTCACAGCTCTAATCTGCAAGTCCCAGACCCGTTTTGTCTGAATCCCCCAGGCTGACATGGCATTCATGGCGCTCAAGGGACATTTCACCTTTGGACCCATCCTCGTTCATCCTGATCCTACTCGTCCCTTCGTGGTAGAGGTGGACACTTCAGACTCCGGAGCAGGGGCGGTCCTTTCACAGCAGAATGAGGGGGACAAGAGACTGCACCCATGTGCCTTCCTGTCCAAGTGGTTCTCGCCAGCGGAACGCAACTACGGTGTAGGCAACCGGGAGCTCTTGGCAGTCAAGTGGGCCCTTGAGTGGCGGAGACACTGGTTGGAGGGGGAACCTCATCCTTTCGTGATCTGGACAGACCATAAGAACTTGGTCTCCATTCAAGAAGCCAAGAAGTTGAACGGAAACCAGGCTAGGTTGGCTCTGTTTTTTAACAGGTTCAACTTCACTCTAGCCCATCGCCCGGGATCCAATAATCAGAAAGCAGATGCCCTGTCCCACCAACACAATGTCTCTAATGAGGAGAGGGACTCCAAGCCCATCATCCCCTGCTCCTGCATTGTGGTATAGAGACCACCAAACAACAAGCCCAGACCAGAGAACCTGACCCCGGTGGGGGTCCCAATAACAGACTTTGTGTTCCGCGATCAGCCCATTCTCGAGTACTACAATGGGGACACACCTCTAAATGAACTGGGCATCCAGGGGTTAATCGAACACTGGAGTTCCTGAGCTCGGAAATTCTGGTGGCCCAACATGATTCAGGATGTGAGATCCTTTGTTGCGACCTGTTCCATCTGTGCCCAAAGCAAGTCCTCACGACAGCGACTGGCTGGGTTGCTCCAACCTCTGCCTGTCCCCAGCCGGCCCTGGTCCCACCTGTCTGTAGACTTTATCACAGGGTTACCTCCATCTCAAGGGCTTACCACTATCCTGGTGGTCATCGATTTCATCGCCTTACCCAAGTTGCCCTCAACGAAGGCGACAGCTGATCTCATGAATACCTATGTCTTTCGACGACACATTGTTTCAGATCATGGGCCCCAGTTCATTGCAAGGTATTGGAAAGCCTTCTGCTCCCTGTTGGGGGCGTCGGTGAGTCTCTCCTTAGGGTTCCACCCACAGTCGAATGGGCAAACGGAGTGGGCCAACCAGGAGCTGTTTCATCTCCACCCAGGCCAGCAACTGGAGCAAGTTCCTCGTCTGGGCGGAGTATGCTCATAACACACTGCCAAACTTGTCCACTGGACTGTCGCCCTTTGAGTGTCAGTTCGGGTTCACTCCCCCCTCCCCCGTTTCCTGAACAAGAGGCCGAAGTGGGGGTGCCATCAGCCGAGGCGTTCATTCGACGATGTTGCTGCACCTGGATCAGAGCGCGATCCTCCTTGCTCCGCTCCTCTGCCCGACACCAACACCAGGCAAACCGGCATCAAAGGCCTCTTCAGCTCCTCCGACTGGGTCAACGAGTGTGGCTGTCCACCTGTGATCTTCGCTTAAAGGTGGACTTGTGGAAGCTCGCTCCACGCTACATTGGAACATTCAAGATCCTGAGTCACATCAGACCGGTCACCTATCGTTTCCAGCTTCCCAGGTCTATGAGGGTCTGTCCATCCTTCCATGTCTCCCGTCTCAAGTACCTTCTCTCCCCACACACCTGCCCCTCTGCCACCTCGACTTGTTGATGGTCGCCCTGCCTACACTATCTGGTGTCTTTTGGAGGCACTTCGGGTATGAGGCACTCTGCACTACCTGTTGAACTGGCAGGCTGCGGCCCCGAGGAGCGGGCATGGGTGCCTGTCCGGGACATCCTGGATCCGGGACTTGTTCGGGACTTCAACGAACTATGTGGTAGTTGCCCTGGCTCCGCAACTGGAGCCGTTTCTAGAAGGGGGGGGGGGGGTACTGTCATGGTTCCACCTGTCACCAGAGGGCAGCAGAGATTGTCTTAGAGACATTAACGACTCTCAGGTGTGTCCTATTTACTCACTATGATTTTTCTGTCAAAAGAGGTGTGTTTTCTGTTGTCCTTGCAGAATCTTGAATTGTTTACTGTGTGCGTTTGTTTCCTGAGTGAGTTTGAGACTTAGTGTTTGTTGTTTTTTCAGTGATCCTTTGGCTACCGTGTCTCAGGTAAGTATTTATGTTTATCCTTAACCACTGATTAATCGTCTGGACTCTTCTCTGCACCTGGGTCCAACCTCACCACGTCACACACACATGCCAATGTTCAGACAGTAGCTAAGGGTCAGGGTAGGGGTCAGGGCAGCATCCCGGCCAGTGGTCAGATGGCGCTCTGGCTAGGGGTCAAGATGTCAAAATGAATGGAAGGGTTTAGGATTACAATTTTGAGCTGCGTTTTGATTATTATTTTGAGCCACAACATATCCCTGTGAAATCCCAGTGATTCTCTTAGGATTAGGTTAGGTTCACTTCAGGATGTAATCCACCAAATGGATTCTAAACTCTAAGTTCAATACACTTCACATCTCCACATAGTAGGCTTAAATCAATTTACTGAGTTACCTCAGCAGAGATAGATCTGCCTTACAGAGAGATTAACATCAATTTTGTTAGAATATAGCCTCCAGGATTACCACAGATATAACACAGATCATATTACAGTGAAGTGAAACATATGGGATGCATCTCAAATGGCACCCTATTCACTATATAGGGTGCCATTGCAACATGGGCCCAGGTATAACGTAGAACACAATATAGGGAATAGGGACACAACCATGGACATATGGAGTAGATTAGAAGACAGTGAACAGCTTGAGGCTACATCTAGCTTGATAAGTCACAGATGTTCTCTGGTCTGATAACCAGTCTGCATACCAAATGGCATAATATTCCCTACATAGTACACTACTTTTGACCAGAGCCCTATTGGTCCTGGTCAAAAGTAGTGCACTATATAGGAAATAGGGTGCCATTTGGGACATAGCCTCAGTCATCTGATAGACCTCAAGGCGTTTGGCTAACCAACTGATTTCCAGTCAGTTTGAGGTTTCACGGGGCTCATGTTTAATGGTTAATGGTGCAGTGAACAGTGCGCCATCCCGGCGCCTGATTTGAGAAATGATTGATTCAAATGGCCGCTAATATCCATCTAAATATTACCACAGCCGTTCAATCTGACTCTCTGTTAAATGAAATTACATTAGGATTGTTTAGCTTTGAGAAAAATGGAAGATGAATTGCAATGGAAATGATTTGAGAGAGTTAATGAATAATTTATGGAGGGATGGATGGATGGATGGATGGATGGAAGGATGGAATGGGTTCTGTACTGCTGGAGAAGTTAAAGACAACCCTTTGCTTTTCTCCCTAGTTCTGGGATGTGTGTGATGCTTGTGGGAGTGTGTGTATGTGTGTCTGTGTGTCTGTGTGTGTGTGTGTGTGTGAGCGTGCTTGCGGGGCTGCGATGCGGATTTTGTGATTTCTCTGTAATTGGCCAGACCCATCATCTTTATTTAAGAGGCCCAGTGGGAGTCCTTCGTAACGTCTCTCTCTCCCTCTTTCTCCCCTCTCTCTTTCTGTCACCGCTCTCCTCTCTGCCACCCTCTCTCTACCCCATCCTATCTCCCTCTCCACCCTCTCTTTCCCCTCTAAAAATAATGTCTCTTCCCCCCCATTTCTCTTTGTAATATGGTGCTGTACTGGCTGTAACTCTTAGAACGGAGATTTCTCTGACAGGCAGCCTTATGACAAGAAGACTATAGGGGTCTGTGACAGGCAGCCTTATGACAGGAAGACTATAGGGATCAGTGACAGGCAGCCTTATGACAGGAAGACTATAGGGATCAGTGACAGGCAGCCTTATGACAAGAAGACTATAGGTGTCAGTGACAGGCAGCCCTATGAAAGGAAGACTGTAGGGATCAGTGACAGGCAGCCTTATGACAAGATGACTATAGGGGTCAGTGACAGGCAGCCCTATGAAAGGAAGACTGTAGAGATCAGTGACAGGCAGCCTTATGACAAGATGACTATAGGGATCAGTGACAGGCAGCCTTATGACAGGAAGACTATAGGGGTCAGTGACAGGCAGCCCTATGAAAGGAAGACTATAGGTGTCAGTGACAGGCAGCCTTATGACAAGAAGACTATAAGGGTGTGTGTGTGTGTGTGTGTGTGTGTGTGTGTGTGTGTGTGTGTGTGTGTGTGTGTGTGTGTGTGTGTGTGTGTGTGTGTGTGTGTGTGTGTGTGTGTGTGTGTGTGTGTGTGTGTGTGTGTGTGTGTGTGTGTGTGTGTGTGTGTGTCCGCATTAGAGGTCAACCTAATATTTGAAGCTGTTATTGACCACCACCAGGCTCTCATGGATAGAGGGAGAGGGCAGTGTGTGTGTGTTCATGTGCGCACATGAGTGTATGTGTAATAAAAGTGAGGGATGGAGGTACAACCTATTTCATCATCAACTACTCACTAGATACATGATATCTGTATGGGTTATCCTATGTAACACAGATAATATACCCCTGAGACCAGGCTAATGCATGTACAACTAACCTTGGTACCTAGATTCTACATGTTGAATCGCCACTGTTCGTCTACACCCAGCAGGCAACCTACTGCACACGACCGACATTCACTCGAGTGTGTTTCCTCTCTTACAGCTACAACTTATCAGTATGCAGTTTAATATCCCAGTAAGAACAGAGCGTCCCTGTTAAAGGATTAAACCATCCAGATTGACTACCCTGCCAAATCCCACACCCCTCCAGGAGAAGCCTGCTCGCAGGATTGGTGGGTCCCCTGCGGGACGGTTGAGCTAACGTAGGCTAATGCGATTAGCATGAGGTTGTAAGTAACATTTCCCAGGACATAGACATATCTGATATTGGCAGAAAGCTTCAATTCTTGTTAATCTAACTGCACTGTCCAATTTACAGTAGCTATTACAGTGAAAGAATACCATACTTTGCTTGAGGAGAGGTCACAGTTTTGAACATGAAAAGTTATTAATAAACAAATTAGGCACATTTGGGCAGTCTTGATACAACATTTTGAACAAAATGCAATGGTTCATTTGATCAGTCTAAAACTTTGCACATGTACTGCTGCCGTCTAGTGGCCAATATCTAAATTGCACCTGGGCTGGAATAATACATTATGGCCTTTCTCTTGCATTTCAAATATGATGGTACAATTTCTTTTTTAAACGGTTGTTTTTTCTTTGTATTATCTTTTACCAGATCTAATGTGTTATATTCTCCTACATTCCTTTCACATTTCCACAAACTTCAAAGTGTTTCCTTTCAAATGGCACCAAGAATATGCATGTCCTTGCCTCAGGGCCTGAGCTACAGGAATTTAGATTTGGGTATGTCATTTTAGGCAAAAATTGGAAAAAAAGGGGCCAATCCTTAAGGGGTTCAACAATCTCCTTTTCAGGCAGTTCACCTGTGATACAAGTCAGTATTAGACGTCCATCCATGTCTGAGAACGTCAGGCGATGACGTGGAAACTGGCCACTAGGGGCAACAGTGAGCGCTGTTACGTTCAAGTAGGCTTTGGTTTTGCTGTGGCATTGTGGATGTCGATGGGCATTAGCATCTGCCTGTGGTTCCAAAGGTTGCATGTTTGAATCCAGCAATAGAAAGTTGTTTTTGATATTTTTGTTTTAAGCCTATCCCAAAACGTAACCATTCTGAGTTAATAACTGACCTTAGGAATTCTGAGTTAATGCCGTAACTTAACCTAGGAACCATACAGAGAAGTAAGCAAACAATTCAAAATTTGACGTATGGAACAACTTAAAAATGTGACTTTGAGAAACATGGATGAACGTCGAATTCTGACTTGAGACTGTGAGAGCTTGTTGCTCCTTTTATCATACACTTTATTTCTCTCTCTCCTTTTCTCTCTCCTGCACACGAACACATGCATGCACACACGGACACACACATGCACGCACACACACACACACACACACACACACACACACACACACACACACACACACATATGCTTTGTTTCTGTAATGACTAACCTGTGTTGACATTTTAAGTCCTTTGTACCAATTACTGCTCACAATCATCCTAATTAGATCAGTTATGTTTCAGTTAGAGGTATTAAAACAAATAGGGCTCCCATTACAGCAAACCACTAACAATCTGTGTATAATTATGGAACAGAAATTATGGCTTTGAAACACTTCTCTATGTTTTTTATTACGCATATGTGAAGAGGAGAAATGTGGGGGAGATATAGAGGAGAGATGTAGAGGAGATATAGAGGAGAGATGTAGAAGAGAGATGGAGGAGAGATATGGAGGAGAGATGTGGAGGAGAGATGTAGAGGAGAGATGTGGAGGAGAGCTGTGGAGGAGAGCTGTGGAGGAGAGATGTGGAGGAGAGATGTGGAGGAGAGATGTGGAGGAGAGATGTGGAGGAGAGATGGAGAGATGTAGAGGAGAGATGTAGAGGAGATGTAGAGGAAAGGTAGAGGGAATCAAGAGGAGAGGTAAAGAGAGGTAGAGGAAAGATGAGGAGAGGAATAGGAGAGATGTAGAGGAGAGACAAAGGAGAGGTAGAGAAGAGTGGAAGAGAAAAGACAGAGGAGAGAGAGGTAGAGGAGAGACGTAGATGAAAGAGTTAGAGGAGAGATAGAGGTAGAGGAGAGATAGAGGAGAGGTGGAGGAGAGATGTAGAGGAGCAGTAAAGGAGAGGGAGCGGTGTAGAGAAAAGATAAAGGTTTGAGGTAGAGGAGAGAGGTATAGGAGAGAGGTAGAGGAGAGGTTGAGGTTTAGAGGAGAGAGGTAGAGGAGAGATGTGGAGGAGAGAGGTAGAGGAGAAATATAGGAGAAATAGAGGATAGATAGAAGAAAGAGGAGACATAGAGGAAAGGTAGGGGAGAGAGGTAGGGGAGAGAGGTAGAGGGGAGAGGTAGAGGGGCGAGGTAGAGGGGCGAGGTAGAGGGGCGAGGTAGAGGAGAGATAGAGGTGTAGATGAGAGTGGTAGGGAAAAGACAGAGGAGAGGTAGAGGACAGATGTAGAGGAGAAATAGAGGAGATGTAGAGGCGTGTTAAAGGAGCGTGAGAGGGAGAGGTGTAGAGAAGAGATAGAGGAGAGAGGTAGAGGGCTGAGTTGGAGGAGAGATAGAGGGGAGATAGAGAATCGAGGTAGTGGAGAGAGGTAGAGGATAAATATAGGAGAAATAGAGGATAGATAGAAGAAAGATAGAGGGTAGAGGTAGAGGAGAGAGGTAGATGAGTAGATGAGAGTGGAAGAGAAAAGAGAGGAGAGGTTGATAACAGATGTAGAGAAAGAGGTAGAGGAGAAAAAGAGGAGTGGTAGAGGAGAGATTTAAAGGAGAGAAAGGTGTAGAGAAGAGATAAAGGAGATGTAGAGGAGAGAGGTAGAGGGCTGAGGTGGAGGAGAGATAGAGAATAGAGGTAAAGGAGAAATATAGGAGAAATAGAGGATAGATAGAAGAAAGATAGAGGTGAGATATAGGAGAGGTAAAGTAGAGAGGTAGAGGAGAGGTAGAGGGGAGAAGTAGAGGTAGAGGAGAGGTAGAGGAGAGATGTGGAGGAGAGAGTTAGAGGAGAGATAGGAGAGAGGTAGAGGGGAGAGGTAGAGGAGTGGTAGAGAATAGAGGTGGAGGAGAGGTAGAGGAGACGGGTAGAGGAGAGGTAAAGGAGAGGTAGAGGTGAGGTGTAATGGATTTGTGTCTAGGAGAGAGGTAGAGGAGAGAGGTAGAGGAGAGAGGTAGAGGAGAGGTAGAGGAGAGGGAAAGGAGACCATGCATACACACTGTTTCTTGAGGTTGAAGTATTGCATTGCAAGAAGGAAAAAGTAGCCTAGTAGCCTTGTGCAAATGGGGAATATATGACTTTTTCATAACAAAATGAACTGATAGCTAAATATATTAACATGATGCAATCATTGGCTGTTGAGAAAAAATCTATTTATTTTATCTTTGCATTGTAAAATAATTAGAAATCTATTTCTGATTATTTATTTAATTTCCATGATCATTGCAGAATACATTCCTCACCTGTTTTGACTCATTTCATACTCATGAACTAGCCTATAGGCCTACAATAAGTTATTAAAGGCTACCATTCATCTCATCTCTCATTTAATTGGACACACTTCACATAGCTAAATACTGTGCCTTCAGAAAGTATTCAGACCCTTTGACTGTTTCCACATCTTGTTATTTTTCAGCCTTATTCCAAAATTGATTAAATTAAACAAATTCCTCAGCAATCTACACACAATACCCCATAATGACAAAGAAAAACTGGTTTTTAGACATTTTTGCTAATTTATTCAAAACAAAAACAGAAATACCTTATTTACATGTATTCAGACCCTTTGCTATGAGACTCGAAATTGAGCTCAGGTGCATCCTGTTTCCATTGATCATCCATGAGATGTTTCTACAACTTGATTGGAGTCCACCTGTGGTAAATTCAAGTGATTGGACATGATTTGGAAAGGCACACACCTATCTATATAAGGTCCCTCAGTTGACAGTGCATGTCAGAGCAAAAACCAAGTCTTGAGGTCAAAGGAATTGTCCGTAGAGATCCGAGACAGGATTGTGTCAAGGCAAAGATCTGGGAAAAGGTAGCAAACATTTCTGCAGCATTGAAGATCCCAAAGAACACAGTGGCCTCCATCATTCTTGAATGGAAGAAGTTTGGAACCATCAAAACTTTCTATAGCTGGCCGCCTGGCCAAACTGAGAAATCGGTGGGAAGAAGGGCCTTGGTCTGTCAGGGAGGTGACCAAGAACCCGATGGTTACTCTGACAGAGCTCTAGAGTTCCTCTGTGGAGATGGGAGAACCTTCCAGAAGGCCAACCATCTCTGCAGTACTCCACCAATCATGGTATTGTAGCCAGATGGAAGCCACTCCTCAGTAAAAGGTACATGACAGCCCGCTTTGAGTTTGCCAACGGGCACCTAAAGACTCTCAGACCATGTGAAACAAGATTCTCTGGTCTGATGAAACCAAGATTTAACTCTTTGGCCTGAATGCTAAGCGTCACATCTGGAGGAAACCTGGCACCATACCTACGGTAAAGCATGGTGGTGGGAGCATCATGCTGTGGGGATGTTTTTCAGAGGTAGGGACTGGGAGACTAGTCAGGATCGAGGGAAAGATGAACGTCGCAAAGTATAGAGAGATCCTTGATGAATACCTGCTCCAGAGTGCTCAGGACCTCAGACTGGGGATAAGGTTTACCTTCCAACAGGACAACGCTCCTAAGCACACAACCAAGACAAAGTGGCCCAGCCAGAGCCCAGACTTGAACCTGATCAAACATCTCTGGAGTGACCTGAAAATAGCTGTGCAGCAACGCTCCCCATCCAACCTGACAGAGCTTGAGAGGATCTGCAGAGAAGAATGAATCTCCCCAAATACAGGTGTGCCAAGCTTGTAGCGTCATACCCAAAAGATTCGAGGCTGTAATTTCTGCCAAAGGTGTTTCAACAAAGTACTGAGTAGAGAGTCTGAATGCTTATGTAAGTGTGATATTTCCATTTTTTTATTTTAGAAAAAAATTCTAAAAAACGGTTTTTGCTTTGTCATTATAGGCTATTGTGTGTAGATTGATGAGGAAAAACAAACATTTTATCCATTTTAGAATATGGCTGTAACATAACAAAATGTGGAAAAAGTCAAGTGGTCTGAATACTTTCCGAAGGCACTATGTAAATGTCATATTTCTGTGTTATTTTATGAATGACCAAAAATGTATAAAAACCTGTTTTTGCTTTGTCATTATTGTCACAAAATCAGAGTAGACAATGTTTCAGAATTTGCAGGCAGTGCAGCATATTTAGATTCAGGAGAGAGTAAATGCAAAACATTATTGAATTCAAATTATCTGTTTACTTGTCCACAACCATTTTCAATTGTTTTTGTGTTTCAGAAATGATCATTTACAGCAAATGAATATTTTTGTGCAGTCTTTTCAGAAATACTGCATACAGATATTTAATGTATAATGTGTGACCTGATTCAGGAAACTATGGCGCCTTTTGTACTTAGAAATATATTTTTTTATCAAAATGCATTTTTTGGGGGGGCAGAAATGCCTTCTCGAACATGTGAACTTTCATGTGCCTTAATATCAAACTTGCATGTCATCTGCAAATACGAATAATATTGTTAAATTACGAGCCTAGTTGGTTTAGCCACAGAAAAAGTGAGGAACCTTCCCGCTAGCCATGATTGGCTGAGATAATGAGTGGACTGGACATGCCGAGAGATGAGTTTGGATTGATCGGTTTTGCATCTTTTGTCTATAATATGAGCTGCTCATAATGTAGTTTTTCGAGCAATATTATGTTAGCCATGGAGAACTGCAAATATATTGCTACTGCTCTCAATAGCATTGCTGCCCTGAATTTATCAGGCGCTATCGACAAAGGTCAGTGGGAAAAAGTTGTGATGGACTACTTTCTGTACGACGATCGTGCCATGCTATGCTGACTCTCTCATTTCATAACATGTTTTGAAATCTGTGCAAACTAAATGGAAACACAGGATGACTTATAAAAGGGGTTGCAGTCTGCCATGAAGCTTTCATCCATGTATACAGGTAAGAATCTAGATACAGATTCAGATATTATACCTTTCTAATTTTGTCAGAAAGATGTTTGCATTGCAAGCTAAAGCTTACTGTTAGCTAGCCAGTTGGAGTTTGATGGCTGGCTTGCTAACTAACAATGAACCTAACATTATTTGGTTAACTTTAGCTTGCTATGGCAATCGGTTTGTATTGCTAGTAACATTACTCTATGGATTGGGATTATAGTTAATTTAGCTAGCTAACGTTAACGTGACATGTCTAAACAAATGATCCCAAGTGAAAGCTTGCTGTTAGCTAGCTAACGTTAATGTGACATGTCTAAACAAATGATCCCAAGTTAAAGCTTGCTGTTAGCTAGCTAACGTTAGCTGAGGTTAGGTGGCTGGCTTGCTAGCTAACATTAACTTATGTGTATGAAGTGTGTGTAACGTTAGTGATGTTTTCTCAGAATGCCATTTTACATTGCTCGTTATAGCCTAATGTTAGCTAGCTAACATTGACCTTATTGGTTAACTTTAGCTAGCTATGGCAATCGGTTTGTATTGCTAGTTAAAGCTTGCTGTTAGCTAGCCAGCTGATGTTAGATGGCTGGCTAGCTACGGTAGCTAACATTACCTGTATGAACTGTGTGTAGTGATATCTCAGAATGCCATTTAGCATCTATTGTAAAATAATTATAAAATATTTGTATCTGGAATTTGTCTTTCACCATTAATCAGTAGAACACGCCTGACTCAAATCCACCAGTCATACAGTCATCAAAAAGAGAGCTGGCCCAAGCAACTACATGCACCATTTCTTCAACTATGGAGTTGGGAAAACACGTGTGGACCTGAATTGTGATAACTGCAGTGGCCAAAACAAGAACAAGTTTGTGTTTTGGTATTGTGCCTGGTGGACCATGCACAAGCTCCACCACAATCTGGACCTTCACATCCTGATCACAGGCCACACCAAGTTTGCCCCCGACTGTTGCTTCAGCCTCACCAAGCAGTGCTTCAGAAAGACCAGAGTGAACACTTTGTCTGAGATTGTTGGTGTTGTGAAGGACAGCGCTGTGACGGGTCAACATCCTACAGCTGGTTGGACTGGAGGACGGTGCTGGTGGAAAGCTATGGCTGGCAACAAAACCTGACTCCGTACTTCAGGCCACTACCACAGATCAAGCAGTACCAGCACTTCAGGTAAAAAATAATGTTCTTTGTATGAGGTTTTTCTTATCTAAACTTGGGAGGTGAATTGATGTTGTGCAGGGTTGTAATGCCTTCTGATTTTTTGTTATTCCCTGTTTTACAGCTTCGACGCTCTGGAGTCTGGTGTTGTCGCCAAGGAGCATTCAGACTCAGTCGGGAGCAGGTTTCAGCTGCTGCGCAACGCTGACATCCTTCCTCCCATAAATGGTCTGCCTGTAAAAGCACCACCTGGACTGGACACAGTCAGTATACATACTGTATATTTTATTTATATTGACACTATTTATAATATTGCTACTATGCAAGAAACCATTTGGCTGTACCGTTTACACCTTCTGTAGAGACCATCCACTTAGCAAGACTTAGCAAAATATTGATATATAAAATGAATATTGATGTGTGGTCGTAACATGATTTTGTGACATACGGTCACATGATATTGTTGGGGTATCAAGTGTCCACCACTTAAATATATGGCTCATGCACTGTGCATGTGCACCTCACTTATGTATGGAATACTATGTGATAAGTGCATGTGTAACAGTATATAAAGTATGCTAATGTAAAAATAATTTAAATTAGTTTGTGGTATCTGTACATTACTTTACTATTTATATTTTTGGCAACTTTTACTTCACTACATTCGTAAAGAAAATGACGTACCTTTTACTCCATATATTTTCCTTGACACCCAAAAGTATTTGCTACATTTTGACAGGAAAATTGTTCAATTCAAACACTTATCAAGAGAACATCCCTGGTCATCCATACTGCCTCTGTATAAGGGCACAGGGCGAAACCCAGATGCAGACACGGGAGGCAGATGGTTCGAGTCTCTGATATTTATTATAATCCAAGGGACAGGCAAGAGAATGGTCATGGACAGGCAAAAGATCATAAGGTCAGAGTCCAGGAGGTACAGAGTGGCAGCCAGGCTCGAGATCAGGGCAGGCAGTAGGGGCAGGCAGTAGGGGCAGGCAGGCGGGTTCAGAGTCAAGGCAGGCAAGGGTCAAAACCGGGAGGACTAGCAAAAACCAGAGAAAAAGAAAAAAGCAGGAGCACGGCATAACACGATGGCTGACTTGACAAAAGAAGATAAACTGGCACAGACAAACACAGGTATAAATACCCAGGGGAAGATGGGTGACACCTGGAGGGGGTGGAGACAAGCTTAAGGACAGGTGGAACAGATTAGGGTGTGACACTGATCTGGCAGACTCACTAAACAAATGCTTTGTTTGTAAATTATGTCTGAGTGTTGGAGTGTGCCCCTGCCTATCCATCAATAAAAAATAACACAATTGTGCTGTCTGGTTTGCTTAATATAAGGAAGTTTAACTGGTTTATATTTTTACTTTTACTTTTGATACTTAAGTACATTGTACCCCTGGCTATTTGTCTTAAAAATACAATTGTGCTGTCTGGTTTAAGGAATTTGAAATGATTTTATGCTTTTACTCAAGTATGACAATTTTGTACTTTTTCCACCACTGGATGTGGCTGGGGGTTATAGCATTTCTTTCACATTACCCATCAATTTAGTGTATCTGTGTGAGCATCATCTATTTTTATCTGGACACTTTTTGTTTACCTGGAATTTTTCCTTATTGTCGGCTACTACCACTTTTTGTCTTCCTTAAAGAGATGGGTAGGGCTGGCTTAAGAGGGTGTGAACAGTGCTGAATGGGTGTAGACAAAGGACAGCTTTCAAGTAGGTACCAAAACATTCAAAGGCCCTTTTCTCAAAAGTGAGTATACAAGTGTATCAACTTTCAAAGTATTACTTTCCCGTTGTTCCTTAAAAATGCAGTGTATGATGTACCATTTTGTAGCTCTGAAGCTCTACTTTTATCCATTGTAAAAAATGAAATTCAAATGTTGCTACATAAGACCGAATCCAGGTGGTGAGTCACACTAAATGAGACCCCAGGTCTTACAGGTCAGTTAAATCAAGTGCCTGTCACTCCAGGACTAGGATTGCCTATCCTGACAAGGGCTCATTCACTTGGGGCGAATCACAGAGGAAGGGGAAACTCGAAACCAAAACCACATCACAGTTATTTCTTGTGATGCATTTTGAAATGTTGCACAAAAATAAAGATTTTCTTTTTCTTCCTCCCCTTCTTTCCATCTTGGCTACTCAAAGCGCACAGGGAGAGCAGGGGCAAGGCAAACACGTTCATGCAAGTATCAGGATGTTACTGTTTGGCCAAATCATGGTTTAGCTGCTCCCAAAATACAGTGGGGGAAAAAAGTATTTGATCCCCTGCTGATTTTGTACATTTGCCCACTTACAAAGAAATTATCAGTCTATCATTTTAATGGTAGGTTTATTTGAACAGTGCGAGACAGAATAACAACAAAAAAAATCCAGAAAAACACATGTCAAAAATGTTATAAAATGATTTGCATTTTAATGAGGGAAATAAGTATTTGACCCCTCTGCAAAACATGACTTAGTACTTGGTGGCAAAACCCTTGTTGGCAATCACAGAGGTCAGACGTTTCTTGTAGTTGGCCACCAGGTTTGCACACATGTCAGGAGGGATTTTGTCCCACTCCTCTTTGCATATCTTCTCCAAGTCATTAAGGTTTCGAGGCTGACGTTTGGCAACTCGAACCTTCAGCTCCCTCCACAGATTTTCTATGGGATTAAGGTCGAGAGACTGGCTAGGCCACTCCAGGACCTTAATGTGCTTCTTCTTGAGCCACTCCTTTGTTGCATTGGCCGTGTGTTTTGGGTCATTGTCATGCTGGAATACCCATCCACGACCCATTTTCAATGCCCTGGCTGAGGTTCTCACCCAAGATTTGACGATACATGGCCACGTACATCGTCCCTTTGATGTGGTGAAGTTGTCCAGTCCCCTTAGCAGAAAAACACCCCCAAAGCATAATGTTTCCACCTCCATGTTTGACGGTGGAGATGGTGTTCTTGGGGTCATAGGCAGCATTCCTCCTCCTACAAACACGGCAAGTTGAGTTGATGCCAAAGAGCTCCATTTTGGTCTTATCTGACCACAAAACTTTCACCAGTTGTCCTCTGAATCATTCAGATGTTCATTGGCAAACTTCAGACGGGCATGTATATGTATTCTTGAGCAGGGGGACCTTGCGGGCGCTGCAGGATTTCAGTACCTCACGGCGTAGTGTGTTACCAATTGTTTTCTTGGTGACTATGGGCCCAGCTGCCTTGAGATCATTGACAAGATCCTCCCGTGTAGTTCTGGGCTGATTCCTCACCGTTCTCATGATCATTGCAACTCCACGAGGTGAAATCTTGCATGGAGCCCCAGGCCGAGGGATATTGACAGTTCTTTTGTGTTTCTTCCATTTGCAAATAATCGCACCAAATGTTGTCACCTTCTCACCAAGCTGCTTGGCAATGGTCTTGTAGCCCATTCCAGCCTTGTGTAGGTCTACAATCTTGTCCCTGACATCCTTGGAGAGCTCTTTGGTCTTGTCCATGGTGGAGAGTTTGGAATCTGATTAATTGATTGCTTCTGTGGACAGGTGTCTTTTTTACAAGTAACAAGCTGCGGTTAGGAGCACTCCCTTTAAGAGTGTGCTCCTAATCTCAGCTCGTTACCTGTATAAAAGACACCTAGGAGCCAGAAATCTTTCTGATTGAGAGGGGGTCAAATACTTATTTCCCTCATAAATTGATTTGCATTTTAATAACATTTTTTTACATGCGTTTTTCTGGATATTTTTGTTGTTATTCTGTCCCTCACTGTTCAAATAAACCTACCATTAAAATTATAGACTGATCATTTCTTAGTCAGTGGGCAAACGGACAAAATCAGCAGGGGATCAAATACTTTTTTCCTCCACTGTAGAAAGTTTTGAATTAATAGGGAAGGGTTGTGTTTTTTTTATTGGGCACAAGGGAGGGTAGTGTATTTATTCCCTGCTTTACATTCACTCTTCTGCTCGTATTTTCCATATAAACAATGGCTTGACTGACTTCTGATATTACTCCAATGAAGTTTAGAAACGTTTGGTGTAGTGTGGCTATTATTAAGCTTTAGCAACTGCAGGCCTATGATATGAAGGCAGTGCGGCCCGGCGCTCCAACTGACTCTGACAATTGAACTTGAGGTGATGAAGACTGTTTCAGGCCTAACAGAGTTACTGCTATAATCTAACAACATAATGTTTATCTTAATATGAAATATTCTGATTAAAAATCAGATGTACGTTTATATCTGTACCGCAGATGCAGTAGCCATCTGACATAAAGAAATGCATGTCGGTGTCATAGCATGCCACCAGCATATCTCTATTTCTCTGTATCTCTCTGGGGTTAGGCCTATGCTTATCTTCCTTTATATAGGCACTACATGACCAAAAGTATGTGGACACCTGCTCATAGAACATCTGATTCCAAAATCATGGGCATTAATATGGAGTTGGTCCCTCCTTTGCTGATATAACAGCCTACACTCTTCTGGGAAGGCTTTCCATTAGATGTTGCAACATTGCTGCAGGGAATTGCTTCCATTCAGCCACAAGAGCATTAGTAAGGTCGGGCACTGATGTTGGGCGATTAGGCCTGGCTCGCGGTCGGCGTTCCGATTCATCCCAAAGGTGTTTGATGGGGTTGACGTCAGGGCTCTGGGCAGGCCAGTCAAGTTCTTCCACACCAATCTCTTAAACCATTTTTGTATAGAACTTGCTTTGTGCACGGGGCATTGGGGCAAGTAGTGTTCTCCTGGCATCCGCCAAACCCAGATTCGTCTGTTGGACTGCCAGATGGTGAAGCGTGATTCATCACTCTAGAGAAAGCATTTCCACTGCTCAAGAGTCCAATGGCGGCAAGCTTTACATCACTCCAGCCAAGGCTTGGCATTGCGCATGGGGATCTTAGACTTGTGCGCAGCTGCTCGGCCATGGAAGCCCTTTTCATGAAGCTCCCGACAAACAGTTCTTGTGCTGATGTTGCTTCCAGAGGCAGTTTAGAACTCGCTATTGAGTGTTGCAACCGTGGACAGACGATTATTAAGCGTTACGCGCTTCAGCACTCAGTGGTCCCGTTCTGTGAGCTTGTGTGGCCTACTACTGCCAATGTTTGTCAATGGAAATTGCATGGCTGTGTGCTCGATTTTATGCACCTGTCAGCAACGGGTGTGGCAGAAATAGACAAATCCACTCATTTGAGGAAGTGTCCACGTACTTTTCTATATATGGTGTATATATATCCAGTATTTATTTTAATATTTATATCATACAGTGGACACCTAAGCCTATAGGCCTATGCATGCAATGCCCTGATACATTTAGTGCTTAAATCTCTGAAAGCTGAACCGTGAGGTTGACAATTATTATTTTAGGAAAGTAGCCTAAAAACAAATAAAAAGTAGGCTATAAAGTTTTGCATATGCTACACATCAAAACATAAGAAACAGTGTTTTTGTAATTTGTTAAAGCTGTTTTTAAAGAGGGGGACTATGTATACCACTGATCTGGGCTGATTGGTGGAGAGAGGTGCTACAGAGTCAAGCAGAAAGAGAGAGAGAGAGAGAGAATCTCAGTAAGACAAAAATAATGGTCTTCCAAAAAAGGTCCAGTTGCCAGGACTACAAATACAAATTCCATCTAGACACCATTGTTCTAGAGCATGCAAAATCGATACATACCTCGGCCTAAACATCAGTGCCACAGGTAGCTTCCACAGAGCTGTGAACGATCTGAGAGACAAGGCAAGAAGGGCCTTCTATGCCATCAAAGGGAACATAACATTTGACACACCATTTAGGATCTGGCAAAAAAATATTTGAATCAGTTATAGAACCCATTGCTCTTTATGGTTGTGAGGTCTGGGGTCCGCTCACCAACCAAGAAGTCACAAAATGGGACAAACACCAAATTGAGACTAAGCATGCAGAATTCTGCAAAAATATCCTCCGTGTACAACATAAAACACCAAATAATGCATGCAGAGCACAATTAGGCAGATAACCGCTATTTATCAAAATCCAGAAAAGAGACATTCAATTCTACAACCACCTAAAAGGAAGCGATTCCCAAACCTTCCATAACAAAGCCTTCACCTACAGAGAAATTAACCTGGAGAAGAGTCCCCTAAGCAAGCTGGTCCTGGGGCTCTGTTCACAAACACAAACAGACCCCACAGAAACCCAGGACAGCATCACAATTAGACCCAACCAAATCATGAGAAAACAAAAAGGTAATTACTTGATACATTGGAAATATTTTTTTTTTTAAAACAGCAAACTAGAATCCAAACTATTTGGCCCTAAACAGAGAGTACACATTGGTAGAATACCTGACCACTGTCACTGACCCAAACTTAAGGAAAGCTTTCACTATGTACAGACTTAGTGAGTATAGCCTTGCTATTGAGAAAGGTCACCGTAGGCAGACCTGGCTCTCAAGAGAAGATAGGCTATGTGCACACTGCCCACAAAATGAGGTGGAAACTGAGCAGCACTTCCTAACCTCCTGCCAACTGTATGACCATATTAAAGACACATTTTTCCCTCAGATTATATCCACAAATAATATGAAAAAAAAATCATATTTTGGGTGAAATACCACAGTGTGCAATCAAAGCAGTAAGATTTGTGACAAGAAAAATTCAGCCAGTGAATTTTTCTTTTCACTTTAAATATTTGCACATCGTACACTGCATATAGACATAATATGACATTTGAAATGTCTCTATCATTTTGGAACTTGTGAATGTAATATTTACTGTTCACTTTTTTTTTTTTTTCACTTTTGTTTATCCATTTCACTTGCTTTGGCAATGTAAACATATGTTTCCCATGCCAATAAAGCTCCTTGAATTGAATTGAATTGAGAGAGAGAGTGAGACAGTCTGATCTGAGAGAGTCTTTGAAAGAGAGGGGGAGGGTGCCCTGAATCTAGGATTGGGGATTGACTGAGGGTGGTATAGTGGGGTGTACCCCTCTCCTGTGTGTTGTGGTTATGATCGTGGTTATGAGGCTAACAGCTGAGTTGTTATGATAACCGTGTGGCGGCTCGGCAACATGTTTCCGTGGTCACGGGTAGACGGGCGCCGGGCTGCCGTTACGACCCTGACTCCCTGAGAGGTTGGCACTCCTCAACGACAGAAAACGTAAATTCAAAAGTGTGTGTGTGTGTGTGTGTGTGTGTGTGTGTGTGTGTGTGTGTGTGTGTGTGTGTGTGTGTGTGTGTGTGTGTGTGTGTGTGTGTGTGTGTGTGTGTGTGTGTGTGTGTGTGTGTGTTAGCTAAACCTGTTCACTTTACCAGTAGTAGGTAAACATTTTGTGGCACAGAAAGAAAGGAAAATGTTGTGAGTCTGGTTGTGTAGGCTATAGTAATGTGTTATTAATTATGTTTTATTAGTTAGCTAGGGTTTGGTGTAGATGCAGCAGAGATGCTGTAATTCAAAGTACTATTGTCCTTACTGTAAAACATTACAGCATCCCTGTACCTTTACGCTAGGGATGCTGTAATATGTTTTACAGTAAGGTAAGGTAAATAGTACTGTAAAATATATTACGTACTCTCTGCTTTAATGCAAAATTACAGAATTAAGCTGGCAACTCCTTGTGCCAGTATAATGCTGTTTAATTTAGATGGAAAAGTTGAAATGTGTAGTTGACATTAAAATGTGAAAATACACATGTGAAAGTGTAGCTGACATGAATCTGTCATGGTTGCTCATGGTCATGTGATGAGGTACACCCGCCTGCGACTTCAAAATTAGTGTTGGCCCTCTTGGTTGAATGGTCAAGATATTGGCGGCAGGTAGCCTAGCGGTTAAGAGCATTGAGCCAGTAACCGAAATGTTTGAAAAATCTGCTGTTCTGCCCTTGAGCAAGGCAGTTAACCCCTAACAACAACTGCTCCCCAGGGGTTGATTAAGTCAGCCCCCTACACCTCGCTGATTCAGAGGGGTTGGGTTAAATGCAGAAGACACATATAGGTTGAATGCATTCAGTTGTGCAACTGACTATGTATCCCTTTCCTATGGGAGACCCAGGTTTTAATCCTGCCAGTTACAAAAGCACACATGTAATTTATGATATCACATTAGAAATGTTGGGAAACCACGTGTTTGAGTCGTGAAAAATGAACATCTGAAAACATGTGTCCGGGAACCACGTCTGATATCTAGTTATTACAGATAAACAATGCTCTAACAGTAGCATAATATCTGATCAACTCTTGAAAGGAACTTCGAGCATGACAAAACTATTTGTGTTATTTTACTGATGACTGCAGAGTAGTACAGAGAGGAGCTTTATCATACATAAAAAAACACACAATCGCACACAGCGTTGTACAGACACACACACTCAATCACACACGCACAAACACACACACACAAAAACATACACACAACGTGACTATGTGCTCATGAAAAATCCTTTGGATATTTTCCAGGGAGATCGTTGAAATTGTACATCGGGAAATGTCTTCAAAACCAGGCACTATGGGCAACTCAGAGCGTTGTCACCATCAAGTGGGCTTTGGTTTTGCTACAGCATTGTGGGCAGTGGTGGCTGATGGTTGTAATTCCATAACTCTGGATCAGAGGGCTGTGGACACATTTTTTTATTTTATGTTTTTTTCCCTAAACCTTAACCCTTACCTTAACCATTCGGAATGAGTGCCTAAATGTAATGTTTTAACCCTATCCCAAACCTTAACCCTTACCGTAACCACATTTTATGTTTGGAGAAATGGAAAGATACAGAGCAGCAGGAGCAACAAAAACTCTTCGAAATTTGACGTTTGGAGCAACTTCGAAATTTGATGTTTGGATGAACGTCTAACATTTTTTACGTGATTTTTTTTCACATGTGAGAAATGTATGTGAAATATAACGTGTCTGAAAACCATGTGTCTTACTTGTTTTTATGTTTTACATGTGAATTTTGTAATCTTTTTTGTTCACACGTGTCCGAAAACCAAGTCTTTCTTCACGTTCTTTTCATGTGATTTATTTCATGTTTTTTTTTAATGTATATTTTCTTTCACCTTTATTTAACCAGGTAGGCCAGTTGAAAACAAGTTCTCATTTACAACTGTGACCTGGCCAAGATAAAGCAAAGCAGTGAGACAAAAAACAACAACACAGAGTTACACATGGGATAAACAAAAGTACAGTCAATAACACTATAGAAAAATCTATATACAGTGTGTGCAAATGGAGTAAGGAGGTAAGGCAATAAATAGGCCATAGTAGCGAAGTAATTACAATTTAGCTAATTAATACTGGAGTGATAGATGTGCAGATGATGATGTGCAAGTAGAAATACTGGTGTGCAAAAGAGCAAAAAGGTAAATAAAAACAATATGGGGATGAGGTAGGTAGTTGGATGGGCTATTTACAGATGGGCTATGTACAGCTGCAGCGATCAGTAAGCTGCTCAGATAGCTGATGCTTAAAGTTAGTGAGGGAAATATAAGTCTCCAATTTCAGCGATTTTTGCAATTCGTTCCAGTCATTGGCAGCAGAGAACTGGAAGGAAAGGCAGTCAAAGGAGGTGTTAGCTTTGGGGATGACAGTGAGATATACCTGCTGGAGCGCGTGCTACGGGTGGGTGTTGTTATGGTGACCAGTGAGCTGAGATAAGGAGGGGCTTTACCTAGCAAAGACTTATAGATGACCTGGAGCCAGTGGGTTTGGCGACGAATATGTAGCAAGGGCCAGCCGACGAGAGCATACAGGTCGCAGTGGTGGGTAGTATATGGGGCTTTGGTGACAAAACGGATGGCACTGTGATAGACTACATCCAGATTGCTGAGTAAAGTTTTGGAGGCTATTTTGTAAATGACATCGCCGAAGTCGAGGATCGGTAGGATACTCAGTTTTATGAGGGTATGATTGGCAGCGTGAGTGAAGGAGGCTTTGTTGCGGAATAGGAAGCCAATTCTGGATTTAATTTTGGATTGGAGATGCTTAAGATGAGTCTGGCAGGAGAGCTTATAGTCTTGCCAGACACCTAGGTATTTGTAGTTGACAACATATTCTAAGTCAGAACCGTCCAGGGTAGTGATACTAGTCAGGCGGGCGGGTGAAGGGCAGCGATTGGTTGAAGAGCATACATTTAGTTTTACTAGCGTTTAAGAGTGTTGTATGGGATTGAAGCTCATTTGGAGGTTTGTTAACGCAGTGTCCAAAGAAGGGCCAGGTATATACAGAAGTGTGTGTGTGTATGCGATTCAATACCAAAGTTTGCAGGCAAAACCTTTATAGTGGTTTTAGTGTCAATATTTGATGCAAACTAGCCAACAAGCTCTCACAGTTTCAGGTCAGAATTAGACGTTCACCCATGTTTCTCAAACGTCAAATTTTGAGGTTGTTCCAAATGTCAAATTTTGTGTTTAATGTTAACTTCAGGCATTAACTCTGAAATCTTCAGGTTAGGCATTAACTCTGAATGGTTATTAAGCTTTGGGATAGGCTTTAAACAACAAATCTCAAAAACAACTTTTATATCGCTGGATTCGAACATGCAACCTTCTACATTGGCCACAACGCCCTAGCAAAACCAAAATCTACTTGAAGGTAACACTGTTTCCCCTAGTGGCCAGTTTCTGAATCATCTCCCGATGTCCTCAAACATAGATGGACGTCTAATCCTGACCTGGCTGGAAATAACCTCCGTGATCTCCATCTTGCTAGCTACTATTTTGTGTCTGGGGGATGTTTACGCTGTGACAACAAGTGGATAAGGCAGTGACATAAGAAAGCCAGATGTCCCAACTCCACCCTTTCCTCTATGCCAAACTGACATTGTATACATACAGATGTGTAGGCGTTGTATACAATTCAAGATAGCGGATCTATGGTAATATAATAATTGACAACAAATGGTCTACTGTACAATTCAGTACCTCAAAAAAATACTTATTTCCATTCACTAAACATTGAAGGTTCACCATCACTCATGTTCAGAGTCTTTGAGGGGCTAGTTTGAAGTTTGAAGGGTTGGTGGAATGGTAGTTTCTTAGAAGTTAGAGTGTGAGAGAATATAGTCTGCATGTAGTCTGCTTCCCAAATGCCACCCTACTAGGGCCACATCCACAGCATGCAGCTATTAGGGGAGTTTCTTGGTTGGCTGAGCGTATTTCTGTCTTCTGAAAAGAACTGTGGAGTACAGATTTAGGATCTTAAATTGAGCCAATTTGCTACAGCAGGAAAATAATCCAGTAGCAACAGGAAATGTGAATTATTATGTGGATTATAATTAATTGACATTTTTTGTAGGGGTTCATACATTTTTCGTGAGGGCAAATCAAGTCTGACATTTTAAGGTGGAAATAACTAACTTTAGAAGCCTTTTTAAACCTTGAATTCTCAGCAACAATAGAGTGATCAAATTAAGATCCTACATCTGTACCTCAGTAGTCCCCTACAGGGCATACTGTATAGACAATGCAACAAGCTCTCACAGTCTCACTGCAGAATTAGACATTTATCAATGTTCTCCAAATGTCAAATTTCAAACATGCTCCAAATGTCAAATTTCAAAGTTAAGGGTTAAGTTTAGGCACTCATTCCAAATGGTTAAGGTAAGGGTTAAGGTTTGGGATAGGGTTAAAACAAAAATTTTAAAACAGTGTCGACAACTGGGATTGAACACACAACCTTCTGATCCAGAGTCGTGGAATTACAACCATCCTCCACCCACAACGCTGTAGTAAACCCCAAGCCTACTTGATGGTAATATCACTCACTGTTGCCCATAGTGGCCAATTATGAAGGCATTTCTCAACGTCCTCAGGACATGGACAGACATCCAATTTCCATGATCTCCTTGGACAATGGCCTGATGATTTTTCATGAGCACATCATCACGTTGTCAATGTTTGTGTGTGTGTGTGATGAAGGCATGTGTGTATTTGTACGACGGTGTGTGTGGCTGTGTGTCCTTTTATGTATGATAAAGCTCCTCTCTGTACTGCTCTGCAGTCATCAGTAAAATAACACAAATAGTTTTGCAATGCTCGAAGTTCATTTCAAGAGCTGATCAGATATTCAGCTCATGTTTGAGAATCGTTTCCATAATAACTTTGAGAAAATAAATCTACAGCCAGCTGAGGCTTTCAGTACATCACTTTAATATAATGAATCATGCAATAATTCACAAGTTTCTCTTTTAGACAATAACACACAGGCAAGTACGCATGCACACGCACACAACAGGGCCCCTTCAGTCCAAATAATGTGAATTCTGTATATAAGCACCCGGGGCTTTTTCCCACAGTTTGGTCTGCTCCTCTGTTGAAACCACTGATTGTGTTTCATGGATTATGTTCATCATATTCACTCACTATGGATCCAGACAATTCAAACCCTGCTGAAATCAATCAATGATCAAAACAATACACTCCTGACATCTTTATACTATGACTAATGGTAACCACAGTTTCAGGCTGACTGTGCTTTAGACAGAGCATTGAGCAACATTGAACCAGTGAGTGGAAGAGAAGTTAAATGCAAGGAAAGAATACTACACAATAATAGCTTTCAATCATAATGTGAGATGTGTGTTTGTGACACAAAAGACACATAGAGAAAGACAGCTAGACACACACACTGCCATTACGTAAGAGTAAGATGTGTTCGTGACACAGGGGAAACATGAAGACATGCACACAGAACAAGAGGTTTAGAGACACAGACACACTGCTAGAGAAGGTGTCTTTAACAGTAGGAGAGGAGGAAGGAGGGAGGGAGGCAGGGAGAGAGGGAGGGAAGGAGGGAGTGAAGTGGGAAAGGAGGGAAGGGGTGGTGGGACTGGTGCCATCTCTCTGCTGAGAGAGAGGGATTTCACAGAGCAGATGTTATTCTTCCTGACAAAAAGAAAAGCAGACATCCCTCCGTCCCGTTAGCTCTGTTTGTGACTGTTCTGTCCGCCTGTTCTCCGGTATGTGTCATGCATAATTTAACAATGAGACAATCATCTAAAGACAGACAGGGTGTGTGTGTTTGTGAGTGAGTAAGAGAGAGAGAGAGAGAGAGAGAGAGAGAGAGAGAGAGAGAGAGAGAGAGAGAGAGAGAGGGAGAGAGGGAGGGAGAAAGAGAGTGAGAGTGAGAGCTTCACCAGTCTTCACCAGGAGAACGCTACCTGCCCCATAGCATAGTGCCAACTGTAAAGTTTGGTGGAGGAGGAATAATGGTCTGGGGCTGATTTTCATGGTTCAGGCTAGGCCCCTTAGTTGTAGTGAAGGGAAATCTTAACGCTACAGTGTACAATGACATTCTAGACGATTCTGTTCTTCAAACTTTGTGGCAATAGTTTGGGGAAAGCCCTTTCCTGTTTCAGCGTGACAATACCCCCATGCACAAATTGAGGTCCATATAGAAATGGTTTGCCGAGATCAGTGTGGAAGAACTTGACTAGCCTGCAGAGAACCATGACCTCAACCCCATCAAACACCTTTGGGATGAATTGGAACGCAGACTGTGTGCCAAGCCTAATCGTCCAACAGTGCACGACCTCATTAATGCTCTTGTGGCTGAATGGAAGCAAGTCCCTGCAGCAATGTTCCAACATCTAGAGGAATGCTTCCCAGAAGAGTGGAGGCTGTTATAGTAGTAAAGGTAGGACCAACTCCATATTAATGCCCATGACTTTGGAATGAGATGTTGGACGAGTAGGTGTCCACATACTTTTGGTCATGTAGTGTATATCTCGAAAACTTGATTGCTGAAATGCAAAACATTTTTGGACTATATCAACAATAGACTCGTAAAAAAAATACCAAAATATAGTTTTTGGTTGGAGTTTTCCTTTAAAGTATAGTCTTATTCTGCAGTGCTGGTGGTTGTGTTCAGTGGTGGTTAGTAGAGTGATCAAGTCAGACTGGGGATGAGATTTCTAGTAGAGAACCCACTGAGAGTAGTGAGCTTAGGTTGAAGAGAAAGAGAGAGAGAGAGAGAGAGAGAGAGCGAGCGAGCGAGCGAGAGAGAGAGAGAGAGAGAGAGACATTAAGAGAGAGATAAATAGAGAGAGGAAAACAGAGAGAATGTGTGTGCAAGAGAAAGCAAGAGAAAATGAGAGATTCTCAGAGACTCAGCACACTCACCTTCTAACTAGAAACTTTTTTTTTCGCAGCTGGTAAGAGGGAGGGCTGTGGGACAGAATATTCTCTCTCCTCTCTCTTCTTTCCACCCATTCACTCTCAATCTATCTTTTTGGAGAGATACAGCCAGCCGGTGAGAGGGAGGGAGAACCGTGAGAGCATATTCCCTATTCACTCTAAATCTATTCTCAAATGTTGTTCTCTCTCGTTTTCCCCTCTCTGCTAGTGCTGCGCTGGGGGTATTGAGTGTAGAGGGCTATATCACCCTGACAGAAAACATAGAAAAAAATCCATACATCTCTGCCGCCCACTGTCCTCACATACACACATACACACACCCACTCCCACACACACGAACAGCCATTATACATAATGCATGGGATGCACACACACACACACACACACACACACACACACACACACACACACACACACACACACACACACGCATGCACGCACCCAAGCACACACAATAAATAGCAGACAGACTAAAAACAGACACACACAAATGTACGGGAAAGAGACATATTGCAGCAGTGCACACTGTTCAAAAAGAGAGGATACTCACAAACATGGACACCAACACTCTCCCATCACTTCACTACATAGATGGAATGACGTTGGCATATTCCTGAGACTGTGTGTATGCTTGTGTGCACGGATGTGCGTGAGTGTGTGTGAGTGTGTGTGTTTGTGCGAAGGTGGGTATTATATCAACGGCATTCCTATTAGAACGGAATACACACACAAATCTGGATGATTTCCCAGCAGGCCTTGGGGGAGGTAATGAGATTTTAATTGTTTTGGTGGCTTCTGATGACAGATGCACACACACACACACACACACACACCACACACACACACGTACACACACACACCACACACACACAGACACACGTACACACACCACACACACAGCCACACAGTTTATTAATGACAGATAAAAAGATATGTTAACATTGTGACAACGCCTCTGGATTTGTTCTTTGTTTTTAATAAACATTCCTCTTCAGTTTCAAAGCCAATAGAGGAACTCATTTTTCAAAAGTTTTTTATTTTGCTTTGGTCTTTCATCCTGTTATCTTTTTCTTTTTCCCTGTTAATCCTTTCGTGATCATGGACTCATTCTTTAATTATCATATTCATGGAAGATATCTTTGTCATTACATGACATTTTGATTAGATGATGTATATTTAGAATGACTTCCCCTGTGTTTCTGTGAATGTCTGTGTGTGTTTTCCTGAATGCATTAGTGAGTGTGAGTGACTTACTGAGTGTGAGTGTGACCAGTGACCATGTGATACACACAGTGCAGTATGTGATCAGAGACTGTACTGAGATACACAGTGCAGTATGTGATCAGAGACTGTACTGAGATACACAGTGCAGTATGTGATCAGAGACTGTACTGAGATACACAGTGCAGTATGTGATCAGAGACTGTACTGAGATACAGAGTGCAGTATGTGAACAGAGACTGTACTGAGATACACATTGCAGTACAGTATGTGATCAGAGACTGTACTGAGATACACAGTGCAGTACAATATGTGATCAGAGACTGTACTGAGATACACAGTGCAGTATGTGATCAGAGACTGTACTGAGATACAAAGTACAGTATGTGATCAGAGACTTTACTGAGATGCACAGTGCAGTACAATATGTGATCAGAGACTGTACTGAGATACACAGTGCAGTATGTGATCAGAGACTGTACTGAGATACTGCACTGTGTATGTTATAAAATCAAAATCAAATCACATTTCATTGGTGACATACACATGGTTAGCAGATGTTAATGCTAGTGTAGCGAAATGCTTGTGCTTCTAGTTAATATCTAACAAGTAATCTAACAATTCCCCAACAACTACCTAATACACACAAATTGAAAGGGATGGAAAAATAATATGTACATATAAATATATGGATGAGTGATGGCCGAGCGGCATAGACAAGGTGCAATAGATAGTATAAGGTACAGTATATACATATCAGATGTTGCACTGAGATACACAGTGCGATGTGCAACATAGGCACTAGTACTACTGTACTAACACTGTAGGAAATCATTTCCATAAAGTTTGAGCTGTGGCTTGAGGCAGAGTTTGTCAGCATGCATGTGTGACAATGGGATGTGGGATGCACAGCGTCTTTGTGAATGTGTGTTTGCATTTGAGTGCATGATGAAGGAGCGTGTGTGTGTGCAGGCACGTGCAGAGACAGGGGTCTACCTGTGCCCGAGCACCTGCCCCTTTTCCCTTCCACTCGCCAAGTGCCCTTTTAGGTGGTGGTATAACTACATATATATATGCATTTTTAAATAACGTTTTTGTCGCTGTTATTCTGAACCCACTGCCCCCAAGTCCTTGTGTTGCAATCAAGATCGCCATCCCCCATCCATACCCGTCTGTTCACCCGTTTTGCCTTTTTTCAAATCTGCCCTGCATGGAGATTGGAAGCAGCTGGTATCCAAACATTCATGGCTTGAAATGCGGTCACCGGTCAAGTGTGTGTAGCAAGCTACCTAGTTTAAACATGAACATTACTGCCACAGCAGCATACCATTTGATTAATACTTGATAATGCGATTTACATCATCATGAATATTCGGTCTGGTTGGCTACGGACAGCAGCATTTCAGAATGTATTTCCTTATAGGATCATAGCCAAGGGAACGGTGTTGAAGGTGCTTCAGTATCTGTGATAAATTGAAATAAGTTTGCCAAAGTTATAGAACTACTTACTGCTGTCTGTTGAAAAATAAATTAAATAATTCAGAATAGCCTACTACACCATAAGTAGGCATTTAATTTAGCCACAGAGGATCAATAGCTTCTTAAAACAATTTGCCTAGCTGTGTATTGTGTGTAGCCCAATAACAAGGCATTGCCTACAGTCGGGAACAATTGCAGGAAAACACAGGTTGGAAAGCAAATGGCTCCTGCTGAAAGAGAAGACTAATCTGTCTGCTGTAGGCTACCAAAATATTTTGATCAACTTCCAAATCGGCCTATTGAGTGAACATTGTTTTACAAGGTAAAACAAGAGAGAGGTAGGCTGAAGTGCATCGGCGGGCTGAGGGAGCTGTGCATCATTGGGTGAGTCAGTGAAACTGGAAAGCTCTTTTAGGACTATAATTTCCTGCTCATACTGTATAATATGTTTCTCTCAACACAATTAGGTACAGGCTATTGATGGATTCAAGACAAGGTTGTTTTTATTGATCTCAGATTCTCAGTTTGTCAGGGTCAAAGTAGCCTGTAATTTCAATAATTTGTGCGGTATTAAAAAAGATCATGTCAAAGTCTACATTCATGTAAAATTATATAGAATATCATGAATTGCATTTATAAAAGGCAACATTTTTCCCTAGGCTACTAGAAATGGTCCCATCATGTGCAGTTTCTGTAAGCTCCTCTGCTCTATTCCACTACGCAAAGGAGAGGATATGCATGCAATGCCTTATTAGGGAGGTACAAAAATATATATCATGCTTTCCGGTACTTCTGCGCTCCCCCCTCTGGCGCTCACTTTTTGTTCCGGCTCCTCCCGATTTACAAATTAAGCAATGAACATATGTAGTCTAGACTCTAGCTAACCACCATATACTAAAATATCCACACAAGCCATTAGCCAACCAGCCATATCTCATGAGTTAGAAGATGATGAATATTAGGAGATATTATGAAGTTATTATTTACGAGCATTGAAGATAAATTACAATCAGTAAACAAATGATCAAGTTAGCTAACTAGCAGATTTACATCAATCATCAACATCAATGATCATCTTATAGCTTACCCTCTTATCCCAATGTTAGTTAAGTCTTCAGGAGGCACTTTCACTAGCTTGCTTGCAAGTTGTGATGCGTGAGTGTGTTGTTGCAGATATAAATAGGCCTATGCTAACAAATGTACACATTTCCTCTACAGAGGCATCTAGTATGTTATGAATTTCGAGATATGAATTATGAAAGTATTTTTTTTTTAAATCAAGGGGAGAGCCCTTTTTCATTTTGAGTACCTGCACGGCCCTGTGTGTGTGTGTGTGTGTGTGTGTGTGTGTGTGTGTGTGTGTGTGTGTGTGTGTGTGTGTGATTCCATAGACTTTGATCAGCCCAGGCAGAGGCAGAGACAGGCTGACAGAGGCTTAGCATCAGTGTTGCTGTTGTCATGTCTCAGTGCTGCTGTTGTCATGTCTCTGCTCATCTCTCTGCTAGAGAAAACAAGACAACAGCAGTCACAAACCACACAGCTAAGTGACACCCACAATACCAGGTCTGTGATTGTGTGTTTGTGGGGGACGAAGGGAGGGCAAATTGACAGTAATTCCGAATGACACACACTCCCAGGTGCATATCTTTGTGGAAGTGTGAATGAGTTCTTGTTCATGTATTTGTGTGTGTGTGTGCGTGTGGTGAGAGTGAGTGAGTGAGTGAGTGAGTGAGTGAGTGAGTGAGTGAGTGAGTGAGTGAGTGGTTGCGAGCGCGAGACCTAAGTGACATTCCCACTAGGCTTTTCAGCTTTGTTTTTGAATCACATCGTGCATCACATCACTGACAGCAGAGGAGGGGGGTTTTGCTTTGTATTTTCCTCTTCCTTGTTTTGGTCTGACACTCAGGCCTCATTTGCATAAAGCAGTCTAACCCCTGCCTGGCGATTGGTTACCAGTGTCTCTCTCTCTCTCTCTCTCTCTCTCTCTCTCTCTCGCTCTCTCTCGTTCTCTCTCGCTCTCTCTCAGCAACAGGAACAGGGACAATAGATTTGTACAATTTGCAACACTTGCTCCCCCTGTAAAGCTTCCACTTAAAATCTCTATACACTCCACAGTGCCTCCTCTCCTCCTGACACTAAGTGCTGGAGTTGGCCAGAAATACCATACAATCTTTCCTGACTTATTGAACATAACTTCTCTCTTCTCTCCCCTCTCTCCTCTCTCCTCTCTCCTCTCCCTTCTCTCTTCTCTCCTCTCCTCTCTCTTCTCTTTTCTCTCTCCTTTTTCAAAGATCTTTCAGAAATATATTGAAGTTCAATTGTTATGAATTGTTCCCTCTCTCCTCCATTACATTTTACATTTTAGTCATTTAGCAGACGCTCTTATCCAGACCGACTTACAGTAGTGAATGCATACATTTCCATCTCTCTGCATCTCTCTTCATCTCTTCTTCTCTCTTTCCCTCTCTCCCCCTCATCTCTCTCTTCCTATGTCTCTCTCACTCTCTCTCTCTGTCTCTCAGAGATGGAAATGAGCGAGGGATGCTCTTGGGTGATTGTGATAAAAGGATGAGTGGAGGGGCAGAATGCAGCACAGAGGAGCGAAGGGATCAAGGTACAGGAACAGGGCCAATAGATTTGTACAATTCGCTCCCCTTGTAAACCTTCCACTTGAAATATCCATACACTCCACGGTGCCCCCTCTCCTCCTGAGACTAAGGGCTAAAGAAATACCATACAATCTTTTCTATGACTTATTGAGCTCATCTCCTCGGCTCCTTTCTCTTCTCTTCTCTCCTCTGTTCTCTCCTTTATCCTTTCTCAAAGATCTTTCAGATATATCTTAAAGTTCAGTTCCATCTGGGGCTCAGCCATATGTGAGACAGGATAGTCTTTTTTTACAGTGCAAACAGACTTGCAATGCTATATGAATTGGTGCACATTTAAAAATCAGGGGTAAATCATTTAAAAAACTACTTGGGCGTCTGTGTCAGTCTCAGTCACTGCTCCCTGCGTGTATGACCTCAGGAGAAGGACCTCTGGTTGTAGAGCTAATGGCAGATCTGAGCATCTAGCTCTGAGGCAGAGGATGACTGGTCGTTCAGTTCAAGGGTCAGTTGGTTTCTCATTACTAAGTCTCTTGATACTTAGTACTTAACTCAGTACTTAAATTAAGTTACTACATGATTCCATATGTGTTATTTCATTGTTTTGATGTCTTCACTATTATTCTGCAATGTAGAAAATAGTAAAAATTAAGAAGAAAAAAGTAGGTGTGTCTAAACTTTTGACTGTTACTGTATAGTTATAGTGAGAGTAAGGGACAGTGTCTTAGCTGCATTTCAGGAGGCATGAGACACCTTCTCAGTGGTCCTGTTAACCCAACAAGCTCTCACTGTCTCACATCAGAATTAGACGTTCATACATGTTTCTCAAACGTCAAAGTTCGAAGTTGTTCCAGATGTCAAATGTTTTAGTGTTTAAGGTTAAGTTTAGGCATTAACTCTGCATTTTGAAGTTTAGAGTTAAGGTTTGGGATAGGCTTAAAACAAAAATCTCAAAAACAACTTTTGATCGCTGGATTCGAACATGCAATCTTTAGCGCTAGAGGCCAATGTCCTTGCCCGTCTACAATGCCCTAGTAAAACCAAAACTTAATTGAAGGTAACAGCGCTCACTGTTGCCTCTAGTGGTCGGTTTTAACGTCATCTCCTGACATCCTCAGACGTGGACTTAACGTCAAACACTGACTTGTATCACATGTGACCTGGCTGTGCTAACCAACATGTCCCCCAGTCCAGAGGATACACACACAGACACACACAGATACTGTAGGATCCACCCATCCTCTGCTCCTCATCAATATTGATGCTGTGCTTTGTTGTCACTGACTGTGGTCTGGTCCCAAAGAAAAGTGCTTGTTCGTGTAATCTCACTATACCGTTTATTGATGTTTCTCTCATTCCCTCACTCCTGTTCCCCTGTCCTTCCTCTGCTCCCTCTCTTACCAGGAAGGGATCTCGTTACATCATGTATTGCAGAGTAAAACTCTAAACTCTACCTATACCTACAGCAGAGCATTGTGTGTGTATGTTTGTATGCTTCTTCTGTGTCTAGTCGGCACACATGCACATCCTCTAATCCACCCCAATAAAAGGCAGATTTTGATGTATGAGCTCGTCTGTGTAACTTGGGGATTGAGGCAGAAATTGCTTCGCCACTTCAATGTGAAATTCAATTAGAGCGTGTTCCAGCGATTTGCCTCTTTAATTTATTCTCTGTTCCCAGAAAGAAAGGCTGTTTCTCTCCCTATGTCCATAAAGACACATCAGACTGCCAGACTGCCTCACATTAACCAGGTAAAGACCTGCTGTAACAGCCTGTAGCAGGTGAAGAGTCTATCTAATAGCCTGTTACAGCATCATTTACCAATCCCCTGCTGTGTAAAGGCTGTTTTTAACCATAAGTGTTCTCTACCTCCCTACTGGGCCTTCTTCTCTTCCTTCACTTCATAATTCCTCTTTACCTCCACCAGCTATGCCTCGCTACCTCCTTCCCTCCCTCCCTCCCTCCATTCCTCTCCTACCTCCCTCTATACCTCTGACTTGAGGTGTCTGTGTGTTTGTGTGTGCCGAAGTCCTCACAAAGATAGCAAAACAAGGAACATTTGAGAAACGTGGGGACATTTCACCGGTCCGCATAAGAAAAAAGGCTATTATAGGCTAAGGGGTTAGGGTTAGAATTAGGGTTAGGTTAAGGGTTAGGGTTACAATTAGGGTTAGGGTGTTAGGTATGCGCAACTGGCTGTAAGGGAGTCAGGCGCAGGAGAGCAGAATTTGGGTAGCAAATGGAGCCTTTTATTTCGGCGAACAAAACACACTGCACTAAGAACACTAAACACAATGCCTGTTGACATAACCCAGCGCAAACCAGTTAACGTGCACATACACAAAACAACAAACAATTCCACACACAGATATGGGGGGAACAGAGGGTTAAATACAGGTCAAATGACTAGGGAATGTAAACCAGGTGTGTGGGAAAACAAGACAGAACAAATGGAAAAATGAAAAGTGGATCGGCGATGGCTAGAAGACCGGTGACGTCGACCGCCGAACACCGTCCGAACAAGGAGAGGAACCGACTTCGGAGGAAGTCGTGACATAGGGGTTAGGTTTAGGGTTAGGGGTTTGGGATTAAGGGTAGGGTTAAGGTTAGGGGTTAGGGAAAATAGGATTTTGAATGGGAATCAATTGTTTGGTCCCCACAAGTATAGTAAAACAAACCATGTGTGTTTCGGTTATTTTTAAGTTTTGAAACAACTAATTGACTGAGGTCAGTTCAATAATTTGAATTCCATTTATTTCAGTTTTTTTTATGTGAGCTCAATGCACACATTGCACAGTTTCTCTAGAGATAAATCAGATCCAGCCTGAACAGTGCGATTTAGTATGGTGGTGTATTTTCCAACAGGCCAATATTCTACATGGTTTAGCCAAAGACCGTACAGTATGAACTGCTTCTCCAATTGAAATCCCAGATCACACTTGTAGGCGATGTCATGGTGACGTTGGTTAGCTAAGCTCAAGTGCAGAAACAGGTCATCGGGTCTAACAGTCGTCTCATGTTGTTTTTGATGACAATGAAACGTGTCAGTTTGTCACTTTCACAAGGTTGGAGTAATAACATGTTCAACTACTTAAGACATTGACTTGAATCTAGTTTATGCACTTAGATTTAGAGAAAATTAACTAACTAAAGAAGAATTTTTCACTTCTCTCAATGACTTCTCAAACGCCAAACCCCGGCCTGGTCTGCTTGGTCTGTTGCGCAAGCATTCCCGGAAGTCTCGCGATGTTGCGCCTCTGGGTTAAGAAACTCTGTGGTTTAGCGCAGAAAACGTGGTAATTAATTACAATGACCATAATCCAATGCGCACCTACTTGTGCTGTCTGTGTCTTTCTTTTATGCCTGCTACTAAGAGACAGAAGAATGCGTGATGATGAGGGAATATAGAGAGCAGCTTCTCAAGGTATCTCTACCTGAAAATACATGATCTAAGTGATTTATTGTTGGTATTCAGTAGTCATAAAAGTATGCCTTATTTACTTTGAAGGACTAGAAAATAGTGATTTTGTCAGACAGCATAGGTAGCAGCTCTATAGAGAATAGATGATGACTTGGAATGAAATAATAAAGTAATCAAATAAAACAAATGTAATATTTACAACAGCTGAAATATTTTATTCAAGTAAAGTAATGTGAATAAATGATGGTTAATAAGTGATAAGCAGTAATGGTAGTTAATGGTAGTTATAATTCTCTGACAGCTAATAGAAGTACACTTCGGTTTACATGGAGGTTCTCAAGTAATGTGTCATATTGATCTGATTTTCACTAGAGCAGAGCAGGTCAGAAGCCAAAGTGATGGTAAGTGATGACAATTGCCTGTGTGTGTCAGTTTCTGTTTTTCTGTATGTGTGCGTGCATTTGAGTGTGTATACAGAGCTCTACCTCTCATTATAAATTAGATTGAGCTGTCATCAGTCAAGGCGTTTATTAGCTGTGGGATTCAAGTTGCTTTGAGGGGAAGGAAATATATAATATAATTGGATATTAGTGTCATTTCACTGTCCCATGTTGCACATATATTAGGTTATGAATTATGAAGGGCATGCTAACATTTGGAAATGCCAATCATTATATTTAATAACGTCTCCCCGTGTCTCAATCAGTTGAGGAGTCAAGGTCGTTACTCTATATTTGCGTCCCAAATGGACTAGTAGTGCACTACATAGGGAATAGGGTGCCATTTGGGACAGAGCCTATGGCTCTCACAGATAAAGAAATATTTAACCCCCATGGTAATAGATTATTTATACTCAAGCAGGAAGAGACTCAAACGCTGCCTTCCTGCAACTTTGGTGTACTGTATATAGGGTAAGAGAAACACAAACACCAGCATAAACTGGCACAGACAGACACACACACACACACACACACACACACACAAAAAAAATATATATATATATACTTGTGTAGCTGTGTGCTGTATCGGCTGGATTTAGAGAGTGAAAGTAAAGCCCCTTCTCTCTCCAGGCTCTGTTTCATGCTGCTAAGACCCTCCACCATATTAGCATATTTAAAGCTGTCTTCATAGGCAATGGTTGTTACCATATGCATGCATTTTAATATTTTGTTTGTTTAATTGCTTCAGGTTTCTCTTGGGGAGAAGGAAGAAGGGAGTACACAGGGGGATGAGAGGAAGAGGCAGGGGAGCAAGTGTAGGAGGGGAAGGATGAGAGGGAGACATAAGGGGAAGAGTGGAGGAGGAGGATGGGGAATGAGAAGAGGTAGTGAGCAGTGGTGTAAAGTACTTAAGTACAAAATGCTTTAAAGTACTACTTAAATAGTTTTTTTGGGTATCTGTACTTTACTTTACAATTCATATTTTTGACAACTTTTAATTTTAATCCACTACATTCCTAAAGAAAATAATGTACTTTTTACTCCTTACATTTTCCCTGACAACCAAAAGTACTCGTTACATTTAGATTGCTTAGCAGGACAAGAAAATTGTCTAATTCACACACTTATCAAGAGAACATCCCCGGTCATCCCTACTGCTTCTGGTCTGGCAGACTCACTAAACACAAATGCTTTGTTTGTAAATGATGTGTGAATGTTGAAGTGTGCCCCTGGCTATACGTAAATTTAAAAAATCAGGAAAATCGTGCAGTCTGGTTTGCTTAATATAAGGAATTTGAAATTATTTATAATTTTACTTTTACTTTTGATACTTAAGTATATTTTAACGATTACATTTACTTTTGATACTTAAGTACATTTAAAACCAAATACTTTTGGACTTTTACACAAGTAGTATTTTACTGGGTGACTTTCACGTTTACTTGAGTCATTTTCTTTTAAAGGTATCTTTACTTTTACTCAAGTACGACAATTGGGTACTTTTCCCACCACTGGTAGTGAGGAGGGGGAAGAGGGGATGAGAGAGGGAGGTAGAGAGAGGAGGGGAAACAGAACGAGAGATGAGAATTCTCGGAGTGCTGGAATTCCACGGTAGTTGATCTCATTTGGGAGAGGACGTAAGTTACACACTGAGAGGAGGCTCAAAGACAAATCTTGCATGAGACGCATACACATACACACATATCCCTCTGTGTGCGTGTGCATACGCATGTATGTGTGTGTACAGATATGACTGCGGTGAGATTCCTGTGAAAGCAAAACTTATTTGCATAAGTTTGAGGCAAAACACAGAGATGCCTGGCGAATCAGCCGCCAGTCTGAGGCTGAACGACCAATCATCCTTCAGAAGCACTAAGGGTGTTGCCCTACGGGCATCCCAGAACCCCAGACCGACTTCATTTTACAGGTTTATGTTCCTGGTTTCTCCTCTCTCAGCTGGTCTTAATCTACATTTAAATGACTAAAACCATATTGAAACTGTGTATAAATGTGAATGGACCTACATTGTTAGTCTTTTCACTCTGCCCAGCTTGCTAACAGTCATCATCACGAAAGCTAGACAGTCAGGGAGCATCGGAAATTCAAAAAGCGATGGATAGAGTCCAATTTTAAGGTTAGGGTTTTTGACAGCAAGGAAATATAATCAATTTTAAGTGCAGCTCTCCGGACCTTGGTAAAGACCGAATGCGGCCTGTGGGGAAAAATGAGTTTGAGACCCCTCGTCTATATATTCAACAGCTTATGGTCTAGGCCCAGAGCTGCCAGCCCAGGTAAAAGCCCATGACACGCAGATCAAGCTCTCTTCCATTACATGGTGAAGGCCTACTGCATTAATTAACTTTCCTATCTGGCTTATCTCTGCCTCTCTGATTCTCTCCTCCATCCATATGCAGCCACTTACAGACCTCCTTCTGTTCCCCTACTTTACTGCTCCACCCCCCACCTCTCTTATGAGAGAACCCAGATAGCTCAACAAATCGCTACTTGGTCAAAGCACCCCACTTGGGAAATAACACTGTCTCGAGTGTGTGTGCGTGTGTGTGTTTGACACACGTGCTTGTGAGTGTGTGTACTTGTGTGTGTGTGCGTGTGCGTGCATGCGCGTGTGTGTGTGTGTGTGTGTGTGTGTGTGTGTGTGTGTGTGTGTGTGTGTGTGTGTGTGTGTGTGTGTGTGTGTGTGTGTGTGTGTGTGTGTGTGTGTGTGTGTGTGTGTGAGTGTGTGTGTACATGGTCACGCCTCTCAGTAAATCACTTTTCAGACACCCACCGGAATATCGCTGAGTTCCCCACCGCCAGGTACACCACTTGTCCCTTTAGTCAAAGCGGCTAGTGCAGGGCTGCCCAACCCTCTTCCTGGAGATCTACTGTCCTGTAGGTTTTCAGTCCAACCCTAATTTAGCAGTTCTGATTCAGCTAGTTAAGGTCTTGTTGAGCAGCTAATTAGTAGAAGCAGGTGTGCTAAATTAGGGTTGGACTAAAAACCCACATGATGGTAGCTCTCCAGGAAGAGGGTTGGGCAGCCCTGGGCTAGTGCCTTCACATATGACCATAGCAGCGAAAAGCAAACATTATTGGTGTGTGAAAAGGGAATCGCTATAACATCATAAGCATGCATACAAAATGTAATTACATAAAACAGAAATTATTAATACACAAATAGATTAGAAAACAATTATTTTATTGTTAAATGTGACTCTGTAAACTGATGATGTTAGCCAGGTAGCTAGCTAGAGGAAGTTAGCTGATCCTGCTGTTGGTTGTAAGTGCTGACGTATCACCACGCAGGCTACGTTTTCTACTGTGATTGGTCAACAACGATGGCACTGCTTGAAAAATAAAGTATAATCCTATTTTCTCTGCCTCGGCTGAGCAGCTTCCATGGGCATGAGCACCGCCAACCACTCCGCCTGGATCGAATTTCACCCCCAGCCTAAGATTCATTGAAAATGAATGGGCCACCCAGTCCACTGCGCGCTGTCTGTGAGTGCCTTAAGGCAGGCATTACACTAAGCTCAGGAGAGTGTAAGAGCGTGTTATTAGATTTTCAGCCATCCAACTTTAAAATCAGACTTTAATCTAATCCCTGTGAACTGTGGTTATGGATGCGTGAGTTCACACTGATAGAACAAAGAACGGGTAACTTACACGCAGTGGTCAATTTATTAGGTATACCCATCTAGTACCGGGTCGGACACCCCTGTAGCCATAAAGATCTGCACCTGGTCAGCAACAATGTTCAGATACACTGTGGCATTCAAAAGTTGCTCAATTGGTATCAAGGGACCTAACGTGTGCCAGGAAAACATTCCCACACCATTACACAACTGCCACCAGCCTGTACAGTTGACACCAGGCAGGATGGGGCCATGGACTCATGCTGCTTATGCCAAATCTTGACTCTGTCATCAGCATGATGCAACAGGAACCAGGATTCATAGGAGCAAACAAGGTTTTTCA